>NW_019272042.1:709998-814816 GCF_002738345.1 Cucurbita maxima
CCCCCCCCCCCCCCTCCCGAACGGGAAAACGAGAGAGAAACAGGGGAGACAATTGGATATGACAAGCTTGCAGTTATGGAAAAAGTAGCTGCAAGTTTGTTCGAGTATATCAGTGAGGAGAGCCATAGACTTACACAGTTGAATATATTCAGGGTATACTCAATAAGGTGCCTTTCAAAATGGGATTCCCTTGTTAGTTCGTAAGCCTTATCCTCCAATTAAGGTGTTTTGATATGATTTTTGGATGCCTTGAATCATCTTTTGCCAAAGCACCCAAGTCGCTATTACCGACGGAGAGGGGCAATCGAACAAGAATATGTCGAACTTGCTAAACCAAATCCTGACATGATAGGGGCATTTCAAAAGTAAGACAGCCTCTGTAGGTGTCCTGTAATTTGGTTGCATTGCATTATAGTTTTTCTTTTCATTTATTCCCTTCAGCCAGGGCCTCCCTCTTCTTTCCCTTAAAAATGACACATTTCATTTGCTTTTCTGCATTAGCATTTGTAGGCATCATCTTTCTCTAAGAATTTGTTTCCCCTGAAAACAAAACAGGAAGATTTGCAGGAGAATGAACACAGGATCCATGATTTTGAGTATAAATCAATGAAATATGCTTCATCTTTAGTAAAGCCAAAAAGTGTTCATAAGATCTTTGGATTGGAACAATATCACTGAACTGCACAACAGCATAAGGTTCAAAACATGAGTTAGGCCACTCTCTCTCTCTCTCTCTCTCTTATTTGTTATTTTTATACTTAAAAGTAGAAAAAAACATTGGTTGCTCTTTTAGAAGGGAATTTTGTTGCCAAATGTGGCAAATGCTTTAAGATCTACTGAATAATAACAAGCTTCGAGCTTGTTTGTCATTATCTTGGAATGTTTATGAAATCCTTTGGTTTCGCTTTGTTTTGAGTTACATTAGAACCTTGGTTCATTGTGTCTATACTTAGTTTAAGAGGATAGAATGTTTATGTTACATCTTTGAAACATTTAGCTCAAGTTAGGCTAAACGCTCAAGTTTGGCTCAATTTTAGCCTGTGTTTTTCTTTCGCACTTTGACCAAGGAAGAATACTTGGTTTCTTATGGTAGAATGTTTCTATTACGTCTTTGAAACATTTATCTCGAGTTTGGTTCAATTTTTAGCCGCGTCTGATGAAGGAAGAATACTTAGTTTCAGATGGTAGAATGTTTTTATTACGTCTTTGAAACATTTAGATTTGAGTTTGGCTTTTTCCTTCACACTTGATGAAGGAAGCTTCGTTGTTCGTTGAAAGTCATAGTCTCGACGTTGAAGATGAAGGAAGCCTCATCGTCTAACAAACCTTCGTTTGCCTAATGGATATATTTCATACGTTATTATTGTTCGAACCTCAACCAGTTATTAAAAATATAATTACAAATATGTAAATTCACAAATAGTTTTGACTTCGCAAATCTAATTACTATATATGATTCAAAATGAATCATCCCATTTTTATACGATCAACTTAAATATAGTTTAATTATTTATTCATTCATTTGGATTCAATGTTTAAAATATAACATTTGTTTTCGAACTCAATTTAGAATTATATAAATATTCTCAATCAAATCATATCTTACAAAAATGGTAAAATTATATAACAAAAGTTTGTCAAATCAAGACAAGGTTCTCTTTAAATTTGTTCATTAAAAGTAGCATATAAATGCATAAAGAATTAGAACTTATGTGACAATTGATCAGCTTAAGAATTTAACCAAAACTTTTTGGTATCTTGGCTAATCAACCCACTCTACAAATAAAATCTTATCTTCCTTTTAAACAGTAATAGTACTCGGATAGGTGTCGTCTTCTCACTCGTAACTCGAAACTATAAAAATTTCATTCTCGGACATAATTCCATATCAAAGATCAGATTTTAATTACCAAATGGTTCGAATATGAAGATTATTATGAGCTAGTTCATGAATTGGAGAGCAAAATAACCGTTATTATCGCTAAAAAAAATAACAATATTTTGTCAAATCAACTGAGCGTTTTCAAAGTAAAATTTCTCGGACTTTTACTATTTACTCTAATGCTGACACAGCTCAACTAGCTAAAACATTAAAAACGTTTCTTTCGTGAATAGTTTGGGCCGTGCAAAGTTGATTGGTTAAAAAAAGTTAATCATATTTATTAAAACATAAGTTCTCCACGTGTCATGAGGAGATGAAAAGCACGTTTAAACCAATTTAGAATGGCCCACCGCGACCATCGCGTTGACCACTCGTGGAATGCTCGGCTGACTGTACCGTCCAGACAGCCCCAAGATTTATATATAAAATAAAACAAAATTGTCCCATAAAAATAACGAACTCTGTATCCAGAAATAACAACTTTCCCTCTCCTCCCTCTCTTTCTCTCTCCAGACATATAATTATTTTCCCAGAAAAAAGAACTCACTCAGACACAGGAACAAGACGAACAAATTTCCCTTTCTCTGTCTCTGTTTTTTTTTTCTCTCTCTATAAAATCTCTGCCTCTGTTTTTCTCTGTTTGGCTTCGCATGGAGCTTTGTTGCAATTCCACTGAAACTTCATCTTTGCTGCTCCAGAATCCATTGTTCTTCCATTCTCTTTAAGTTTAAGACGACCCGTTTTGTTAATTATTGTTGAGTTATGTTGCACGAGGTGATCGTCGGCGGCAGCGGTTCCGAATCGGAGCAAATGCTTCCCACTGTAAGCATTTTACTCTTTAGTGTTTATTTTATAATATTCATGAGTGTTTGAATCAGCGGGTTTGATATTGAGTTACCATTTTGATGAATGCCCATAAGGTATTTGATGAAATTCCCAGCTGCCATTTTTAGTTTTTTGTGCTTGAAAAATGGGTTTGAATTCTTTTTCTTGAGAAATCTTGCTGTTAGAGCATTTCTGGGTTGGATTCTTATTCAAGATATCGTGGTTGATGAGCATCTCATATGGATTTGATTTTTAAATTCTGTTTGTTTGTCCAATCTGGGAAGTTTTTACCACTAATTCAAGCAAATTTTGTACTCCATTAGCTTCTTGCTTTTCTTTTTTGCACTCCCACAGAGCACATGAGCATAAATGCACGTCTTTTTCAGCTTTGCACAACAAAAATGGAGCATTAGAGACCATTCTGGTTGGTTTAGATTGTTTTACACTGTTCTTCTGCTTCTTTTACTGAGCTGCATATTTGAGAAGAAGAGGGGATTTATATGCTTGTTTGTGTTGTTTTTATGATTCCAATCTTCATGTTGTGAATATGAAGAATGGTGCGTCTTGCTTGTTCGAAACGAAGGTTGATTTTGGTGTAGTCTTGCCTAAGGGAATATCGGTAGAAGTAGATTCGTTCTTCTCCATCTATAAGAAACACCTCTTGTTCCCATTTAGTCACCTTTCGTCCATCTTCTGGTTGTGAATATGAAGAATGGTGATTCTTGCTTGTTCAAAATGAAGGTTGATTTTTGTGTGGTCGTGTCGAAGGGAATATCGGTAGAAGTAGATTCGTTCTTCTCAATCTATAAGAACCGCTCTTGTTCCAGTTTAGTAGAAGTAGATTTGTTCATCTCGATCTATATAAGAAACATCTGTTGTTCCTGTTTAGTAGAAGTAGATTCGTTCTTCTCGATCTATATGAACCGCCTCTTGTTCCTGTTTAGTCCCCTTTCGTTTTTGGTTTATGTATGCATGATCATGGCTAGAAGTTGATGTTGGTGTTTGATATTGTGTTTTCAGGAAGAAATCTCGAGTCCAATCAACGCTCAGATATATGATTTTTGTGATTCCGAGTTGTTCTCAGAGATGCTTCAAAACTCCGAGGAGTTCAATTCTTACTCGAATTGTTATTACGACAATAATTCATCATATGCTACAAATCTGCCTCATTCCCCAGATCAGGCAGATAACAATGGCAATGAAAATGGCAATACAGTCGTCGCTGCTCCATCGTTCGTACCGGCTAACGATGCATCGGCTACGACGAACATTACGACCAACAGTAATTTGACTACTATCTTTGATTGCCAAGAAGAACTTGACAATGATATCTCTGCTTCCATAGACTTCTCTCCATCGGATTCGTTTTCGATCGCTCAATATCTCACCATCCAGTCGGGGCAGTTCGACGTTTCTCAAGTGCAGTCTCAGATGCCATTACTAGATCCCATGATTGATGGGCTTCTGCAGTGTCCTATGGCTCCAGGAACTTTCATCGACGAAGATCTACCTTCGATTTACGTCGACGATTGCTTGTCTTCCTTCACTTCCTACATGCCATTGAATCCTTCCTCCCCTTCGTGCTCGTTCGTCGGAGCAACCATGCCAACTTACCTGCCTACGCCACCAATGAACCTCACTGTGTCATCGTCGTCGGTCGAAAATTGCGGTATGTTCCCGCTCCTCAGCGCAGAATTGCAACCACAAGACCTTGACTATCAAGGAGACAACTGTGGACTCTACAGCCAAGACTATATGCAGGGGACTTTCAATCCAGCAGACCTTCAGGTACTTAACTAACTAAAATCTTTTCGAACATAACACGTCTTCGAAAACGACGAACTAAACCATTCAACTCACGATCACGCTACGTTTTTGTTGTATATAGAAGGTACTTAGCGATGAGAATCTGCAACTGGCTGCTGGGGCAATGAACTGCACTTCATTAGCATCAGATCTCTCAAGCTTGAAGGACAGTACTTTCAAAGTTGGCAAACTCTCTGTGGAAGAGAGGAAGCAGAAGATTCATAGGTACATGAAGAAAAGAAATGAGAGGAACTTCAGCAAGAAAATCAAGGTATTTTTTCCTCTCCATCTCTCCCCCTCCCCTCTTTATATTCAAACTCGAGACATCGCTAATGATGGAGGCAAATTAACAGTACGCCTGCCGAAAAACGCTAGCAGATAGCCGCCCACGGGTTCGGGGACGGTTCGCCAAGAACGACGAATTGACGGAGAATCACAGGGCTGCTTGTAGCATCCATGAAGGAGAAGAAGAAGAGGTAAAGCTTCTCTCTAAGCCAACTTTTCAAAAGTCACGGTTAGGAATTACGACTCTCTACAATGGTACGATATTGTCTACTTTGAGCATAAGCTCTCGGGCCTTAATTTTGGGTTTCTCCAAAAGGCCTCATTCCAACGGAGATATATTCCTTTACTTATAAACCCGACCAATGCCTTTTGTTATGCAGGTAGTTGTGAAGGAAGAAGATAGCATGGTTGATTCTTCAGACATATTTGCTCATATCAGTGGAGTGAACTCGTTGAAACGCAGCTATCCAATCCAGTCTTGGATTTGATTTTATTTATTTATTTCTTTTTTTTTTTTTAAGTTGGTAATTAAAAATAAATTTAAAAAGAAAAAGAGAAAGAAACTACAATTTTGCAGGACCCAATTACAAATATGAAGAGATATGTGGTAGAGAAAGAGATAGTGAAAAAGAGAAGGGTCGTAAATAGAAATAAGTTTTGAGTGAGGCCCCACCTAGCAATTAGAAACTTTTCAATTTGTAGATATTTCCATCAACAAATTCAAAATCCTTGATTTGTACATGTTAGGGGTTTGTGCCCTCAAAGTTGCAATAAATTATATGTATATCTCCCAATTTAATTATAAAGCTCGTCTCGATTTTGTTTCTTTTAAGGTTTCAATCATGTTCGGATTATAAAATAAATAATCTATCGTCAGTTAAACATCGAAAATTTACTATTTCGACTTAGTTACAAGAAACACTTTTCACACTGACCCATGTGTTAGGAACCACGAACCTCTACAATGGTAAAACTTGACAAAACAGACATGAACGAATGAATTATCGACTTTTGAGGTAGTAGTTATTTTATCAACTAAATCATGCTCGGATTGCAAAATGAATAATCTACCATTAGTTAAACACGAGATTTTACCATCTCAACTTGATTACAACAAACCCTTTTCATAGTGACTCATGTGTTAGGAATCACGAACCTCCACATGGTATGATATTGTCTACTATGAACCTAAGCTCTCGTGACTTTATTTTTTTTTTGTTAGATAAAATAATTAAAATAAAAGAAGTAAAATTTCTATAAATAAAATTATATATTCAATTTTAAATTTTAATTAAAAAGAGGAAAAAAAAAAAAAAAACACAATAATCATAATTTAGCAGAATTTAAAATTAATTTTAATTTTATTCGAATTTTTGGCCGTAAACAAACCCTAGGTCCCATCTGTATATAAATGGCCATGAAAGATCATAAGTTCCTCTCAGATTCTCGTTTCTGCCGGCGAAAATGTCGAAGCGAGGTAAGCGAACCCTTGTGCCTCACCTCTTCGTTCTTCGCAGTTTCACCATCTAGATTTTGGGTTTAGGTTTCGTTTTCGTTCTTCCTGTGTTCTTTTCTCGCCGGAAAATCATGTTCTTGTTTCATTTGCTTTGGAAGTACCCATTTTTTGGGGCTTTTTATTGAATCTGTATCGAATCCACAATTTACTAGTGGAGGAGTGATCGATTTTCCATGTGTGAACTCTGGAATGGGTATGATCGATCTGCTTCTTGTTGGTGCAGGGCGCGGAGGATCTGCAGGTAACAAGTTTAGGATGTCACTTGGTCTACCGGTGGCAGCGACGGTGAATTGTGCAGACAACACTGGAGCTAAGAACCTGTACATCATCTCAGTGAAGGGTATCAAGGGGCGTTTGAACAGATTGCCATCGGCTTGTGTTGGAGATATGGTGATGGCCACTGTCAAGAAGGGAAAGCCCGATCTCAGGAAGAAGGTTCTTCCTGCTGTCATTGTCAGGCAGCGCAAGCCATGGCGGCGAAAGGATGGGGTTTTCATGTACTTCGAAGGTATATATACGATACATGTGTTTCTCTTGATAAGCTCCAAATTTGCTTGTTTTAGAAAGCACTATGGTACACATGTTCGAACTTGACCTGGATTTGTATTTGCCTGTTGACGTCTGATATCTATCACGTCTTGTCTTTGAACTCTTATTTGTGTCTTCAGGTTTTTGTTATTACTGGTTGCCTTGCTGAATTGTGATTGCTTGCAGTTGTTCGAACCTGAGAATCCCATGATTAACACGTCTGTTGAAGCTAGATAGATGTTTTCAGTCCATTTATTCTCTATTTCTAATATGGTTCTGTGAGGAATAGATATCAAACATATCCGAGTTTTGGGTTGCATAGATGTTTATTTTACTTTTCACTATGGGATGTAGTACCGGCGGCGGCTCATTGGGCTAAAATAACCAAAAATGCGGCCCCAAATATGCAATTATAATAGAAACCAAGTTTAGAAAGTAAAATCCAAAGCAACATGTTTTCAGTTCATTTGATTAAAAAGTTCCCAAGTTCGTCGTTTGGACCCCATCTATTTTCCAGGCATAAGTCATCTATCTTCCTTATTGTAACGGTTGAAACTGTTATGGGTCTTGTAATTTGACAGTCTTCATCATTGAAGATGTGTTGAAACTTTCACGCTCATATCCTCTGGCTCCTTGTGGACATAACATTGTTCATTTCATAATACTTCCATTCTTGGACTCATTCTGCCATTTAGTTAGTATGATATTATCCGTCTACAAATTTTGTTTTAATATACTTGTGTATATCACATCGGTATTTGATTTCGAAATGTATATTGTGGATGCAGATAATGCAGGAGTGATTGTGAACCCAAAAGGAGAAATGAAAGGTACGACTCATTCACCAGATGAAAATGCTCATTCTCCTAGTCTTTTAATCTTGCAAGGTTATGAAGTTCGTTTGTTGCTGCTGTTGCAGGTTCTGCAATCACAGGTCCCATCGGAAAGGAGTGTGCGGATTTATGGCCTAGGATCGCAAGTGCAGCCAATGCTATCGTTTAGTGTACGTCTAGAGTATCATTCTTCTCGATTCTGTGGTTATAACACCTCGTAATTTTTGATATCCTAGTGGTTTCTTTAAATTACTGTCTCTTCCAATGCGAGATTTAATGGATCATTTTTGGGTCAATGAATTAGATTCTGAACTGGCAATCATATCATTAATATTTTCCCCTTGTGTTCTTGAATGCCCTGCTATTGACTTCGTATGCCCTTGAGTGACCCATAAAACTACTACAGTTGAAGCTAAGAAAATTGAAGTTGTTTATAAGGGTAGATGAAGAATGAAGTACCCAAGACACCATGTTGCATATAAATACCTCAACGAAAGACATATATACATATAGATGACATTTAGAAGCCAAGACAAACAAGAAAAGAAATTAACACAACCAAAGCTCTTATTCTGTTGTTCCTTCTTGGTTACACAATCTATATATCAGTAATTTACAGAGGAAACATGAGCTGAGCTTAGCTGTGCATGAGTTGAGTTGGATAGTAGTAATAAACAGATGAGGAGGTTGAGCTCAATACATCTTGGACTGAGCACTCAGATTCATCTTGGCACAATACTCAAACAAGCTCCCATCATAACATCTCCTTATAGCCTCTTTAGAGAGAAAGCCATCTTCATCCCTAGCCAGCACGTATAGTATGAACCACTCGAGTTTGGATGCCACCCTGCGGGAGTCAAGAGGGCATGGCATGACAAAGACTTAGAACGATAGGAAACTAAAGAGTATTAACTTATGACATAGAAGAAAGAACGGTCAATGCATACCATCCGAAGGGATCGAAAGCTAGACGGTTGGCTTCAGTCATGTCCCATAGCTCACCAAGGGACAGCTTGTCCGGCTGTGTTCTAGCGTACTTACTGAAAATGTTCTCGAAATTCACCGCCACGTACCGTCCCTCAGTGTCATAGGTTCCAGTGTCGCTCCCATGCTTGTCTCTGTGAATGTTGTAAATGTAGATCGGGAGAAAGGGCGATGGGATCCATCCCTGCAAATTTCATCACATTATCAAATCTACTTCTTCAATTCTTTGGAGTTGCCACGATTTACTTACTTGTTGAGTACGGTAGCTCATGGCGATATTTATAACAATTGCCATAATTAGGGACACTAACATGTTGAATCCAATAGCTCTTAGCCCTTCAAAGATAACATTCAAAACATTGTTAGTATTGTTATTACAAAGCTTTGTGACTAAAAATGATGATAATCACCAACATAAGTCTCCCAAGGGTAAACGATGCCATTATCATCTTGGTCGAAGAAGGCGACATGCTGCTGAAGAACTGTCATTCCATAGTGATTATGCCCCACCGTCCCCGTCGGGTGGCTGGTGTCCGGCGCCACCAACGCCCTCGCCAAATCTGATCATTTCATAACCAAAAAAAGAACTATGAAACCGGGATTGTCTAAACTGTGATTTCAACGAAGTAAGTTTAGTTTTTGAGGGCTCACATGGCTTGGGGATTGTGGTTTCGAGGTCGTTGCGGACCCTTCGCTCGCGAGTGACGGGCGCAAATCGAGCCTCGGTGGCGGTGGCTTCGTTTTCCATTGATAAAGCCATGGCGGAGAGATTGCAAGCAGTGGCGGTGGCGATGGTAAGTGACTTTTCGGGAGATTTTATAAAGAGGGAAATTGATGAGAAGGGGATTGAGGTGGCTTTGTGGTGTGCCAACGTTTTGTTTGCTGCAGGCCTAGATCGACACGACCCATCTGTCCTTCGCCGCTCTCATTTCTCTTTATCTCTCTCTCTCTTTTTCGATAAGATCGACGCGAACCTTGAATTTTACGGGCCTTGGGTCCAGAGTTTTGGGCCGAGTCTCAACAGAATCTAACAAGTTTGAAGCCTAAAACTTCGTTGATTCATAAAAAATTTCCTATTCGTGTTCCTACCCCAATTAGTCCAAAGAAAAAGGGGGATTTCAGCGCCCAAGATATGGCCGGTGACGTAGCGGTGGAGAGTCCTGCGGCGGCGGCAATGGCGGCGGCGACAGAAGTAGGCGATTCCATTGAGCAGTCCCATATGTTGGAGAGAAAATGGACCTTTTGGTTCTGTGAATGTTTGATTAATCCACCACACCTAAATGGTGTGAAAGTTATCTTATTTATAATCAAATGAATTACAAAGATATGGAAATAGTAATAAATGGAAATAACAATAAATGGAAAGATACCTATGATAATAAAGCAAATATTAGATATTTGCCTTATAATAAAATATCAAATATAATATATATGGTAAACAATAATTTATTACTAAATATCCTTAACAGGTTCGATAACCAGTCGAGGCCGAAGCAAGGTGCTGAATGGGGCAGCTCTCTGCGCAAGGTCTATACCTTCGACAGTGTCGAAGAATTTTGGTGGTACGTCCTTCGATCCCCCTCTGTGCCAATGATTAAACTGGTTCTGTTTTCATTTTTCTTTGACGTTCTGCTACGATTTTGTTCATATTCTTTTTCTTCGATTTGTGATTCCGGGCTTTTGTACAGTTTTTACGATCAGATATTGAAGCCGAGCAAGTTGCCGGCTAATGCAGATTTTCACTTGTTCAAAGCTAGAGTTGAACCGAAATGGGAAGATCCTGAGTGTGCTAATGGAGGAAAATGGACTGTCACGAGCAGTAGAAAGACTAACCTCGATACCATGTGGCTGGAAACGGTATACAAAGACTAACCTAATCTCATTGTTGGTTGCATGAATTTGTGGTAATTGCTTGCTTTAATTTGGTCTAAAATTTCATGTCCTTCGTTATTGGGTAGTTGATGGCATTGATTGGGGAACAATTTGAGGAGTCTGATGTGATCTGTGGCGTAGTTGCCAGTCTGCGCCAGAGGCAGGACAAGCTTGCACTGTGGACCAAGACAGCAACAAATGAGGCTGTTCAGGTTAGTCGTTGTTAGTTTTGTAGATGGTAGCGAGACCGTGTCATCGCCGAGATTATTTCGAATTCTCAGCATAACGTTTGTTCACTATGATCTTGCCAACTATGATCCTTATCTTATATCAGCTCATGAATCTCTGAGAGATGTCCTGTTCTCTGCTTATACGAAAATTATAGCTTTTGTTGTGAATCTTTTGATGTGTGTGGATTACCGGTTGTGTTTTGCCCCTCTTGTTTGCTTAGAACTTCGTTTACTCAGTTCTAAAGACCGTCTAACTTATTCTGTACTTTCCGATCGATGCAGATGAGCATCGGTAGGAAATGGAAGGAGATTATCGACGTTACCGACAAGATTTCCTTCAGCTTTCATGTAAACTTCAGTTTTATGATTATCAACATTTTTCTCTTCTGTTCGTCCCATTTCATAGATTACATCTCTATTTGTCTCGGTTGGTTACAGGAGGATCTGAGAAGGGAAAAGTTGGCGAAGTCGTCTCGGTACAGTGTCTGATCATTAACTTGATCATGTTGAGCTGCTAAACTTTGAGGCAAGTTCTTTTTTTGGCTTTGTTTTTGAATCCAAGACACTCAATTCAGATGTTCCATGTATAATTGTATTGCATGTTTCCATAATCATGTTTAGAGAGAAGGTTATGGGAGAGTGTAATTTTGAAAAATGAAGCATTTCCTGCGAGTACTAAAAGAGTGAGTGTTTTGAGTATAGATGATATTACAGCTGATGAACTGAATGGAATAGAAAACAGGAGAAGGGCATAAGAAGAAGACGAAGAAGATCTCAGGCAAGGAATCCAAGTCTTTCTCCATTCTTCTTGGCCAGCCTGATTAGCCCTTGTCTTTGTTTTCCATCAGCTCCAATTGATTTGCAAAACTCTGTGATTACCTGACAAACACCAACACACATTCACACCACTTTCAAAATCAACAAGTACTCATATTGGTTAAGTTTGGTTAAAGTTCGATTGTTTCGTATTTGAAATTCAGTATCCTTCTCTTTTAGAGGTTGTTTAATCATATCGACAGGACCTTCCCTGGGATTCACTCGAAAAAGAAGAATGAAAGAAACGAGGGAGTGTGATCTCATGACCTCGAGACAGTTCTGCGCCATGGAGTGAAGCTTAGAGGAGTTCGACCACAAGGTCAAAATAAGTAAGTAGAGACCAACTCATGGGGACTAGAAAGATTCGGGTGCATGAGGTAATGAGCCTAACTATTTGTATAATGTTTAAAAGAGTCTGGTCCATGGGAGTTCGACCACAAGATTAAAATGAGAAAAGAGAGGACCAACGAATGAGGACTAGAAAGATTCCCATGCACGAGCCAATGAGCCTAACAATTTATACCATGTTTAAGAGTCGGTTGAAGCTTTTCTTTTTCTTCGTGTAGTTTTGAAACTATCCTCAAATTAGATGAAGGAATATATATCAAAATTAGAGTAATATAGCGTAGTGTTTAGTATATAAATTTTATGGCCTAACAAATAATTATTTCTAAACAAACAAATTGAGATTAATGGGAAAAGAAAATGAATAACCAATACCTGTGAATGTAAGGCAATTGCTTTGCCCCTAAGCTGATTGAAGCGCTTCTTGCCGATGATATTCCGAGTAACCACAACCAACGGCGCGAAAACCCCTTTCCCTTCATTCACGTTCTTCATCATCGGCCGGAACCTGACCGCCTTCCCCCCTCCCACTTGCACCGCGGCCGGCCTCGCCGCCAGCAGCGCGTAATCCTCGCCGGCCACTGAAGACCCCCATCCTCCAATGAAAGAAGACGAACAGCACAATCCAGTCGCAGAAATCGAAGTCGCCGCCATGGAAACAGCTTCTTCCGCTTCTTCTTCTTCCTCAGCTAACAGGTACGGTTCCAACTCCTTCTCCCTCTCAGTGCCTCTTTGCTTGATATTTGGATGTGAAATGGAGGCGAAATGTGGGTGAGGGAAATTGGGGATCGAGAGAGGGGTTATGAGCCACACACTTGGCTAGGGTTTTGGCGTTTTGTTTCAAAAGCAGAGTTGTGAATCCAATTGAATGGAATTGTTCATGCGATTGCTTCCTATGGTCCATAATTAGGGGAGAATATGAGCTTGTTGAATTCAATTGGAAAGGGGCCCTGTCTGCTAGCTTATCTCATCACCGTGGCTCCATCTCCGCCGTGAAGAAGACTAGACGACGACCCCATTTGAGATTCATACCTTAGCATAATTTTAATATTAATAACATAATATGTCACATAAATCCCTTGATCCCTCCCCATTTGACCGAGGATTCACCATCATGTTTAATGTTCCTTGTCTTTCATATTATATTTTTTAAAAAGATTTTTAGTATTTTGTATTTCATAATAATTGAGTCATTATGGTTTAAATTCTGAAATAGTTTAATAATCTAGTGATTATAGTAAGTTGTTATTGATGAAATCTCGTTAAATTTTAATTAAGATCTACAAAGACTAAATTGAAAGATTAAATGTTTGATTTAATTTATTTTATTTTTCATTAGCAAGCTTCTTACCAAGCCCTTGTCAATGGCGTCACTTGCAACCCACCTCTCTGCCTCCCTCATCCTCGCCCCCATCGGCGTTCGTCGGCTCCTCGGTTCTTCCTCCATTTACCTCAACAACCCATCTCTTTGCCGATCAAAAATCTGGTACTTATCCGAACCCAAATGGAAGAATTGCGACTTATATTCCCTCCTCCTCCTCCTCCCTATCGCCGCCTTCTCCGAAATTTTCCTTTTCATCGCGTTTTCCGGTAACCCTACTACAGGCTCGCATTTTCCCAGCAATCAGTCGCCATTTTCTTCTTCTGGGCGCTTGCGATTCTCATCATTTTGCGGGAAAATCTCGGTCCTCTTCTTGTAAGTGAGAGTTTCATCTTCGTTTTCGCCGGAGTTGCGTTTCTTGTTGAGTTTTCCGTGATTGGTAAGGGGATTACTGGTCTTGGTGGTGATTTGTATCACATTTCTGGAGGATTAACCCTTCTTTGCGCTTGTTCCTGCTTGTTTTTATCTATGAAACCGTCTGCATTTTTCGCTGAATTTCTACTTTCCTCTGGCTTAACGTTTAAGGGCACATGGCTGTTTCAAATTGGCTTGTCTTTGTATACCGATGCATTTGCTTTGAAGGGTTGTCGTGCAATGTTGGTGTTGCCTGCTACTGGTGACGCTTTTGTACAATGTGATCTTGAGGAAGATGGTCTGAGGGGCATTGCTTTGATGAACCTAATATTCATTGGCCATGTTGTTTTAGTTTTGATATTGGGTTTAGGTTTGATTGGCTTGTTGTCCAGCAACAGGAATTTTAGGATCGGCCAGGGAAGTGGCCCATTGTTGGCTGAGCTTGGACAGGAGACTGTTGATTCGCTCAGCTCCTGAGCTTGAAATGGACTGAAGGTGTAGCTACACATTCTTGACGGTATTCTTCATATCATTATGTCATTATGTTGAAGAACAAATGATTTGTTCATTCATGCTTTAGGCCACAGTAAATGTTTGTAAGTTTCTCTGTTTTTTAATCTTCTTTTTGAAGTATTGATTAATAGAGAATTTAGTAGATTAGTTTACCTCGTAGTTCATTATGTCCACTAGCTTATCATCTTGTTCTTGCTACTTTTTGGCCGAATTATATGCTTTCATGTGGTAGTAGAAATGAACAAAAAAGAATATAATTGTGAGATCCTACATAGGTCGAAGAGGGATACGAATCATTCCTTATAAAGGTGTGCAAAAACTCTCCATAACAAACGTGTTTTAAAACCTTGAGGGAAATCCTAAAGAGGACAATATCTGCTAGTGGTAGGCTTGGGCTCTTACCAATGGTATCATAGCCAGTCACCGGAAAGTGTGCCAATGATGACGTTGGCCCCTAAGGAGAGTAGATTGTGAGATCCCACGTTGATTGGAGAGGGGAATGAAGTATTCCTTATAAGAATGCGGGAACCTCTACATAACAGATGTTTTAAAACCTTGAGGGGAAGTTCAAAGAAGACAATATCTGCTAGCGGTAGGCTTGAGTTGTTACAAATGGTATCAGAGTCAGTCACCGAACGGTGTGCCAGCGAGGATGTTGGGCCCCCAAGAAGGGTGGATTGTGAGATCCCACATTGGTTAGAGAGGGGAACAAAATTACTTAGAAGGGGAACGACACATTTTAAAATTTTGAGAGGAAGCTCGAAAGGGAAAGTCCAAAAAAGACAATATCTGTTAGCAGTGAGATTGGGCGATTACGGTACTGCTTATCTCTCTATCTCTAAAACCTGCCATTCATCTCCATCAGGCAGAAGTAACCAATCGTAATATCGATTTCGGCTGTGCCTAGTTAGTGTGTCTGCTATGCAGGATTATGGTTTTGGCTGCAGTTTAGAATGAAGAAAGTCTTCATCTGTCTATCTGCATAACAGTGGCATCCATTGGATAGCACAATTGTTTCTGCTGTGTTACTTTTGTTTCCAAATCATCTGTCTATCTGTATGTTGTGAGGAACATTAAGGTGTTCCTCAATATCTGTGTTCATAAATTTGAATCTAAAGGGTTAGTTTACTTTGGCATGTGGACCAGACTTCCTTTAGTAGCTGCTTATCACTGGGGTAGGGGCTAACGCAATATGTTCGCCTTAGAATTTGTATCATTCATTGCCATGTTGCTATGTCGTGGAATATCGTGAAATATCCAATCTCAGTTTTTGCTTTCCAAAGAAATAGTTCTTTAGCCTTGTAACCCGTGCTTAGGATGACTTTAGGCTCGATATATTTCCTTTGGCTACACACTACGAATGCAGAGTAGCGAATAAGGATCCTGGTGCCAACCCATCTTTTCTGATTCCCTTCTCCAACCAATGTGAGATTTCAAAATCCACCCCCTTTAGGGGTCGTGTCCTAGTCACTGCCTGGTTTCTTGCTCTGATACCATTTGTAACCGTCTAAGTCCACTGTTAGCAAATATTATCATTTTTTGGATTTTTTGTTCCAGGCTCCCCCTCAAGGTTTTAAAACGCGTCTACTAGGAAAAAGTTTCCACACTTGTAGGGAGTGCTTCGTTCCTTCCTCCAACTAACATGGGATCTCACAAAATTTGACTCAAGCTTATTTATGTATCCAAAGTTTGCATTTCTCATTTCATCGAATTAGTTTGATAGTTCGATTTGAGCTACCTTATGAAATTATAGTCTTGAAATTATAGTCTTGAAATGCTTCTTGAATTCGATGTTCGAGGAGTTATGGGGATAGCTTTTAACTGTGATGGACCTTTCATCGACATTGCTTTCAATGCTTACAATAACCGAAACGAGCAAGAAAACACTCCATTTAGTACGTGCAGAAGCTCAGGAATGGTCCAGGTACAAAGCCAGACAAGAAGGGAAAGGAAATGCTTGGCCCCAGAGTAGTTTGAATAAGGTAAGAATAACGTTGGCGCTTTGTAATGAATGCAGGGCCAAGCATGTGGGTGCCTACACAGTTTTATTCTCTTTTTCTTTTTTCAATTTTTAAGTGTCTTATTGTCTTTTTAGTTGTCATTTTCTTCCCCTTATGTATACGAATGCACACCTTTTCTCCTATTTTTTACGATCGTGTATTCATAAGACTTGAGAACTTGACAGTGTGTGTTCATAAGACTTGAGAACCTGACAGGTTCAGACAACTCAACCCAAATCATAAATATAGGGTAAGGTCAATCACCACGTGTATTAACAAATATGGCATGACATAAAAAATCTATCGAATCAAAAGTCTTGCAACGGACAAAAAATCTATCCTATCAAAAGTCTTGCAAAAGTTAAAATTAGTATCGGATGAAAATACTTTATTTCCTTAACACGACATTATACAAATTAATCAATCATTTTTTAATGAGTCCATAAATAAAGAACTAGATACCGTTTTTTGGTATAATATTCGAAAGAATATTATGAAAATGAAATTCAAAGAAGAAATTTACCATTTTTTTTAAATAGAATATTAAATGCAAAAAAATATATGCATATTAATAAATAATTGGCCACCAATATTGAGACACATTAGATTTCATTCTAACACCATTGGTCTTCACTCTCGTGCAAATCACGTGACTAACAAACCAATCTTGACCGTTAATTGAACTTTCTTGCATTGAAACAAACCAATCTTGATCGTTCAAATGGCATACCGTCCACTCTCTCAAACCCTACTCCTACAGAGAAAAGCACTCTTTTTATTACCATCAGATTCACCAAAGCTCTCTCTCTCTCTCCTCATTCCTCTCTCTCTCTCTCCTCTCTTTGTTCTTCCTTGAAGCCCCCAGTCGGCTACAAACCCTCTTCTCTCTCCATTTCCCCCCTCCGAAATCCTTTCCCCATAACCCAGAAAACGAATTTCAATTTTCAGACCGAAGCTGAGGAAGAACACCCGAATCGATTTCTCCATTCATTTGGGTATCTCGTGAAAACCAGGGAAAGGGGCAATGGATTCGGATCAGGGGAAGCTTTTCATTGGTGGAATTTCATGGGAAACCTCCGAGGATAAGCTTAAGGACTACTTTAGCAACTATGGTGAAGTGATGCATACGGTGGTGATGAGGGATAAGATCACTAGCAGACCTAGAGGGTTTGGGTTCGTCGTTTTCTCAGATCCCTCTGTTCTCGATCGAGTTCTTCAGGATAAGCACACCATCGATGGTAAAACGGTGCGTCAGATTCCCTTTTTTTACTTTCTTCTTTCCATATTTGGAGTTTTGGCCTTTTTGATTTCTGATTTGGCCCTTTTTACGATGATTCTGGTTGGTGCATTGTTTTGTTCATCAGGCGAGGGATTGACAAAAGGGTCCGAGTTGTTCTGTAATTTCATTTCAGCGTAGTTTATGTTTCCAATATGATCTTGAAACATCAGAAATGGGTTGCTATGAATCTGTGGAGTTTATACTTTAATCTTCTGTAGTCATATTTGTTTAGTTACATTTTAGCATTTGTATTTATATTCTTTTATAGGTTGAGGCCAAGAGGGCCTTATCACGGGAAGAACAGCAGACCCCTGCTAGAGCAAGCAATTCTAATGCTACTAGGAATTCTGGTGGTGGTGGTGGAGGAAACATGAGGACTAAAAAAATTTTTGTTGGGGGATTGCCTCCAACATTAACTGAAGAAGGATTTAAAGAGTACTTTGAGGCGTATGGCCATGTAACCGATGTCGTAGTCATGTATGATCAAAATACTAGGCGTCCACGGGGATTTGGATTTATATCGTTTGATACTGAAGAAGCTGTTGACAGGGTTTTGCATAAGACATTTCATGATTTGAATGGTAAACAAGTAGAAGTTAAGCGTGCCCTTCCTAAAGATGCTAATCCAGGTGCGGGTGGTCATTCAATGGGTGGCAGTGGTTATCAAGGTTATGGGTCTTCTGGTGGTGTTAATTCGAATTCTTATGATAGTCGTATGGATTCGAGTAGGTATATGCAATCTCAGGGCTCTGGTGGAGGGTTCCCACCTTATGGTTCCTCTGGATATAGTAATCCTGGGTATGGGTATGGTTCATCGAACAATGGCATGGGATATGGTGGTTATGGAAGTTACAGCAGTTCGAATACTGGGTATGGCGCCCCTGCAGCTGTAGCCTACGGTAACCCGAATGCTGCTAATGCTGGTTATGGGAGTGGTCCTCAAGGTGGACCGAGAAGTTCATGGTCCACTCAAGCTCCCTCTGGGTATGGAGCCATGGGTTATGGTAATGCTGCTCCTTGGGGTGGTGCTCCTGGAGGCAATGCTGGAGCTGGCAGTGGAGGACCTGGATCTGCACCCACTGGTCATTCTCCTGGTGGAGCTGCTGGGTATGGAAACCAGGGTTATGGATATGGTGGGCTTGGAAATCAAGGTTATGGTTACGGTGGAGGCGATGGCTCGTATGGGAGTCAATCTGGTTATGGTGCAGGTGGAGGACGGTCTGGTAGTGCCTCAAATAGCAACGTCGGGGGTGCTCCAAGTGGGGGAGAGTTACAAGGGAACAGTGGTGGTTACATGGGAAATGGCTATGGGGATGCTAATGGAAACAACACTGGTTATGGAAATGCTGCATGGAGATCTGATGGAGGACAAGTAGGTTATACAGGTGGTTATGCTGGTGGACAAGCTCGGCAAGCCCAACAACAGTAATTCAATGATCAAAAGTAAACTGGATCGTGCCATGTTCTGTGTATCCGTGTTTGTTTTATGAGATCGATGTTTTCAAGTTGCTTATGGAAAAAAAGAGGTTTTCTTGCTGCTGACTGAAACGGTGGCCCGATTTGTAACACAATGAGCCTGGTGGGGTTGCTTGAATCCAAGTAGCTTGCAGTATTAATTTTTCTAGTCTAAAATAAGTAGCTGTTTTAGAAGTTTATTCGATGATGCTTCGGTTATTTAGTATTTTGTTGCGGAACGTAGTTAAATTTGGTCTCTTTATGAATGTCTTTTTTAGCTATCTGTGATCGATTTTCATCTTTTCACTTTGTTTGAGTTGTAACAATTTGTTTCCTACTTATATATTCAGATATTTTTTATGTTTTTCTTGTCCTTTAGATCGTCTAGATCATCTGTCGTAGACGGTATGAAGAACTAGGTGATAGATGTTTCATTCTTTATCTTACATTTGAAGTAGGAATACAAAAGGTGTAGTGTAGTGTAGAGTAGAGAGAGTTGTAGTGATAGATGATAGTGTTGGAGGCCTCGCTATTGGGTCTATCATTTGTATGGTTAGACCTAATCGTAGTCGTAGTTGGCTCTTTAACAATGGCATAATCATTTTCCCCCTCTATTTCCCCTTGTGTTACAGGAGGGATGCCCGGAGTTGTAAAAGTGGAGTCGAGAGAGTCCACTCATGACTGAACACAGGCTTCGTAGTGAAGGACCGTGTTCGGGATGTGTGTGTTCAGCATTTATGGAACTCAAGGGAGGACCTCTAATCGGTTGAAATATTGGATTTACCCCCCCTGGAACCGAATATGTTCTTCTGCAAGGCCTTGCCAACACTATCAAGTATTCCAAATCTCTGGCATTGTGAGTCATTAGTTTATAGTTATTCTTCTCAAGGTTATTGAATCCATTCCTTCAAGACTTGGTTATGTAGGCTACTTGGTATTAACTTGGTATTAACTATGAGTAGGTATTGATTTAAAGCTTCTTAGCCATTTCTCTTCTGTCAATAATTAGCTAACAATAGCCTGTGTAGATTAGCCTGTATAGAATTGCTTCTGCTCTTACCTTTTCTTGTTGGTAAAGTAGCAACTGGTTCAATATATTCCTTTGCTATTTTGCTTCAAGGTCGACGATTTGTCGTAAAGATCTCGGTTTTAGAACTGCTATTAGGTGAATATAATGGTCTTTCTGCTGTTCCTTTGAAGTTTTTTTAACTGCTTTTCGATCCTGTTGGGGGGCGATTATGAATCTAATCTTTCTTTTGTAGATGCCAGTTAATGTTCTTTTCTAGTTGGAGGAAAAATTAGCATTGGTATCAAGTTGGCAGGTCATTGGTATCAAGTTCAATCTTTCTGACCTCTTAAGTAGATATCAAAAAGGGAACACTTCCTTCAGAAATTGAATCAAAAGTTACAATGAAATGTTGAGCTTAATGCATGCAAATTTTAGCTGCTGTCTAGCTGAATTAATTGACAAATGCAATTTTGTTCATTGACCAAATTGAAAAGAATGATCAAATCAATTTAAAAAGCTGGGTTACCTTCGTATGGATTGCTGAATGCTGCTACATTACCAGGCCTTGAATATACAATCTGCCATCAAATTCACTCATTATTTGCTGCTCAATGCTCTAATTACAATTACAGATGTATATAATCATAGAACTTGGAGCAATTTTATAATGATATTTGAACTATGTACCTGGTAATTGCCAAGGGTGCGAGATTTAAAACCAGCAGCGCAGTAGTCAAAATAGTATTCCCAAGTCCGTATGAACCTCTCATCAAAACCAAGTTGAAGAATTTTGCTGTGTAGTATAAGAATAAGAACTTCAACTTGAAGAACATTTGATGGCAATGAATCTCCCTAAATAAAGCTTTTTACCTCTTATTCTCAAAGAAATTCTTTCTCCAACACCTCAAAGTCTGATGGTAATGAATCCCAATGTTTTCCAAATGTTCCACACTGCAAAAGGAATTTTATTCGTAAGAAAACAAAGAGAGAGAGAGAAATCACTCTAACAAGTTAATAAAAGCTTGACTTACCAGAGTCTTGATGCAGTAGCCATGGCTGTTGTTAATCTACTTAGTGATGGTAGGCATCCTCCCGGAAATATGTATTCTTTAATGAAGTCTGAACTTAGTCGGTATTCGTCGTAACGTTCATCGGGTATCGATATGAACTAATAAAGAATCAAGAGAGGTATAAGGACCAAAGACATGTTAGCATTTAACTTGTATATGCCTATAACAATCAAAGCTTCCAACCTGTAGAACAAAAAGGCCATTTTCTGCTAATACTGATTCACATGAACCAAAAAAGTCTTCCATGAATTCATGGCCAACAGCCTCTATCATCTCACTGAAACAGTACAAAAGAGAATCATCACAGTACTCATTCATACATATGGCAAATAAATTCTCTTTCATATTATGAAACTCACCATGATATGATCCTGTCATATTTTTCGGTACTGGACAATTTTCGATAGTCACAAAGAAGAAACCGAATGCGATCCTAGAATCGAAGTAAAAACTAGATATAAGAAGTAACATACCATACCACAGATAATGTTTTCATTAACAATAGTTGGGAAGAAGAACAATTTTCAATAAGTTTGTGAACTATACCTGAAGGTTGGCATCTTTAACTCTCTTCTCAGCATATTTTACTTGTTCCTCAGATAAAGTAATACCAGTATAACGACAACCAGTTCGCTTGACAACTTCGATCGCTAAGCTACCCCAACCGCACCCAATTTCCAATACATGATGGTGTTTATTGATTCTTGCCTAAGAATTAACATAAAAAAGTTGGAATAGTTAATGAGAGAATGAAAAACAATTTCATAATTGCAGTTCGAATTGTAGCTAAAAGAATCACCTTTTCAATGAGAAGAGAGATTTTTCTCATTTGTGCAACCTTCAAATCTTCATTCTCTCCCTATTAACAAAAACAAGATAAAAAAAAAAATAAGATCAGTACATATTTGTAACAATGTATCATAAAAAAGTGTATAGAAAATGGTTTAAAAACAGACCTTAAAGATGGCACATGAGTATGTCATTGTGTCATCCAAGAATAGAGAAAAAAGTCCATTGCTCTGTAGAACAAAAAAGAAGCAGATATCTTTCAGTCATTCAAGAAAAATGATGCAAAATAACAACGAATCTGAGCTTCTTTTTGAAGGCTAATAAATTATAATAGCAAAAGGAAAGTGATGATATCAAATGAAGGATCAAGAAACTCAACCTTTCTACCATCCAAAGACATGGGTTTTCTTATCATCTTTCTTAAAAAGGAAGAAAAATAGAAGAGGCAAAAGAGCCCATCGAAAACTATTGAATACCAGGTCATAATGACGGGAGATATTCCTACGAGCTTGTGTAAGAGTGTTTTGCCTTGAAGCATGCTGAAAAAAATACTTTGCAGATGAAATACAAGCAGTAAGTAGCGGCGGTGTCCACCATCCCCTGAAAATGTGAGTGAATGTTTAGTTCAAAGGAAATGAAACTATGGAGCCAATGGCAGCTCTCCCCATTATATATACCTGTTCTTCTTTAGTTTTGCAATTGAAGAATTTGTATCTCTGCTAGCAATGAGAATCTGCAGAAGAAATCAGCATGACAGAGTCTGTGCAAATTACTGTGAGGATAAACTATCTTGAGATTCAAATCAGAAAAGCTTACCAAGAAAAAATTTAGAAGACCTTCATCTTTATCAACAAAAGAAAAGTCTCCATTGATATATGCATCCGCGAGGCCTAAGTCAGCTCGTGTCGCAATCTGCCAAAATGAATTCTCAAGACTTCTGAACTAAAGGAGAGCACTTCATGGAGAATGAGCTCCAATCAATCATTTTCTTTGCTAAACTTCATCAGTGCAGTTCAAATATATGCAAAATGAATTCTCAAGACTTTGGAACTAAAGGAGAGTACTTCATGGAGAATGAGCTCCAATCAATCATTTTCTTTGCTAAACTTCATCAGTGCAGTTCAAATATATGTCAAGCAGACATACCTTCCAGTAAAATTGGGGGCTGTGAACTTTTAAAGCAACTTTTGGAAGGCATTTTTTATCTGTTCCCTCAAAGGTAAATATTGTGCCCCCTTCTTCCATTAAACTGCGTTGATACTAGAACGTATCAATTGAGATTACTAGAAATAAAAGAACCACTATGAGAAGCATACGATTATAGTTGTATAAGCTTACGTTAATGATCCTGAAGTTATATATTGCCCAAGAAATCTAGTAACAAATAGGCGTGCCCCTGTATCTGCTAGCGAAGGTACCATGTGTTTTGGGTTGCTTAAAAGAGTGAAACTATTTCCCAACATATTATGTGCTGCCATAACACCAGCCTGCAAATATTTAGACTTCATTTGTAAATCCATTGAGTTGTTCAAATTTGAAAAGGCACATGGACACCCTTAAGGAAACTATTATGTAATAGTCATTACCTTTAACCCATCCTCGTGGAAGCCATAACCTAAAAAGTAGCAGCATAAATAATAAGACTCCTATTGTAACATTAAAGCATGTCATATTTTAGGATTGAGGATGCATGTTGAAGTATTTGAAGCTTAGGGGCATCCATTTATATTCCTGCTAAATCCTTATATTTTAGAATGTGGTTTCATCAGGCATCTTTTATTCAGATGTGCACATTATAAAAGGTTAAACTAAATGTACTTTGAGTAACTAATCTACCCTGATAAGTTATAAAATTGTATGTAAGCGCACAAACTAATAGTTCAACAGAAACTACTGCCTTAGGACAAAAATGAGGCAAAATGTGCTCAAATATATTAGTGAGAAAAAGATTGGTATTGTGATAAAGTTGGTGGTGAGAGGCTTCTTAGTGAAGAAATGTGTAGATTTAGAGGATTAAAGCAAGACAATGGATATCTTGAGATAATTCATGATTGAAAGTACATAAGTACGGAAGTTAGGATGAGAATGTATGAACTATGCAGATAGATTTGTGAGATCCCACATCGGTTGGGGAGGAGAACGAAGCATTCTTTATAAGGGTGTGGAAACCTCTCCCTAGCAGACGCGTTTGAAAAACCTTGAGGGGAAGTCTGAAAGGGAAAGCCCAAAGAGGACAATATCTGCTAGCGGTGGGCTTGGACCGTTACAAATGGTATCAGAGCCCTGAAGGGGGTGGACACTAGGCGGTGTGCCAGCAAGGACGCTGGGGAAGGGGGTAGATTGGGGGGTCCTACATCAATATGGGAAGGGAACGAGTGCCAGCGAGGACGAGACATTATTTATAAGAGTGTGGAAACCTCTCTCAAGCAAACGCATTCAAAAAATCTTGAAGGGAAGCCTAGAAGACTGTTACAAGATTAGTAAGAGAGAAGCTAAAACAAGAAATATGATTGTAAAGAGAAATCAGTAAGAAAATGCGCATGTGGAATGGAACTGGTGATGGGTGAGTCCCAAGATGTTGGTAAAAGAAAATAGGTTGAAACCTCAAGCATGAACACCTACTCCATTGTAGCATAATTTGTATTCTCCGAATGATATAACTTTTTATCTTTTCATCATAAATCAATTTTAACATGACAAGATTATGCTACATTCCATTCTTTATTAAATAAACAACCTTTCTAAACTTAGAATGCAGTAATTTTACCTTGATATGCTCCACAAAACCAAATTCTTCTCTTTCCTTGAATAGTATCAAGCTCAGTTGAAGCTTTTGATGCAGCTACAGATGGGATTGGGTGACCAGTTGACCACTTAAGCAAGATATTCTCTGGCTCTTTATCTGGATTAAGAGTCACAAGAAAAGGAGGACCAGTTTCACCAAGATTCTGCAAGTTCACAATTAAAGGGAGGTATCAAAGCTACATAACTTCAAATAGGAAACTCTTTTCCATGATTAACAGCCAGTTTGCTTTATCCAAGCATTTTCCATCTACAATATTTTCACCCTTTTCCTTTCAGCTAGAAATAATTGGTTCCGAAAAGAATTGAAGTAGCAAACAACAGACATTGAATGTTCATACTCATTTCCTGGAGTGTTTGCATGAGAGAGAACACTCGGAAGTTAAAATAATTAAGAATGAATCCAATTTTCCCTTGAATAAGAATTGAGATAATGTAACAACCCAAGCCTACCACTAGCAGATATTGTCTCTTTGGGCTTTTCCTTCCGGACTTCCTCTCAAGGTTTTAAAATGCGTTTACTAGGAAGATGTTTCCACACCTTATATGTGTCATTCCCCTCTCCAATTGACGTGAGATCTCACATAAATGTAGTCTTCAGGAAGTATAACAAATTTACTTTAGTGAGTAGATTCTCTACCTTTTATTTGCTGAGAGTTCATAATTTGTTGCATCCTTTATAAGATCCAGGATTTCTTTAATATTATGGTCCTGTTTACAGCTAGGTTCTCTGGTTTACATGATGTTAAAGATAGATAAAATATCAGAGTGGAAATATGAAAACTAACCTGAAGTACATTGAGCCAATATGTCAAACATACTTTCTTATCTGTATTTCCAAGAAAGTTCCATGCGCTCCATGCTGCTGGGTTTTGTGGCATTAAAGTTTTGTCGCGATGGAGATAAATATCACTGCCAATACAGAGAAAATGTTTGTGCATTTTGATGCAACTAGTTCAGGCATCGTTATATTAACTTTAGCAGTTCATAATCTTAAAATAAATATCAATAGTCTATCATCCACAACACTTTGGAACAAAATTTGCCCATTATAGTCTCAACAAAGGTTCATCTGACAGGAGGAATATATCAAGTTCCTAACAGCAGAAAGCAAGAAATACCAAGTATTCTTTGTAGCAATTCACAACAAAATGAAGTATTAGGATAATGTACCACCCTGATTCTAGCTTATTTTACATTATTCCAAGAAGATAAGGAAATGTAGGATAAGCAAAAGAGATTATGATTCAATCTTGATTTTGATTTTGAGAATTCAGCTGTAACAGCCCAAACCCCCAAACTCACTTCTAGCAGATATTGTCTTCTTTGGGTTCTCTTTCAAGCTTCTCCTCAAGAGTTTTAAAACGCATCTGCTAGGGATAGGTTTCCACACCCTTATAAAGAATATTTCCTTCCCCTCTCCAGCCGATGTAGGATCTCACAATCTACCCCCTTCAGGGTCCAACGTCCTCGCTGGCATTCGTTCCCCTCTCTAACCGGTGTGGGATCTCACAATCAACCCTCCTTCGAGACCCAACGTCCTCGCTAGCACTCGTTCCCCTCTCCAATCGATGTGGGATCTCACAATCCAACACCCTTCGAGGCCCAGCATCCTCGCTGGCACTCATTCCCCTCTCCAATCAATGCGGGATCTCACAATCTACCTCCATTGGGGCCCAGCGTCATCGCTGGCACTCGTTCCTCTCTCCAATTCAGGTGGGATCTCACAATTCACCCCCCCTTCGAGGCTCAATGTCCTCGCTGGCACACTGCCCGATGTTTAGCTCTGATACCATTTATAATAGCCCAAGGCCACCGCTAACAGATTTTGTCCTCTTTGGGCTTTTTTTCAAGATTTTTAAAATGTGTCTGCTTGGAAAAGATTTTCACACCCTTATAAACAATACTTCGTTCTCCTCTCCAACCCATGTGGGATCTCACATAAACTAACAATAAAGAGGAGATGAAATAATAATATACCTGTAGGCATATTGGAAAGCACCAAGTACTCTGACTTCTTCCGAGGTTGCTTGACTTCCTAATATTCTTAAAGTATCAGGAGCATGGGTCGCTATTATGCAAGCATCAAACATTTCCTGTGAATCATCTCCATAGCTTACATTACACCCTGATAAATGTTCAACATCAACATCCAATGGTAGAACATTGATATCAAAACTCATTGTCAACGATTTGAAAAATGAAGAACTGAACATCTTTTAACCATTTAATTATGCACCTTCATCCATTGTTGATATAGACTTAACTTCACAAGAAGTTCTTATCTGACAGCCTTGACTCTCTAGTACTTCCTGTACCTGATTTTTCAAATAAACTTACATTAACTAATGAGTGTCAAGGCAAACATTCAATCGGTTGCTCAAGTATAAAGGATCAGATCACCTTCTTCACATAAGAATGAGAACGGCATTTGACAGTAAGCCATTGTGGACGACCAAACAACTGTAAAGAAGAGAGTTTAATGGTGAGGAGCTCCAAAATTCCCATGATATTAAGAACATGATGAACAAAGACCAACCTGAAGTAGGTGATGATTTCGACAAAAGGAAAGGACTGAGAAAGCTGAAAAACTGAGAACTCCCTCTGAAGAACAAGACCAAATCGAACCACACATTGGAACCTAGAGCAATAAGATTAATATTCAATCCCTCTCCATACAATCGACATAAACAAACTCAAGAATTCTACAGTAATCTCACAAGATAAGCCTCTTGAAACAATTCGGAGTAGCCCCTTGACTTGATGAACTCTCCCAACGTCTCATTTCGATCAATATCTGAATTATTCTCCATAACTTCAAGATAACTATAGAAACAAGAACCAATAGGGCCGATCATAAATTTAAACAAAAAAAAAAAAAAAAAAGAAACCCAAATCATTGAAGATAATAGCGATAGAACGTACTTGATAACATCGTCCTTAAACTTGAGTATTTCCCGAATCATTTGCCAGAAATATGGATTAAGAATGTTCTTCTTCTGTGCAAATAGACCTGAAACACCATTTCGACTTCCCCATTCATAGCCTCGTCCTTTGTCTAAGCTAACTGAGAAAGACATATCTGAGACTTCCATTTCCACTCCCAGATTCTCGAAAAACTCCATCATATTTGGATAAGTTACCTGTTCATATCCAAAAGAATGATAATCATTACCTATTGATTTCTTGGCGTTCTCATCTTTCTACCAGCCCACCATTGACGATGTTTATACAGCTTCAGAAATAACATCCCGCCTCTCATCTAAATTATTTTCCCTCTTGAAACTAGTGAGAATTTTTATTTAGAGCTTAACATTAATGTTGAATATCAAGATTTTTATAGATTTCTAAATTCATCCATTCTACAGATATATAATTTTAAATATTGTACTTCCCGTATCAAAATATTCTTAAAAACTTTTAAAAAAATATTTTAAAATATCCTTAAACCTAAAAAAAAATTAAAAATATCACACCAATATTAATATTTAGATAGTAACCGTTAATATTTTATTTCAAAAATATCATTAAACTTCTAAAAGAGTTTCAAAAAAGGAATACCTTTGACTTTTCAAAAGTTTCGATAACATCCCTAAATTTCTTTAAAAACTTCAAAAAAAAAATTATTATTATTAGTACCGAAGATAACATTAAAAATGAAATAACTTATGAAGTGTCATTTCCATCGATATATATAAAAAAGTTTTAAATTTTTTTTACAAAATTAAATGTTAATGTTAATTTTAAAATTCCTTGGATATTTTTTAAACATAATACTAAAAATAAGGGTGTTTTTTATTTTTTTTTTTATTTTTTAAAAGTTGGAGAGTATTTATAAACTTTTTAAAATCAATGGTCAAGATACCAACGGCTATCTTTTATACATTTCTTTTATAGATTTTTTTTTTTTTTTTAAAGTTTAAAATGATTATAGAAACTTTTAAAAATTTAAGAGTGTTTTTCTTTTGTATGTAATCTTAAAAGATAAATAGCTCAGGTACCTCACTTCATTAAGTTCTATTTTTCAATTTACCCAAAAAAAAAATGAAATTATTACTATAATTTAATGAACAGCAATATCNTAATAGAAAAAATTGTTATATTTAGACTCACAAGCCTACTCTTGCAACTAGCAATTTCCAATTAGAGTTAAAAATGAAATATTATGTAAAAAAAACAACAAAATGTTATTTAAAAAAACCCTTCCAATTACTATTTTAACCCAATAATAAAAATCTTCACTTTTTAATTATAAAAAAATATATTCTCCATTGTTCTCGACGCAGACAGCCCACTTGTCATTAACCCCCAAAAGATAGGACAGCCCCCGAAGTCCAGTTACTTGGCATTGCATATTAATAAATTAATTTATTATTTAAATAAAAATATCTTAAAAGATCTAATTTATTATATACTTTTAAATTATAATTCAAATAATAAAGTGGGGTTCGAATCTAGCATGTGACATTATATCAGACTATATAATTCTAATATTTATGATGGACAATATGTTTTTTTATTAAAAAACATTAAATTCAAAAGGACAATAATGTAATTATATTTAAATGCCTTACTTTTTTTTTACAACTAGTTCTCCCGTCTTAATTAAAAAAAAGTTTCGCTTTTCAAAATTTTAAAAATATTTTAGCCAAAATTTTTTTAATATATTATGTCGATTGTAAAAAATTTGATTCTGGATTATAAATATTCAAATTTTAACTATTTAGAGAAAAATAATATAATGTCTCAGCAAAATTCAATGTGTGATATTTTCATATTAATTAAATTATATAGTTAATTTTCTTACTTTAAATTAAGTTATATTGATTTGAACAATTAAATGCCTAATCTAACCTTTCATGTTTTATATTAATTTAAAACACCATATATATTTATTAAATATATATATATATATATATATATATATAATATTTTTCTTTATAAAAAATAAAAAATAATTAAATTTATGCTGAACCAATGCAACTAAATCGTCAATCGTCGTCGTCTCTAGGACGACAGTCGTTTCAGATTTATGAGATAGAGAGAGAAACGAGAACCAGAAGAGAGAGAAAGAGAGATCGTACTCGATTGAAGACCATAAATCCGAGGTCTAAATCAAGGCCATCGAAGTGCACCGTTTTGGAATGGCCGCCAAGATAATCTTCCTTCTCGAACAGCACAGCCTCCACTCCATCTTTGGCCAGAACAAACGCCGAAACCAGGCCGCTGATTCCGGCTCCGACCACCGCAACCTTCATTTTCCTCTCTGCATTCAAAATCGAATCGATTCAGTGCTCTGATTTCGTCTCGAAACCAGAAAATGATCGGAAAATGGAGAGAAACAGAAGCGCATTGACATTGCTATTACCGAGATTTGCGATTGCAAAGAAATTAGGGCGCGGAAGGTACAGAACGGGATCACTTTTTGCAGAGAGAATGGAGAAGGAAGGAAGAAGGCGATACTAAAGGAAGCCGCTCGCGTCTTTCGTCGCGCTTTGGCTCTGACTTCGCGAGCAAGAAGAAGGGATAAGGACCATTTGACCCTCGTTCGAGGCATATGGGAGGGAAATTCACTCCCCTCTAAATTACTAAATAGCCCTTCCAACATGGATGTACCCACTTGTCAGGTACGGTGCAGTCTATCTCCGAAATTATTAAAAATATTTTTTAATATCTTTAAATTATCAAAAAAAAAAATCTCAAAATTACCCTCTAAGTTTTATATTTAAAATGAAATTAAAAAAAATCTTCTCGATTGGGCTCCAACTTAGCTCATTTAACTATGACTTAACTCGGGTTTGTATTCGAGTAGAGAAGGTAAGAAAAAATTGAAGAGAAAAATAAGAAAAATATTAAATGTCGTAGAAGTAATGGTCCAATTGGTCTACACGTAAGAAAGATATTAATTATTTAATTTTTTTTCGGGACTACTATAGTAATTTTGAAAGTATAAATCAAACGAACACAAATCTTTGAGAGTAAAATTTATAATTTAATTAAAATTTAATTTTACACGGTTATATTCTAATCTAATCTAGTCCATATTTAATTGTTTGGTTGTGATAAAAACTTAATAATAAAAATTGAAATGAATTAAGGTAAAATTTAGAGCGGAAAAAATAAATAATTTTAAATTAATACCAAATAAAAATAAATATAGAGGCTTAAATACCCAATAATATCCAAACCTACTTCCAAAATTTTTAATTATAAATTTTATTTTCCGTTTATATATATATATATATTATTGTGTGATAATTTATATATTTACGTGTATTTATTTCATCCGTTTATTATTTTAAATTTTTTTAATGGAAGGTCAAGCTTGGCCATACATTCATGAACGGACAATGTGATAAAAGTAGTAAAAAGTCAGTGAGCATTTTAGCAAATACTTTGATTATTATTATTGCAATTATTTATACCGTCATCTTCTTTATTGTTGTAATTATTTTTTATTATTCTTTTTATTCATAAATTAAAAAAAATCAATTAGATTCTCGAAAGAATAAAAAAATTATAAACCAAAAAAGCAATAATTATTTGCAATAGATAAATAAATTTAAGATTTCATATGTTATTTTTATGAAATTTTTATATAATATTGTTGAGCGTTACCGCCCATATTTTCATACAAAATTGATAAACATATAAATAAAATTAAAACGAGATCAAATAATATATATACCTATAATTAAATGGTAAGGTAGAGCCTATCAAATAACATATATACCTATAATTAAATGGCAAGGTACGCCCTTCTTTAATTTGCTTATTTTTCGCATTATATCATTGTCCATTAATTACATAATTATAAATATATATTAATTAATTAACCATTAATTATTCATAATAGATGTATATAATTTAAAATGTTTATGACAGCTATCATCCTTTAGAGTCTGTACTTTGAAGTAAATTGATAGCTTGTTTTGACATTATTAAATGATGTTAAAACTTGCTTAATTTAGATAATAAATAATATTTAACACTAATTAATATTGATTTTAAAACTGGCATAATTTAGATAATAAATAATATTTAACACTAATTAAACATTGATTTTGGCTAAATTAATAAAAATTCCTTAAATATCTTACTTTTAATATCACATTTAAAAAATATTCATGAATTGAATGTTATGTAAATAATTTATGAGGTGTTGATAGACACGTTTTCGTCGGTACGATTTTTTTTTATTTTTTATTTATAAAGGCAAAGGATGTTAATGGTTAATTTTTTTTTTTTTTTTTTAAGTTGAGTATTTTTTAAATAGTATTTAACTGAGTGGGTCCATAACTTGCCGGGAAGTGTGAGCTAGGAAGTCCTTAGAATTGGACAAATATACGAGTTTGCCTAATAGATTATCACGTGTAGAAAATTATTTTGCATCCAACCATATCTAAATATATACACGAGTCTATCTAGTAGGAGTTCACTTAATTATTGAGGAGTCAAGAAGAGATTATGTCGAGATGAGTTAGTTGATCACGTTTTACTCGAGATAAACAAATATTTAAAGATAAAGAACAGTCTTTTTTTTTTATGATATAAATTCAATATAAACAAATCAAATATCTAGAGACGAGGAAGAACCATTTTTGTCTATGATCTAAATTAGAATGAAATTGACCCCTACCAATAGTTATATACCGTGAGCCGTCGTTGTTACTCTCTTGCTTCCATCTATAACACCTCTTTCTAAATCTCTTTCTGTTCTCGTTTTTTAAAACCTTATTCTTAAACTGAGGCCAAAGGCTCGAGCATATATCGCTTGTTCATAGTCGACTTAAGAACGAATTGTCTTAGCTCACTTGTTGCTGGAAGGTGAGTGTCATACAATCGCAAGTAGGCTGCGATCAAAAGTAAAAAGGAGTAAATCTTAAATAATATATATTTTTTTTAAAAAAATAGTATTTCTTATCATAATTAAATATTAATATTTGGTTGACTCATCAAATGGGTTAGCCCAAGCTCGACCAAACTTTGGATGTAAGAGTTGACCCACGAGCTCGACTATTTTACACCAGGTTGGCCCAACTAAAGCCCAAACAATGCTTCAAGTTGAAGATTTAATTTTATCTTATTAAATCATCGACTTTTAAAATGATAATTAATGTTTTGTCTACCACTTTTATTAAAATTTTAAAAATAGATATATAATTTATAACAAGATTTTTATTATTTAAAAAAAATTAATTTAAACTTGAAAATTAAGTTGTTGGGATAAAGGATTGAATAATGATTGAAATTGAAAATTATTAAAAGAACCATTAATTTTTTATTTATGTTGGAAGGAAAAAGAAATGGGTATTTAAACGATCCACGCGGCGACAGAGCTGAGGAGGGAGAAATCGTTCCACGACTGCGAGTGACTGGAGAGAAAAATTGCAGAGAAAAAGCCCTCAAATTTTCTTCACACGCCATTCCAAACCCTCAATTTAGGTTTTTTATCCTCCTCCATTGCAATCCCAGCTTCTCTCTCTCTCTCTCTGCAGGTAGCCTGAGCAGACTGCAACGCCGCGCTTCGCGTTCCTACTGTTCTGTTTAAGGTTGCACAGCGACATCTTTTATCTGATCGTGTTTCTCGATTCTTCTGTTGCTGCTGTTCGTTTAACCCTTCTGAGCTGCCATTGAGTCGTTATGTTGATGCTGTTTTGTTTCCAGCGCGAGAAATTATGGAGAATGGTGTTACATGTGACAGTAGTCATTGTTTTTCTTTCTTGTTAGTGGTTTGTAATTTTTTTTTTTTTTAAATGTGTATGGGATAATCAGAGGTTTTGGATTTCCAGCATGCTAGTTAAGTAGGAAAACATGGGCTAATTCTCTTGTAAGTGTCTCATGCTTTGGGTTATGTCTTGTTGTGGTCAACCTGAGTAATAAGCGATTAGGAAGTGGGAAATAATCGATGTAAACCGTTCTCTTCAAGTAAATTCTTTCTGCATTGTAGCTTGTGAGGTTAAGTTTTGATTCATTCAATGCGTGGTTTTGGTAATTGATGTTATCTTTTGTTTTCTTTTTAAATCGAGTATTTATTGTTTTGTAGGATTATTGAATGTGCAAGTGATTGCATAGCACGGAGGATTCCCACATTGACCAGTTATTGGTCTCTTGTGGTTAATGCGGACTTTGTTTGGGAATTAATTGTCATATTATATCGTCCGTTTTAGTAGGGGCCAATGAGCTCGTTTAGTTTCTCAAAACATTACAGCAGAAGAAGTAAAAAGCAGACCCTGAGCAACTCTAATGATGAAAGTGCAGCTCGGACTAGGCCTCTCAGCTTTGAAGATATTATGCTTAGAAGGAAGAATAAAGGGTCAGCTGATACTGTTGAAGTGGGTGTCACAGGTAGCCATTCAAGGAGGGAAAGCATAGATAAGCTCAGCACCGATAATTGTGCATCTGAAAGGCATTTTCGTCACGGTAAAGGTGCTTCTCCTGATGTGCAAAATCTTTCACTGGAGGAGTCGGGCAAGGATAGTTCAAGAAGGAAAAAAGAGGAGACATTGTTGAAGGACAATATGGAGTTTAGAAGTGATAGAAATAATTATGATTCTGAATTGACACTGATGGGTAAGCTGAAATATGATGCAAATGGAAATGATAAAAAACAGAAGTATGGCCTGGAAAATGTTGGTCGGGGAAAAAATAACCAGAGTTCAAGGGTTGATATTGAAAAGGAAACTGGAAAGAGGCATTCAAGAGATAGCAAGGCTAGACGTGAAGATCTTGGTAGGGGGAAATTTGAAAGAGGTGGTAAGAGAAAAGATCAAAATGGTGACGATGAAGGGAATAGAGACAAGTATGCTGCAAAGAGACATGATCATGGTAAACACCATGACCCAGAAAATAGAGAAAGAAAGGAAGCTAAAGGATCGTTGACTTCAAATTATGAAGATTCAAGATTGAAAAAAAGACGGAAAAGAAGCCAAGATCGTGAAAGTAAACATAGAATTTCTCCAAGGCCACACAAGCACTCGACTAAGTTAGCGAGGCAGAAGGAGTTGCCATTAGATTCTAATGTAAAGAAGTCTGGAAGATGGCGTTCTGATAGTGATAGAACAGGGGATTTGACCAACAGTTCCAATAGCCAATACAGGCGACAATCTGGGTCAACTAGTGGGCTTGGTGGCTATTCACCTAGAAAGAGAAGAACTGAGTCTGCTGTCAAGACTCCTTCTCCGGTTCAATCACCAGAGAAGAAAGATGAAGGGTTGGATCTTCCTCCAACAGAAAAAATTGGATTATTTTCTAGTTCAATTAATTCCAACTTTCAGCCGTCAAATACTACAGTTTCCTCGGGCATTATTAATGTTCAATCTGGTGGTGCAATCTTTTCTTCAGTTATAGGGAGATCTTTATCAGGGGTCTCTTCAAATAATATAGAAATGAAGACAAATGTTTCTCTTGATTTGATTCAGCTGACCCAAGCTACCCGGCCAATGAGGAGGCTTTATATTGAAAACTTACCACATTCTGCATCTGAGAAAGCAATCATTGATTGCCTGAATGGTTTTCTTACATCTTCAGGCATTAATCACATCAAAGGAACACTGCCGTGTATTAGTTGTATTGTAAGTGCTTTATTCTATGTTCTAAATGTGTGTCGCTATTTTGTTATGATGCTGTTTGATGAGAGTTTTGATGCATACCACCACTTGTGCAGATACACAAAGACAGGGGGCAAGCTCTTGTCGAATTTCTAACTCCTGAAGATGCATCAGCAGCTCTTTCGTTTGACGGAAGTGACTTCTCTGGCTCCATTCTAAAGATTCGGCGCCCAAAAGATTATGTTGAGATTGTTGTAAGAATAAATATCCAGAATTCTTGACTGTCTCCATTCTCATGATACCCTCGAGATATATTACAATTTGCATTTGTTGAATTAATAATTCCATTGATTGGATGAGTAGTGTAGTAGTAAGGCAAACCTAAAATTGTTAAACCATGATTTCCTAGGTGTAAACACCCTGCATGACTATCTTCTAATTGTTGGGGACCTTTGTTTGTCTCCCATGACTAAATTTTTATTTTTTCTTGAAGTTCGATATGCTTTTGTTTTGAATTCTTTGATTCTTTTGTTACAAAAGTATGTTGTGCCAGTAAATGAGGACTTAGATGAAGTTGTCTTACATCTTCGTTTTCTGGGATTGGGGAGGTAATCTGTGGTACTTTTTTCCTGCCTGCTCTCTAGAATGTTTGGTTAGAAAAATACAGGAGAATCTCCCTTTAAGTAAGTTCTGCGTCATGTGGATACGTGTTTTAGTTTAGTACGGTGCAAAATGTGGATGCTAGGATGGCTTGTAGGTAGATTGTCTTTCCATTCATTTCAAAACTTCAACGATCCCTTCCCGAACCAAACATGAATCTTTCGATTCATTTGGCTCGTTGGAGAATGGCATATGTTATATTTAGGCATGTGACTTGGGGATGATCCTATTGAAAACATTTTTTGAATGTAGTGATGGGAAGTGTAGAGAAGGATGAGTAAGTGGAAAATGTGCTAGTTCTTGGGGGTAGTATTTGCGCACATGAAGGATAGTCAGGATAGAATTCCTTTTATTTAATGAAGCCCTCTGTTCAAGGGATGTTTGCAAGTGGATGAGATCGGTTTAGATATCTTAGTTGAAGATGGGATTACATGTACTTACGGATTGGGGGAGACTCAAGTTGTGGAGTGGTGGAGTTGACCAACGGTGTAGAGGAATTTGCCTGAATCTTGAGAATGAGAATGTAGGGATTGTTGTTTATTGTTGGGGTATTACTGTTAAAATAACTCATCAAGTGCATGGATCAATTGTGGATTTTCCTACAAAAAAAGGTTATGCTCGGGCATGTTGTCAACACAATGGGAGGACCTATTATTTAAGGAAGGCTCTTAATGATTACGAGCAAAGATGTATTAGTTAACTTCCTCACAATTTTTTAAGGTGCACAAGCCTATAAAAAAATAAGGTTAAAACTTAAAAGTGGTGGATAGTCAGGCTCCTCTAGGCTCTGGGCTAATAAGAGTTTAAAATTAGGACAGACAAACTGGAAGAAAATGTCTTGCTACTGATACCATATTAAACCAGAAACATATAGCTCAAGGGTTGGTCTTGAGAGTGGTAAATGATATCTTTTTATGTAGTCACTTGACAAAAATGCCTAACTATGGAATTATTAATTCAAATTCAATTTTTTTTTCATGCGACAAGGAGGTATACTTATCCATATTTTTGTCTAGAATGTCTACACTTTAAATTAAGGAATTCAAGAGAAGGATTTGAGGTTATCACTCCGTACCTTTTTGCCCCTAGTCAAACCTCCTTTTCTTTTTCCTTTTCTCGCAACAAATTATTAGCTCAGGTTTCTAAAATTATTTCATGTTTTCTTTAGCTTATATAGAATCTGTTTCTTCATCCATGTTATTTCAGTTTCTGAGGTCTATTGTGGTTACTATCATGTAGCAGGTTTTCAGACAGTTACTATTTTCATGCAGACTGGTGGCCTGGACAAGTCAGTGGCCGTGGTAAATAAAATCATTGATACTGTCGAGGACTCACCAAATAAGGTATGCACTTGAGTTTTTGACACTGAGGAGCTGCATGTTACTTTTTGCTTATGATGAGGAGTGAAGTCTCCAGTTATTTACTTATTATTATTATTTATTACTTTTTTTTGGTGGGGGGTGGAAAGAGAACAAAAAAGGTAAATGAGGTAAGAAATATCTCTATCTTTCCCCACTTATGCAAACTCTTAAATACCTTTCACCTTTTTTTTGGGATAAAAATTACCTTTCACCATGTTGGACCATAAAACTCTGGTTCTCTGTTCATGTAAAATTTGAACAAGGAAATCACTGAAAATTGCTGGCTGAAGTAGGAAAATGCTGAAATCATCCTTCTGGACCAAGATTCCACGCTAAAGGCTGCAATAAACAAATGGTTTAAACCTTCATTCATCTTTATTAACATTTAGGGCTACCTTGGATTGAGCCGAGCCGAGCCAAATGAGTTCTTTGTTGGATGTGTCTGCTGCGTTGTTCTTGTTCATAACTCCCATGAGCTGTTGACCACAAAAAGTTATGACCTTTTTCTAGCAAATTTTATTCCAAAACCACTTTGTTAGTTGTTTATTAGTCATTTCATTTACAGCTTGTTAATTAATGTTGATTAGCTTTTGTTTTCAAGTAATTGTAACCGTGGAGGTTTCTAATCCCTAGCTGCACCAAACACAACCCAACTAAGGAGGTTGCTTACCATGATGGGCCTTCCCATTACCTTATGGACCGAACCTTTGGACCTACAAGGAAAATAGAGTGATCAATTCTCATTTATTACATCACTACTTGAGCACAATTTTCTTTAAACCATTTTCCAAATGCATTTGTTGGTAATTCCAAGTATTACCAGTGCCTAGATCCATTAAAGAAATTTTTTTCCCAGAGTGACTGCCCTTCCTAGTTCCTACTCCCAAATGAAGTTTCTGAATGGCATCTCCTTTTTCCACCTTCAAGGGACCCTGAATGAAGAAAAGTATTTATTCCATTTTGAAATTTTATTTTGAACTCTTTCCATAAACTGGTCCAAATAGTTGAGGTTGAGTATAAAAAGTATTTGAGAGTGACTGCCCTTCCTAGTTCCTACTCCCAAATGAAGTTTCTGAATGGCATCTCCTTTTTCCACCTTCAAGGGACCCTGAATGAAGAAAAGTATTTATTCCATTTTGAAATTTTATTTTGAACTCTTTCCATAAACTGGTCCAAATAGTTGAGGTTGAGTATAATAAGTATTTGATAGTAACTTTCTTGCTTTCATTTTCATTTCATTTTTATTTTTTTCTTTTCTCAGGTCGAGTAAAGCTATTAGAATTCTAGTGTTTTAGCGTCATTTAAATATTTACTATTTTGCTGTCTATAGTCTGAATGGTATTCCCTGGTTTATTTAATATACAACTTTTCTGACATATAGAGGGGGCAATGGGTTGTTTTGATATATTTTGCACCACACATCATCATTAGAGCACTGGATGTGTCTATATCACTGTATTTAACAAACTAAAATTACTCGTGTCCTATTAAGCTATTCTTGTCTAAACTTGAATAAGTTTATTGAGTTATTACTACTCTTAGTGACCTTATTTTCTGCTTTGGCTATGTTGAATTTTGTTGCAGATTTTCATTGCTGGGATCTCAAATAGAATATCATCTGAAATGGTAATTCGAGGAAATAGTATTTTCACCTTGTAAATATCATACCTTGCATATGATCTTTACCTTTCACTACTGTTCTCACTTTGTAATATACATTTGGTGATTGTTTCTTGTTGTTGTTCTCCAGCTTAGAGATATTGTTACTGCATTTGGACCTTTGAAGGCCTATCACTTTGAGATGAACGATGATCTTAATGAACGTTGTGCCTTTTTGGAGGTAAATTTTCATGTCTTACGTGCTTTACTTCACCATGCTTGTCTCAAGTGCTATGTCATTATTTGTAATGATTTGGGAAGGATCTATATTGTTGGGAAGCATCTATATTGTTGGGAAGCATCATGTTTACACGAACACTTCTAGTCAGAAAATGATACTCCATAATAATTCTTCAAATACTACATTGGAAGCATATGATATCCTCTAGTATTTTGTTTCTGTACATTAACTTTTTAAGATATTGATGTTGTCTCTTTATTTGATAAATGCTTTGGACTCAATATTCCTTTTATTATTATTATTTACGATGTCTTAATGATATATGTCAATATGGTTACAGTTTAGATTGTTCATGAAAGAGTTCAATCACCTTGTATTTATAGTTTTACTTTGTAAAATAAAATTAAAAAATGTAAAGGAAATTGTCTGCACCAGTTCATGACATTTTAAGTAATTCATTTTATTTGACCAATCATTAATATTCACATTATTCTTTATCATCTCTGTCAAGTCTTAGACCTAGAAACCACGTTATCGTTTTACATCATATGCTTAAAGGAAGCTTGAGTAGATAGCACATATAGGATAATAATATCCTTGCATTATTTTTTTGGTAGTATATGCAATCCCTTAAGACTTGATTTAGTGATTTTTCCTTACTGCTTCTTGATCACAGTCTTAGTCCGGGAGTTGGTGACTTCAGTTAGTAGTGTTCTGTCATCCTCCTCAAGAGGGGCAAATATGGGTTGCTTCTTATTACAGTGAAAGATTCAACGTTCAAAGTTTTACTGATTAATGGGCGCTTTAAAATCTTTTGGTTTCTAACCAATGCACATAGAATGCTATTTTCTCTAGGAATCAGCAGACCAATGCAAAGCTGAAGGTAAAAATGCAATGAAGTGTGCTATTTGTCTTTGAACTTGCTTATAACCGCCATAAGTGAGACTCCAGCTATTGTAATACCCAAACATGGGTTTCTTAATAGGTTCAGTTTGCTTTCTGGTGGAAATATTGCAGGATAGATTATTGACTTCGGGATTTCTTGTTGACATTTGATTTTAGACTTTCACATATGAATATATACCTCGGTTCTGATGGATGGACCTTTTGCCACTATAAACTATACTATGTTCCGGACATGTTGTATGATCTTTTTAGTGTGTTTACCTTTACGTACTCGCAGCTCTGTTTTATATCAACATGCTCTAGAACTCTCATTTCTAGACGTATGTTAGGTAATTGTATATTCACCAATTATAAAATACTCAAATGACTCTTCTCAGCTATTTAACTAGGCGAAACTGTTCGCACAATATTCAGAGTGAATGCATGATAAAGTTTCATATTTCTTCGTACCTTTTAGGAAGCAACATCTGTGTTAAAGATATTCACGATGCTCATGTATTGTATTGTAGCCACTGTAGCCGTGGTCCATGGCAACCCTTGATCATTAAATCAAGATTTTTTGTTTGCTGGTTAACAAGTATGGTATCAATTAAATTATTAAGTTCTTTTACTTTTGAATAGGTAATAGCACTTCTTATATGCACATAGAAATGTTGGCCTGTTATTATCTCGAATTTTCTAGATGCTTAATTTATATGTCGTTTCCTAGCCAAAAAGAAAGCATGAATAAGTAAAGCCCCCGGGCTTCAATATCATTCCCTCCGTTTAACTTTTGTATTATATGCCATTTATTTGATCAATCTTCTTTTCCCTGACCACAATTCCACTTAATTTAATTATCAGTATGTCGACCAATCAATCGTCTCCAAAGCTTGTGCTGGTCTAAATGGTATGAAGATTGGAGGGGAAGTACTAAAAGTGTTTCCAGCTGTTCCATTTACACCATTGGTATTAATGCTATTATCCTTGTTTTCCTAATTTTTGTGACAATTATTGATCACAATAAGCATTTTGAAATTTTTATTTTTTATTTCATATACTGGTTTGGCCCTTGCTTATCAAGTAACATTTGTTAGGAACGTAATGAATGTCAACCATGGTATGGGATCCCAGAGCATGTGAAACCTCTTCTTCAACAGCCAACAGTAGTGTTAAAAGTTAATAATGTGGTACGTTAATTTTTTTTCCCCACCCAATAGAAAATGAAAACATAGGCACACATATACAGTCACTATGCAGTTTAATGGTCAAAGTGGTTATTTATAATCTTCCGATGAGGCGTTTTCTTTTTGGAACCAGTTTAATGCAGATGTCCTCCCAGTACTCTCTGAGGCAGATATTGATGAAGTTCTTGAAGATATTCGGGTTGAATGTGCTAGGTCCTGAGAATTACTATTAGTGTTACTAATCGTGTTATCTTTCCTTTAATGTGATTGTTGTCAAATAATCCATGCAATTTTGTAGGTTTGGGACAGTTAAATCCATGAACTTTGTAAAGCCATGTAATGGCTGTTTCAGTGCTGAAGAAGATTACAAGAACATTAGTGATATCACTGATGTGGAGATCAAGCATGAGATTCAGGAAAACTGCACAATGGCGATTTCAAGAAATGGTAATGATGTCGAAGATAATAACGTTAACCTTGATAATTGCCCCAATGGTACCAATCAGAGGCAGGGTAATTGCCCTGGCAATGGTAGACATCATGACGAAGTTGTGGAGGACAAATTGTGTCGAATGGGTCAAGATGATGCTACACGTTTTGAAATTGTAGCTTGTGAGAATGCTTCGGAAAGAAACCCTCGCGGACTCTCTGAACAGCAGAGCAGCCCAGGAAACCAACATCGGGATGCAAAAGTAGCTGAAACAATCGAAACCAATGAAATTAGCCCGGATAAGAAATCAGTGTGTTTAAATGATTCAGCTATGGTGAGAACAGATTCCGACACGTCTGCGAAGAGCAAGAAGGGCGATCGTAGAAATAATCTGGCAAGTTTATTTGTGTTGGGGAGCGTTTTTGTCGAGTTTGGTAGAACGGAAGCCTCGTGTATGGCAGCACACTCTTTACATGGAAGGATTTATGATGGACAAGAGATTAGCATTGAGTACATTCCCCATGATCTCTATCGAAAGAGGTTTCCTAAATGACTAAGTTAGATACTGAATGTGGTGATTTATCTCTGGTCGATGAGGTCCTTCGCCATGAAAGGTCCACTTATTAGGAAATTTCATTACTGAAGAAGGCATTTGTTGATGGCTCATTTTAGGTCAGCCTCAATCATCTTTTTTGATCATTTAGCTCGACAAGTCATTTCTCGAGCACCGCATGGATGATATACTGAAATGAAAGCCTAGGAGAGTATAACTCCCCATAGCTTGGAGGAAGCCTTTAAACTAAGCCCTTGTACATTTCTGATAGATTTTCTCTATATGCTTAACAGGTGCAAGGAACTAGGTTATGGACGTGAAAGATTTACGGGTTCTTTTACTGCCGAGCTCTCGACATTCTCTCGAGTCTCTCTCGAGTCTGACCTTTGTTGTTGACGATCTCTCCGTCGTTGAATTAGGTACTTTATTACAAGAGATCATGATCCTTCATCTCTGTTTTGTTTACCTTATATAGTAATACAGTACGTAATGGAGTGGGCCACCCCATAAAGTTCATAAATGATAGACATTTTTAGTAGTAATCTTCTATTTGCATGCTTTTGAGCCAAATTTATAAGTTTGGTGCAAGGTTCTTATACCATTTGGATCTCCATCTTTTCTCCATTAGACTTCATTTAGATTTATCTATCTAAGATTTTGTTCTTTATATGTTTTTTGTTCTCGCATAGCACATTAAGGCGTAGTCTTCTCGAACTTTAACCATAGGATCATACGTCACAAGCAAAATACAAGAACTTATGGACTCGTGGTTTAATTTTTTTTTTCTTCCTGCTGTTGGACTAGAAAAAGCGATATCGGGTTGTGAATCTCTTTTTAAGTTGTCTTTTATGAAAAAGAATAAGAGCATTCCCTTTCTAAGTTGTTTTTATGAACAAAAAATACAAGTCAGTCTAATAATTCATGGAATTTGGTTTGTTCATACAATGCGAGTGTGGATTTATATAATTTGAATTCGATGAAGAGGGAAGAAATAGAATAACATAGATGATGATAAATATTGAAGTAATCTAGTGCGTTCGATATGATATGATATGATATAAGTAAAGTTTAGTGGTGTCCGATTCCCCCGCCACCACCTCCACCAAAGCCAGAGCCACCGCCGAAGCCCCCTCCGACTCCGCCTCCGCCACCGAACCCACCTCCAAATCCACCACCCGAGCCACCTCCAAAACCTCCGCCTTTCCCAAAGCCACCACCAAAACCTCCGCCCTTCCCAAAGCCACCACCAAAGCCTCCTCCTCCACCTCCACCTCCACCTCCACCTCCACCTCCACCTCCACCTCCACCTCCAAGTCCTCCTCCACTCCCTATGCCACCACCAAGTCCACCGCCTTTACCAAACCCGCCTCCTACTCCACCACCAAGGCCTCCACCAGCACCACCTCCTACTCCACCACCTAGGCCTCCACCCTTTCCAATGCCACCGCCAAGTCCACCACCTTTACCATACCCTCCACCGGCACCACCACCTAAGCCTCCACCCTTCCCAATGCCACCGCCCAGTCCACCACCCTTGCCAAACCCTCCACCGGCACCACCTCCTAAGCCTCCTCCTTTACCAATTCCACCACCCTTGCCAAACCCTCCACCGGCACCGCCTCCTAAGCCTCCTCCCTTACCAATTCCACCGCCCAGTCCACCACCCTTACCATAACCTCCACCGGCACCACCTCCTAAGCCTCCTCCCTTACCAATTCCACCGCCAAGTCCACCACCTTTACCGATCCCTCCCCCAACACCGCCTCCTACTCCACCACCAAGGCCTCCACCCTTCCCAATGCCACCACCAAGTCCTCCACCCTTACCGTAACCTCCGCCAGCACCACCACCCTTCCCGAACCCTCCTCCAGCACCACCACCAAGTCCTCCACCTTTGCCAATGCCACCACCCTTACCGAACCCTCCTCCAGCACCACCTCCTACTCCACCACCAAGTCCTCCACCTTTGCCAATGCCACCACCAAGCCCTCCTCCCTTACCGTATCCACCACCTAGGCCTCCACCCTTGCCAATGCCACCGCCTAGTCCACCACCAGCACCACCACCTAGGCCTCCACCCTTACCAATGCCACCGCCTAGTCCACCACCAGCACCACCTCCTACTCCACCACCTAAGCCTCCACCCTTTCCAATGCCACCGCCTAGTCCACCACCTTTACCAAACCCGCCACCAGCACCACCACCTAGTCCACCACCCTTGCCAAAGCCAGCGCCTCCTCCTACGCCACCACCAATTCCGCCACCTTTACCAAACCCACCTCCAGCTCCACCTCCAGCTCCACCTCCAATTCCAATTCCACTTCCACCTCCAAAACCACCGCCGCCGCCGCTGCCGCCGCCGCCGCCGCCACCTCCTCCTCCAAATCCGCCTCCAAATCCACTTCCACCACCAAACCCAACCCCTAATCCACCACTCTTGCCAAAGAACAGAAACTTCTCTTCCTCCCCATTACCAACTTCCTTGGCAACCACACTGCATACAAGAACATAAAAGCACAAGAAGGATAACAGAGCCACTCTGTTGCAGCCAGTCGCCATGATTGTGGAGGGCAATGGATGAAGAGCTTTAGGCACACCCACAGGTATTTATATGCCCCATCAAACACCTTTTGGTTTGGCATTAATTTGAACTCAACTACTAACAGTTCGCTTTTTTGTTAGAAACTCTGAGCTCCCACTTCCCCATCACTACTTTTTCTGCCTTTTCCCATAACCAGAAATGTGAGAGAGCCATTTTGTAGCTGTCATGCACGTTATGGTCACACCACCATTCAATTCTTTGGGTCCTTCTAAACTAACAACCAAACACAAAACCTCTTAATTCCTCACAAATCTCCTCTTCACATTCATTCATTCATTCATTAGGGAACCCCTTCTTGTTGCTCCTCAAAAAATCACTTCAAATTACACCCAAATTAACCCAACCCATTTCAGAGTTAGATATTCATGTTTAATGTTGTATGAATGCGATGTTCGCCGAGTGGGGAGGCATCCCCGTCCCTATTTCATGCCCCATGCTCATGACCAGGAAGCCTTCCCGTTCTTATTTCACGCCCCATTTAGCTAACAAGAAAATATGATCTGGGTGGGGTCGGGATGAGAATATAATTCTCGCCCCCCATTCCATTTAACTAACCAGAAACATTCTTATCTAGTTGATGCGTTTTTTAAAACATGAGAACAAACCCAGATGATATCTATTAGGGATGAGGTTGAACTATTACAACCTTTTTTTATTTAAAGGGGGATTCTACGCTCCATTCATGGCGAATTAAAACGCTCTCCATAAATCTCACAAATCAAACGGTTTTAAAGCGAGTATATATTAATTAGTGGGGAGGTTGCAATATCTTATCTTGACATTATGCAACCAAGGATAGGGAGAGTGAAGAAACAATTTTGTTATGAAAAAAAAAAAAATTAAAGAAACATAATTATTTTGTTTTTAGTGATTAATTATTGGAATTATTTGTGTATTACTAATGACTAATTGTGGTGTTTTATTATGCTTTTAGGATACCCACCGACAAATCAGCCCCAAACAAAAACATAAAACAGATCACTTTCCTATTATTTCAATGGAGAGTAAATGAATAATTAATTATTTCTTTTTTATTTTTTTAATATTTCTTAATAAACCATATTAATTACCACAACAAAATAATAATAAAAGTGAGATAGTCTCCTATTTATTTATTTATTAAAATATAATTTTTTTATTTGTTTATTTTAAGGATATTTTTATGGCTTATCCACCAATGTTTGTGGCACACATTAATTAGAGAAATAAACAAAATAAAATATAGCTCAAAATTTCATTTATTATTATTTTTATTATTTTATCAAATATATTACTGTTTAAATTTATAAGAAATATTATATAGTCTAATATTTTTTTAAAAAAAATGAGAAATTCTAATTCTAATTCATTCTTACTCTAAAAATCAGAATTTTTTTAGTTAATAAAATCACTAATTTTATAGTTTATTAAAAGCATATAAAATTAATATATATATTATGAATTTTGAGTGAAAACTTATTCGAAATTCTAAAATTTAGGTGAAATTTAATTAAATCGGAAGTTAAAATTAACAAAATTATAACTCGACGAGTTTAGAGTATAAATTTTTATTTTCCGAAAAAGAAATATATTTATAAATCATATAAAAAAAATTTAAGAGCTATGAAATGTGGTTCCAAATTTTATTCATGCAAACTTATTATAATATTTGTTATTAAATTTAATTATTGCATAATATTTTTTGAAAAATTAGGCATATGTATGAACATATTATAAATAGGAATTACAGCCACATTTGTGAAGAATATAATACCATGTGTGACACATAAGTTTGTTAAAGGTCTAATTTATTCCCTATGGTATAAGATTAGTAATAATTTTGGTCACCTTTCCATTATCATATTTACCGTGAAGTACGGTAGGATAAAAGAAATAGATGTGATAAATAGCAGGTTTTTTCGGGTGAATATTAAAGAAGAGTATAGAAAAGATTGGTGAGGCTTAATCAAACCCCAAGGACTAAATTGAAATTTTGTAATACTATAAAAACGACGCATTAGGGAGTAAATTGAAAATTTTAAAACTACAAGGGTCAAAGTGAAATTATATTGGAAAGGGTGGGTATAAAAGAAATAGACGTGACAAAGAGCAGGTTTTTTCGAGTGGGTATTAAATAAGAGTACATAAAAGATTTGTGAGGCTTAATCAAGCTACAAGGACTAAATTGAAACGTGTAATACTATAAAAACGAGGTATCAGGGAGTACATTGAAAATTCTAAAACTAAAGGGTCCAAATTGAAATAATATTGGAAGGGATGGGTAGAGAAGAAATAGATGTGACAAATAGCCGGTTTTTCAGGCGGGTATTAAAGAAGAGTATAAGGACTAAATTGCAATTTGTGATACTATAAAAACGACTCAATTGAAAATTCTAAAACTTGAGGGACCAAATTGAAATTATATGGGATTTGATTGTTCCCATGTGATTTGGCAGCTGAAAAAATTGAATGCCATGTTGGGAAGTTGTGTTCTTTTTCTTTGATTATAGCATTCAATTTTTCTTCAAATCTAAACACATTATGAAGCTTCTTAGCTGTTCCTTTCTTTTTTACATCTCTTTTTTTTACACTTTTAATTAATTTTGGAGTCCCTAACGTTAATACAATAATTTACTAAATAATTGATTAAAGTACACGTTTAATTTTGAAATTTTGAGATTTGTAACGGCCCGACATTTATGCAACTTGGTCACGTAATCTGTTTGTTGTAACGACTTCGATCACGACTCAAAATTTGGATGGTCTAGACATTCCCTGCTACGTGTTTACGTAACTTACTTCTGGCTTCTAAAAGTGAACATTAGTCCCGACATTCCCTGCAACATGGTCATGTAACCTACTTCTTGTAAAGAACCCATGTCCAAGATTTGGATCAAGATTCAAAATCTAAAGGGTTCCGACATTCCCTATGACATTGTCACGTTACCTACTTCTTATAACGACCCATGTCCAAACTTTAGATCAAGTTCAAAATTTGAATGGTCTCAACATTTTCTATGACATGGTCACGTTACCTACTTCTTGTAATGACCCATATCCAAGCTTTGGATCAAGTTCAAAATTTGAATGGTCCCGACATGCTCACGTAACCCATGTCCAAGATTTGGATTAAGATTTAAAATCGAATGGTCCTAACATTCCGTATGAACTAAAAATTTGAAAGACTAATTTTCATTTAACCATACAATATATCTAATAAATCAATTAATTTTTAATTAGACGTCACAATTTTTTAATGGGTATATATTATTTTAATATCATTTTTCGATTTTTCTATTATAACTCCCTTATTAATTTTTTAAATATTATTTGGGCTATAAAAATTATCAATAACCTTTTTTATATTATAATTTAATATTTCAAAATTATTAATAGTAAATAAAAAAAGTTAGCTATGGAAATTAATGAAGCATTAAAAACATAACTAATTTAAGCAAAATTAGCACATGGGAGAACCAACCGACAATTTTGTGAGAGGGAAATAATATGTCCTTTGGTGCTATTTTTCCAAACATGAGAAAATTAGGGCTATTTTTCCAATTTTTTGTGTTCCATGATGTGACCAGAGAAAATTAATGGATTCTTAAGTGACCGAAATTTTAGATGTAATTGCAGAGAGGATCGTATTAAAATGTAAAATTAAATTAAAATATATTTAAAATTATAAGCGTACCATTAAATATTTTAAAAATCTAAAAAATATTCTTGAATTTTAAAAACCTCGTTAATACCTTTCAGTTAAAAAATATATTTACTATTACTATTGGTTAAAAAAAATACTTATGAAATTTTAAAAGTAGAATTAATGTGATTTTCCCTTATAAAAAAAGATTTTATCGTTTATTGATACCTCATAAATTATCTCAAATTTTTTTTAATATATTTTTCAAACAAATTATTAACCGTTTCTATCCAAAACTGATAGTAATAATATTTTTTAAAATTTTTTAAAAGCTTAAAAACCTTTTAAAATTTATGAGTTTTTTTTTAAGACAAAGTGCAAAATTCAATTTTTTTAATTGAGTTTTCTAAATTTCATTCCTATTTTTATAATTATATAAAAAAAAAAATTATAATGTCATAGATGGGCTATATTCGGCTGTGGATCCGCTTATTTGGGCCGGCCCATTAGCTTCAACCAGAAATTTTTGGATCATCTAAAGCCCAATATTCTGTCGTTAAAACTTCAAAGCCGAATATATTTTCTGAAATACCTTAATTTTCTCAAAACCACGTGAATATAAGGTTAAATTAATAAATTATTTTTAAAAATTTTCATAGAATTAAATAAATATTTAAAATATTTAATATTAAAATGAAAATAATTATTCTTAAAAAAAAAAAAAAAAAAAAAAAAAAAGTCACGTGGGGCACGGAGGTTCGGAGCCGAGCATAGAAGATGATAAGATGGGGACCTTGACAATTGTAGTAAAGATGTTGATTGCCCAACCACCATTTTACCTTAATAATGTTAACAATTATGCAAGCCCTTAATTATACTTACTTCCATTAACATAGATTCTTCCGCGTTCGGTGCTCGATCTCTTTCCGATATACATCTATATCGGGTTCGGGAGCATTTTAAAGGGAAACTTCTACTTATTTTTTTTTTTTTTTGTGGATACTGATCGAGATCAATGTCTCACCAAAGAAACGAGTTTGAGCTCGATACAAGGATTTTATCAACGTCCATGAATGATAAATCACAAATCAACTTACTGGAGTGTCGAAAGAAAAAATCTAAGAAAGTCAATTCAATGAATAGATCTCGAGTTGATCCGTGCTCTTTCACGTGGAATCGTTGGATCGTATCTAGTACAATACAGTTCCACTTTACAAGAATGTTGTATTGTTCTCTTGAAGTTCATCCTCTTTGTTTAATATATTTTATTTTATAAATTTAGTCAAAACGAACCTAACTCAATATAAAATAAGCAGAAAGGTCAAATGTTTAAATCTCTCGATTAATTTTAAAATAACAGCGACACAACATGCTCACACTCGAACCCTTCTCAAAAGATCAAGGTTGGTCAGTGGTGCAATCCATAGAGGGATCTCACCAGTCAACTTCCTTGAGCCTTACGAATTTATTCACTTGTTAACATGCACACATATCAGTCTCCTTGATCCGTCTTTCAAGATGGGTCAATGGGAAGTCCACAAACAGATGTCAGGAACACGCATATGCTAAAGCACGCAGAAAGGTGTGTGCTGCCAACCACGATGAGGATGACTGTTAAGGATATTTAGTAATAAATTATAGTTTACCATATATATTATATTTAATATTTTATTATAAGACAAATATCTAATATTTGCCTTATTATTATAGGTATCTTTCCATTTATTGTTATTTTCATTTATTACTATTTTCATATCCTTGTAATTTATTTGATTATAAATAAAATAACTTTCACACCATTTAGGTGGGGTGGATTAATCAAACATTCACAATGACAACTACTAAAAATATTTAGTACTAAATTATAGTTTATAATATATATTATATTTGACTTCTTACCATAAGTATCTTTTCATTTAGATGGGATGGATTACGCAAACAGCTCAACAACGTTTCTACAAACGTAACGAGACTTTGGGCACCATCTCAATCTGAATCGTTCTATGTCCCAAGTCGATTGGCGAACTAGCTTATTACTTTCCCACATCCAACTGGAGCACATCACCGACCCCATCTGCTTCTCATGTACGTACATACGTACATACAAAACCCGATGTGGACTTGGATAAGGGGATGAGAGGGGAATGGTTTAGAGAATGGGTGACATTTATGGACCATATTTTTATAATTTGTTATGGCAGACTTTTTAGGTCAAAAGTGGATGAGTTATTATTCTATTAATTAAAGTTTCCCAATATCACCATAATTTATTTAGGCTTTATTTTTCTCATCTTACTTTTCAGACTTTAATTCATTTAATTATGTTCATTTGGGTTAATCTAGAGTTTATCTTTGGTTAACTCCAGATTATCTATGATAAAATATTATTATTATTATTATTATTTTTTAATTTTCATCCACTTAAGATGTTTCCATGACATGTTGGGTCTACCCGATTATTTATTTATTTATTATAATAATAGTAGAATATTATGTTTTAATATTGACATTAAATTTTTAGACATTATACTTTGAACTTATATTTATATTTTTTTTATACAAATTCTTGATATGAAATGCATTTTGTGATTAAAAAAATAAATTAATTTAAGCATTTTTAATGCCAATAAAATAAATAAATAATATTTGTTTGGTACATCACAATATCATGAACGCTAGCGTGTTAGGTATGGTCATGAAACCTTCGTTCCTTCCTCTTTCCTTCCTTTTTTTTTTTCCTTCTTTAGAACAAAATATTAATATATGGGAGATTTCGTTTTATATTTTTATTATATAATTATATATATTTTTTTCAGTCCAACTATTAAGGAGTAAATGACGTGAGATCACACATGGGTTAGAGAGGAGAACGAAGTATTCTTTAATAGCTCAAACACGGGGCGATGTGCTAGCAAGGACGCTGGATCCTGAATGGGGGTGAATTGTGAGATTCCATATTGATTAAAGAGAAAAATAAGTACGAGCGAAGACGTTGGGCTCAAAAGGAAAGTGGATCGTTGAGAACCCACATCGATTAGAAAGGGAAATGAATGACAGTTGAACGGTTACAAATATTCATACCATTATTCTTTAGAATATAATTATATTTTTATTTTTAAGTCGATAGTCCGACGTTTAAATGTTTTTTTTTTAATAAAAAAAAATATTATTTATATTTTATTGGATTATATCCTTCTAACAAGGAACGTGTCTACGAAAGTAAGAATGTTACCACATCGTGGCTGTTGTCTAGGAGACTGTATTTGGACCCAAAACGACGTCGTAAAAGGGCAATTGTGTCCTTACAACCAATGGCAAATCCAGTAATTTTGTTAAACAATGAGGCTATTTTCTAAACTTCCCACCAAATATATTCAAGAACCACCATTTCGCCTCATTCCTCTTCCCCATATATATTCTCAAATTTCTCCCCTCTCTCTCTCTTTCCGTTTTCCCTTTTTCGCTCCCTCAATCTCTAACTATCAATCTCAACCCTAGAACCCTCAGTTTTCCTCTTTTCCTCCGCCGTCGACGGAGGCGAGTTTCCAGGACGCCGTCGGTGGATAAATCTGGCCGTACTTTCATCGGTCACCGTCGCAAGGACCGCCGCCTCTCGATCCGATTTCCGTCGTATCGACGTTTCGGATTCGGTTTTTAAACAGACCATTTTCTCTCTCAAAATTTCGGGGAGTTTACGCTTTGATCGTTTTTCGTTGCTAGAGTTACTGACATTCACCGTCTGCTTCTCTTTAACCGCTCCAAGTTCTTTATTATTATTAATTTTTCTTTTCTTTTTTTAGGTTTTTTTTCCTTTCTGTTTTTTTTTCATTTCCTCTTATCATTTGCGATTTGAAATTTGTTACGTCCGAAACGTCCAACTCTGGGTGATTTGACGGGTGAACCTTTCTAGGAGTAGGATTTTACGATTTTACCCCTTTGAAGTGCCACGTGGCATGATCTAAGGCTGAGGATGAGTTTTCACTCACGCACCATCACCACCATGTTGCCTCCTAGGGCGTCAAGGAAGCGAAAGGAGGTTGAGCCGTTTGTGAAGCCAAAAGCTACGGGAGTCGACTCAGTCTCGTCGAATCAGCTTCTAGCCGGCTACCTTGCGCACGAGTTTCTCAGCAAAGGCACTTTGTTTGGGGAGAAGTATGAGCCGCCTCGAAGTGAAGCCGTTGGAATGACTAGCTCACAGCCATCTGAGTGTAAGAGGACGAAGCCGGAAGCCGCCGCCGCTCCGAGCGTCAGAAAAGAAAATCATAGCTATGCTGAGGTGGCAAGCATCTTGAAAATGGATGGGGCCCACTTGCCTGGGATTGTTAACCCGGCCCAGCTCGCTCGGTGGATTAAAATGTAACGTCCGGCGTGGTGTCCTTTCATTGGATGTAAATTTTACTTTGAAGTTTGCGTTGAAATTTCTCATTTCTCATAACCGTTGGAAGGATGGAAGTAGAGACGAGTGCTCTCTCTCTCTCTCTCTCTCTCTCTCTAAAATAGCTCTCGGGAACTTTCTCTCTCATTCTCTTTTGTTCTCTCGAATTTCATATGAGTGTAGCGAGATCTGTTGCTGATCAACGTATAGGACTGAGTTCGGCAACGGAGAATCAGTCAGTTTGTTCTAATTCTGTAATCATACAGTTTCTCCTTCCATGTAAATGATTATATGTTACTCTTTTTCTTTTGTTTCAGATTTTTTATTTCTCCGATTTCTGAAATACAGGTCTATAATGGATGCATGCATAAGGTTTCATAAGCTGCAAATGTTGAACCGACATTTGCTTTAGAAATCGGAGCCATGATGATTGAGGTACATACGCTATTGAAATTTTCTGCACTTTACGAATTTCTTTAGATATATGTGGATCGATGAATGATTCTTCTCGTTTGCGTCGTAAATGATTGGTTCGATTGTTCCTCTTTTATTTAGTCGGCACGGCAGCCTTGACCGTCAAAATTCGTTCATCTGTCGTGCCAATTTAGAATTTGTTACGGCCTTAGATTTTCACTGCAAAAATTTTCCGTTTCGTCGATATATTGCTTTATTTTCTTCGGAAGAAAATTGCAATTAATTTTTGAAACATTCTTCGAGGAAGAATGTCGGATGATCGGATAATCAAGTTCTTTGTGAAAGAACTTGTTATGGCCTATGGATGGCTTTGGATATCCGTGCGTATTGTCTCTGTTTCTGCCGTCAGCTTCACTTGGAAGGAAACCGCCGTTAATTTTAGTAACATTCTATCTTCAAGAAACGCTCTATTGTTCGATTCCATTACCACGGCGCAACAAGTAAGTATCACGGTAGTTTTCAATCTTCAAAAGTTTTGTTTGCTCCTAATATGCTTCACAGTTTTATGAACACGTTTGAAAATTTTAGCTTTCATAATTATATATTCAGTACACAAGCGTAATTTTTTCTTTTCTTTTCCAAAAGTACGAACTACGAAAATACTTTCTTCTAAATCTATCTAAGACGTTTACATCAAGTTATGCAAAATTTCCTAAGAACTTCATTTTTAACCTTTTCGATGTTATAGGTTTCGACATTTTCTTGCATTATGATTATGTTGCAAAGAGAAGGGTCAATACAGTTAATAACTGTTGTGTTTGGAAACTCTTTTATACTTCTCTTTTCCTCTCTCCTTCTCTTCCCTTCACCTTATTCTCCTCCACCATTTCATCTGCGCTCTCCTCCTTCAACTTTCAACAAATTTGATGGCAAAAAGATTTGTGCTGGACTGCAACGACAAATATAGACAGTGCCAGCGACACATCACTCAAAATGCTTCAGATCCGGATGAATCAACCAAAATCAAAATATTATATAATAATATAACGCACTACAACGTTTCCGATAATCATTGCCACGTGGAAGTACCCTACTGAGCACAGGCAGTTTGAAACGACGGTTTCTATCGCTGTCCATCGACGGTTATATGCATTTGAGATTATCGGAAGGGCCATTGAATCTGGCCGAGGAAGAAAGAAGAAGGAAGGTTTGGACGTCGGATGAAAAGGGAAGAGCGATAGAGATAAAAGAGTATTTTTAAAAGGTTAAACAATTAATTATATATATATAAATGGAAAAGGTAACGTGAAGCCCATGGACTTGGGTTTAACCCAATGGTTGCTAAATCCAGGCCTTGAAAAACCCAAATTCTTTGTATTCAACCTTTGAAATATTATGGTTAAAATCAAACTCAAATTCTTTACATCAACTTTTCTTTCTTTTTTTTTAACATATAAAAAAGCCGAATATGTTTAGTGTTTGAATATTATAGTGTTAAAAATCGTTGGTTAACTGTAATAATGCTATGATTTGAGTTGCAATATTTATAATTTATAATTCAAGAGAGGCGTATTTATTTTGCAATATTTAAGAACTTTAATAGGACAAAACATCTTCCTAAAGTAGAAAACAAAGGAAGTTGAGGATTGTTGGGAGAGGAATTCTCGTATTGGCTACTTAAGAAGGAAAGATCATGAGGTTTATAGATAAGAAACATGATCTCCATGGGTACTGAGGCCTTTTATGAAAATCAAAAGCAAAGTTGGGAGAGACCTTTTGTGAAAATCAAAAGCATAATTGAGAGATTATGCTCAAAGTGAAAAATATCGTATCCTCGTACTTTAATGCAAAACCCAATAAGGGCAAAGGAAAAAAAAAAAAAATAGAGACAAGCTTCTTTAGTTTATTCCTACCCTTGTATTATTCATTGGTGCGAGTCAAAACAGAAGATTAGCAATCAAGCTCACATCAAAAGCTAATGGGTTCTACAGATACCAAAGTAAAGAAAGAGACTTTAAGGCTTAAATTAGAGCAGTGATGGTGAGGTTAGACATTTGATTCAACTTATGCTGCCTTCACCGCAACTGATCTTGCTTTCAGATTCAGAAAGATTCCCCTGAAACCAGAAACCACGATTGTGTTAAGGGGAATATGTACAAGATCAAATCACAATTTCTTTTCCAGATAATATATATATATATATATATATATAGCTTCATATTCTTGTAGGCTAAGTTACAAAGCATACCCCACGACCTTTGCCTTTCGTTAAAACGTATTCCTATTTTTTCAAAACTTAGCAACATCACCCATGAGTCGTGACGTTCACAATCGTTCCAAACTAGTTTTGGTGCCGAACTCTATTTGAATGTTGGATGAAACTGATATATAGAGTGGTGTGACCATGACCATTAACGGTAATCGATTCTCTATTTTCATCTATTTTGAAACATTTATGAAACAATAAAAAAATTTAGAGGTGATGGTGAAATGGCCTAATATAAGTAACATTATCAAGCCAGATGGTACACACATCAAATTCTAATGCTCAGATTTTCTATTTCTTTGGACTCTTTTTGCTCTAAGTCAGATAGATTTGTAAAATGGTCTTATAGTATTTGTAATAGCTCAAGCCCACTGCTAGTAGATATTGTCCACTTTGGCTCGTTATATATCGCTATCAGCCTCATGAATTTTAAAACGTATATACTAGGGAGAGGTTTCTACATCCTTATAAAGAATGTTTTAAAACGCATATACTAAGGAGAGGTTTCTACACCCTTATAAAAAATGTTTCGTTCCCTTCTCCAACCGATGTGGGATCTCACAATCCACCCTCCTTGGGGGCCCAACGTTCTCGTTGGCACACCGCCCAGTGTCTAGCTTTGATACCATTTATAATCAAGCCTACCGCTAGCAGATATTGTTTGCTTTGACACGTTACATGTCGCCGTTAGTCTCACGTTTTTTAAAACGTGTGTGCTAGGGAGATGTTTCTACACCCTTATAAGGAATGCTTTGTTCCCCTCTCGAACTGACGCGGGATCTCACTTTTTTTTTTCTTCTTCTTCTTTTTTTCTTTTTTTTGCAGGAACAGTTAGAAAAATAATGAACAAGTCTCACCAGCATGAAGCAACAAAGCTGTGAAATATCACTCGAAACTGCAGAGGCATGTACTGGTAATTCACCCAACCAACTATAGGCCAGAACTGCAATTCATAAGCATCTCATTCTTATTATCTAATTTACTAAGCTTTCATTTCTAACAGCAACACAAACCCAAATCAAAACAAAACAACAATAGGTTTGAATTCCATACCCGCCAAGCAGTCAGCTGAATAGTTGGATAATCCTTTCGAACTTTAGCCTTCACTAAACTCCATGGTCTTCCTGAAATTAGAGGCTCTAAGTTTGTCAAACCTTTTAGCCAACATGACCTTTATGAACATAGGACATCCATGGAGATTAGAATCAGATTATGGCAACCAATACTATGGAGGGTTGAATACTTCTGGACAAAACATGAAAAGCTACACAAAATCCTGTCAGTAACCCATATTTGACCATCGTTTGAAATGGTGAAGATTTTTGAGGATGGTTGGAAGGGAATACCACATTGGCAAATGAAGGCAGCAATGATCATGGGTGTATAAGGAACACATCTCTATTGGTACGAGGTCTTTTGGGGAAACCGAAAACAAAACTACGAGAGCTTATATTCAAAGTGGACAATATCATACGATTGTAGTAAACGATATAAAAAACATAGCTAATTGCAGCAGATTTGCTTACCTTCAACTACCAAACCATAGTATATCATGAAAAACAAATTGTTCCAAGGAGAGCTGGTCAATTGTTCCAATATCACCTTCAGCCATCAATATCACCACAGGAAACGACTAAGATTACAAGGAAAAGATTCAGATTTAGAAACTTTTAAAGAAGAAACAAATACTACCTTCTTTGCAACAGTTGTGTTTCCTTTCTTCCCCTTGAAAATTTTATCCATTAACTTATGCAAAAAATGCCCAAAGGGTCCAGCATAAGCAAAGCCATAGAGCTACAGAGCAGTAATTCAACACATTTTTAGCACCTCACCAGCCATTATCCACAGAGAATCACAGAATTAATAAAGGAACTTTACCATCAAAAGAAGTAATCGTCTGATTTGAAGCTTTTTGATCCCAGAAATCTTCTGAGCCACCGTGTCGCTGCAACCAGCTAAAACCCCAGCAGTGATCGCCTAAAAAGAAAGGTAGAACAGAGTTAGAACAACCCAAAGAAGCCGAATCAGATTCTGAATGAAACAACGGACCTTTGTTCTGAGAGGATTCTTCTGAAGTTGAAGGAGATAGCCTTTCCAGGCATCGGTAACTATGGAAGACATAGTTCTCGAGAGTTGGGGATCTCCAAACTCTTGGGATGAAAATGGAAACAATAAGCGAAGATTGTTGTTATGATCGGGAATGGAATGGGGGTTCTGGAGAATAAGTTTTGGAATTAACGAATGTTTGACTTTGATCGCAGGGGTTTGGTTTGCGACGCCGGTAGACCGAGCTGGGACCCGTCTCTCTCTCGAACCCTACCATCGAAGGTACTCACTCGATCATTTCGCATGAATTTCCAAACAATTGCTTGCCCTGACATGAATTTCCAAATTTGGCCTTTTTTTTTCTTTTTTTTTCTTTTTTTAACTTATTAGGTTTAATTATATGTTGTTTTAGTCCTCAATTAAAACTTTAAAAATAACTTAAATTAATATTGTTTCAAAAAATATATTTGAATTTAATTTTTTTTTATATACCTTCCAATTTTTTTTATTTGATTTTATTGAATTAATTACCGTTGAATTTGATAATTATTTAGTTTTTGAAAATTACATTTTCTAAAAATTACTATTTTTAATTTAAAATTTTTGTTTGGATTTTAAAAACATTTCTAAAAATACATATCAATAAATGGAAATAATGTTTATAAATTTAATTTTCAATAACTAAATAATCAAACCGCGTAAATAATTTTGTATATATATTTAATATATATATGATCGAAAAGTAAAAATGTAAAAGGACGTTTTAAAGGCTTGTTTTTTCTTGTAGAATGGAAAAATGTAAATAAAAGGAGGGGCAAAATAGTAAAAGGATAAAGGTTTGACATTTATTATTAAAAAAAAAGGCAAAAGAAAATTGAATTCTCAATGGATTTTTTGTTTTCAAATGAAAGAAATTATGGTGTAATTACAATTTTTAATTACGGAATTAATTAGGTAACTTTCTCCATCATAACTTGGATAAGTTTATGTCGGATCTCACATATATATATACGTGAAATATTGAAATAAAATCTCTTATTTTCCAATAAGATTTGACTGTATGAAAGTGATGCATATTTAAAGATTCTTAGTAGCAATCGAGAACAAAGTTTTGTTGTAACAATCTAAACCTAATTGTCTGCTTTGACTTGTTATGTATCGTTCTCGTAGGTTTAAAACATGTATGTTAGGGAGAAGTTTCCAGATCTTTATAAGGAATGTTTTGTTCCCTCTCCAACTGACGTGAGGTCTCACATTTACGTATGTTTGCATAAACCATGTAGCATATAGTTTGATATCCTGGTCCAAGAGAAGAACCATGTATTTTTATTACTCAATGTTTCTAAAACTTTATTTTTTTCACATACAAGGAGAGTGAGCCATTTGGCGGTTGAGTCGTTGAGTCAAGGTCAGCATGGTTTAGCTTCCACACCATTTCATTTGTAGAGGTTAAGTTATGAGCCGGTTAAATTACATCAAATATTGTTCGGGTTTAGTTTAGGATTACAAAGTCGAGTGGTTACAAATGAAGTTTTGAATTGAATGGACTTATGGCTGCTGGCTTTTTGACTAAGAAAAAAAGTAAGAAGTTTCATGTTGAATTTCTAGGTTGACCAATTCAAACATAGTTTATTTTATTATTTTTTTTATTTTATTTTTAATAATTTCCTTTGATTTACTATAGGAGTCGCATTATATTATTTTTGGGTTTAAAATATGAAATTGTTGATGTTTGAAAATATAGACGTCTGAACATATTTAAATAATTTTATTTATTTTGTACGAAAATTTGTAAGAATATTCGAGAATATTTAGACCGGTCGTGTTTATTTTGTAGGATATATAAATGAGAATGTCTTGAATTGATGTATTATTCCAACACTATCCTCTATTATCGAATAAGTTATATATTTATTTAATACTATTAAAATTATATAATTTATTTTATGGGGTTAATAATTTAATATTTTAAATTATGAATTCAGTTCGTATTAATTTTACTTAAAAAAAAAAAAAAAGTTAATGGATATTTTCTCTAATTTTATTTTTATATATTCAACTAAATATAAAAGTGATAGGAAAACGCGGAAAAGAAAAATATGGAAGAAAAATAATTAAAAAATTGGACGTTGGGAAGTCGTAACGGCTATATTTTGTTTGAACTTCAAAGCGATACCCCATTTCTCCTTTTTTCCTCATTTCAACGGGTCTTCTTCTTCAATAGCTCTCTGTAATTCCTCATCCTTCCTAAATTAGCTTTCTTCATAATCCAATCTTGAAGTTCCTCGATCAAAAACCCTAGTGATCTGCAAATCAGTCTTCAAATCGAATCGAGGTAAATTCTTCTACACTTCTTTTTTCTTCTGGATCACTGTAATGGCTCCAACGCCGTCTTCGAAATCAAATCAAGGTCACATGAACCAATTGAGAACTCCTCAAGCAAAACGCCTCAATTTCAATCCCCCTAGGCCACATTTATCCCCTTTCCCCAATTCCGCCATTAAATACTCTCAATCGGAGCATCCGGTTGAAGTAATCGGCCGGATCCGAGACTATCCGGACAGGAAAGAGAAACCGGCTTCGATTCTTCAGATAAATCCCGACGGACAGAACGTTAGGGTTCGGGCCGATTTCGGATACCGGGATTTCAGTCTCGACGGAATTTCGCTGTCGGAAGAGGAAGATCTGGACACGTTTTACAAGAAGTTCGTCGAAGCGAGGATTCATGGCGTTAAGTTGGGTGAGAAATGTACGATTATGATGTACGGACCTACCGGTGCCGGCAAGAGCCATACGATGTTTGGCTGTGCGAAGCAGCCGGGGATAGTGTATCGATCGCTGAAGGACATTTTAGGCGATGGAGAAAGTGAAGCTGACACCGCTGCCGGCGCAGGTGGTGGCGAACATTTGAACGTTGGGATGTTTGTACAAGTTACGGTGCTGGAGATTTATAATGAAGAAATATATGATCTTCTATCGAGTAATTCTGGCGGAGGGCTAGGGCTTGGCTGGCCGAAGGGCAGTGCCTCTAAGGTAACATCACTCGACTCCCTACACTTGTTTCTTGAATTAGGTTAAAATAACATTTTGTTCTTCTTGGTCTTCGTACTTTTATGTCAAAGATTAGTGCCATAGTTTTGGGAAATGTTAGAAAGTGGTTCGTCCTGTTTGAGCTATTAAGTTATAGGAATAACGACTCTCCACAATGGTACGATATTGTCCACTTTGAGCATGAGCTCTCATGACTTTGCTTTGGGTTTTTCCAAGAGGCCTCGTAGCAATGTAGATGTATTCCTTACTTATAACCTCGTGATCATTCCCTAAATTAGTCAGCATGGTACTCCCTCCCAACAATCCTCCTTTCGATCAAAGTACACCATAGAGCCTTACCCTGAGTTCTATGTAGCCCTCGAACAGCTTCCCCTAAATCGAGGATCGACTCCTTTCTTTGGAATCATCGAACAAACTACACCCTTTGTTCGACACATGAGTCCCTTTTGACTACACCTTCGAGGCTAGCAATTTCTTTGTTCGACACTTGAGTTTTCTATTGACATGGCTAAATTAAGGGCATGACTCTTGATACAATGTTAGGAATAACGACTCTCAACAATAGTATGATATTGTCCACTTTGAGTGTAAGCTCCCATGTCTTTGCTTTGGGCTTACCCAAAAGATCTGGTACTGATGGAGATGTATTTTTTATTTATAAACCCATAATCATTCCCTAAATTAGCGTGGGACTCCCTACCAACAAGCTGTTCATACAAATATTTTTCATGGAGCCGAGAAAATGTGATCTGTTTTGTTTGCTTGGACTGTGATCTCAAAGGGACTGAAAGTTTAAGATCATTTTGTTGTTGCAGGTGAAGCTTGAAGTAATGGGGAAGAAGGCTAAGAATGCTACATATCTATCTGGGAATGAGGCAGGAAAGATCTCCAAAGAGATTCAGAAAGTGGAGAAAAGAAGGATTGTTAAAAGTACACTCTGTAATGAACGAAGTTCTAGAAGCCATTGCATGGTATGTTTGAAGAGCTGTCTTCTTTATCTAGTTGATTACGTTTTGTAATGCTTATTATCTTTTGGATTTTCATAGGTAATCCTCGACGTGCCAATGGTCGGCGGGCGCCTAATGCTCGTCGATATGGCTGGTTCTGAAAATATAGAGCAAGCTGGGCAAGTTGGATTTGAGGCGAAAATGCAGGTGAAAATAGTTTCAAGAACAGTCCATCCCCCCCTCCCCCTGTGCTCTTTAAGAACTAAATATTTTCTTTCAATCACAGACAGCAAAGATTAATCAAGGTAACATTGCACTGAAAAGAGTGGTTGAATCAATTGCCAATGGTGATTCTCATGTGCCTTTCAGAGACAGTAAATTAACTATGCTTCTGCAGGTAACTTTCCTCCCCTCGGTGAAATTTCTTATGCTTAGAATTCTTTGTTCTTGCTCAGATTGTGTTTCTAATGGTGATTCTCATGATGCTTACAATGTTTCTTTTTAGTTTTGCTCAGATTGTGACTGAAAGATTGATTTGGTTTGATCCAATTCTTCTGTTTAGGATTCTTTTGAGGATGATAAATCCAAAATTCTGATGATTCTGTGTGCCAGCCCTGATCCAAAGGAACTACACAAGACAATCTCTACGCTCGAATATGGTGCGAAAGCCAAATGCATTGTCCGTGGTCCTCACACGCCGATGAAGGATAAAGGCGGTGCGGACGATTCGGCTTCTGCTGTTATTCTGGGGTCGAGAATTGCAGCCATGGATGATTTCATTTTCAAGTTACAGAAGGAGAACAAACTCAGAGAGAGAGAGAGAAATGAGGCACATAGAGAGCTCATGAAGAAAGAGGAAGAGGTATCGGAATTGAGAGCTAAGCTCGAGCTAGCAGGGTCGAGAGGATCTGGCCTCGTGAGTGAGGACGAGATCAATTCGAAGGTGAACGAAAGAACTCAACTTCTGAAGCTTGAGTTAGAGAGGAAGCTGGAGGAGTGCCAGAGAATGGCCAATGAATTTGTTGAAGTGGAAAGGAGAAGGATGGAAGAAACAATAATGCAGCAACAACAAGAAGTTGAAATGTTAAGACGACGTTTAGAAGAGATCGAAACCGAGCTATTGAATTCCAGGGATGCCACGAGCGTCGACGTACACAAATCAAGGGACATGGATGGCTGTAAGCTTGCTAAAAGGCTCTTAGGAGTTTATGCTAGTGCTGATGCAAGTATGGTGAAGTCCATGGACCTTGACGTGGATGATCAAGAACCGACTCGCGAAGTAAAACTCATCGGCGGTGTGGATTATCATCCAACAACAACGAACAATGGTATCCAAAGCCTACTAGACAAAGTGAACGAGATAGTTGATCACGATGTGTTTTCATCGCGATTTGGGGATCGGGATAGAGTATGCCTGAGTACCGTGTTCGAGGAAGAAGAGGTAGAAGAGGAAGAGGAGAAGGAGGTTATAGAAGAAAAGCGAGTAGTGTGTACAGTTGAAGGACTCAACAAACTGACACCAAATGGTATGAACAAAAATAACCTTCCCAAGGAGAGATCAGAGATCGGCATCGGATTGATGAACGATAACGAACACTCGAAGGACACAGCGTTCTCAAGAAAATTGAGAATTCAAAATATATTTACTCTTTGTGGAAACCATAGAGAGCTCTCTCAACAAGTTGGCTCAACGCCTGAGAAGAAGAGATCAGATGATGCTGAAAATCAGCACCTATCATCTCCATTGAAGCCTGCACCAGATCATTACACTCAAATTCTTTCAGACCTGACGGTAATATTTATCGGTTTCGAAAATTTAGTTTCGTAGCGTAAGAACAATCATTTCGACTCGTGTTTGTTTACTTTGCAGAACCAGAATGGAGCATTGTTGACAGAAAATGAGGAGACAATGCAGGCTGTAAAGCTACAAGTAAAGGGAGGAGTAAACAGCCCTGGTGTTGTCCCATTGAGTCCAATTCCATTGTGCTCAAAGGAGAACCAGCTACCCGTCACGCCGAGCATCGTATCACAGCAACGCGATGGCCTATCGCCGCCGAGGCTCTGCGTTACGCCGTTCATCACTGTAAGAAGACACTGAGGGGAAAGGAAATGGGGGATTTATGTTAGGACTTTTACATATTTTGTTGTGGTTGAGTATATAGAGATGAATATACTCTTGTGTTGGACTGAACCCTGAAAAGTTGTTAATAGATTCATGAAATCTTCAATGTATTCAATTATATCTTATACTTTGTTATATATGGAACGTAGTCTTCCTTCCCATTATTGTTCTTCTAAGAATTTTTTTTTTATGTAGGATCTTTATTTCAAACATCTATCGGTGAATAACTCGATTATTCACCCGATTAACTCAGTTCTGCTAGTAATTCTATTTGGGTATGGAAGATTTTGTTGATTTATGGCTCCCATGAAATATTTTCGAGTCGAACCAAATTCATTTGAATTTATGTTTACCAGTGATGGACTTGAACTATTACAAATAGTATCAGACCTAGACACAGGGTGGTGTGTCAACGAAAACACTGGTCCCTTATAAGTCAAAGTGAACAACATTTGCTAATGGTGGACTTGTGGTGTGGTGTTACAAATGGTATCAGACCTAGACACTAGGTGGTGTGTTGACGAGACGTTGGCCCCATCGGGCCAAAGTAAACAATATTTTCTAGTGGTAGAATTTGACTATTACAAATAGTATCCGACATAGACACGGGTGATGTGTCAATAAAGACGCTGGTCCCTAGAAAGGTGGAATATTGAATGTGAGATCGGAGGAACAAAAATACTTTTTTATACAAATATTTGGGGTGAAAAGTATATATTTACTTTTACTTTTTTACTCTAAATGAAAAAAATAGAATCAATATCTTTATCAACTTAACCAACTAAATTTAATACTTTGTAATTGATTTTGGTTGAATTTATTATTTCATAGAAGTTAATTAGGTTGAAAACTTAATTAAAAAGAATTTATTTAAAATTTAAAAAAGAAACAAGAAAATAAAATGATGTGAAACGTGGGCCGGAAGAGGCCCAAAAGAAAGCCTTCAATTGGACCTAAACTTCCTTATAAGGCCCAATTTTATGAGTATCCAGTTAATTTGAGAGCCCTAGACAAAAGTTATTATAAAGTGCAGTAGGCCAACACTTTCTCCTTCCTTCCTCCATCGGCGCCGCTGCTCTCCACAGTTGTAAACCTCCCACAAGCCGCAAGAATGGTGAGAATCTCTCTGTAAATCATTTGTTTCTACTGTCTCTTATCTCTGCTTTGTTTTTCATTGTTTCAACCTGTTCATTTTGGTCTTTGGTTTTGTTTGTTTAGCCGTTTAAGAGGTACGTCGAGATCGGGAGGGTTGCCCTTGTCAACTACGGTGAAGATTACGGAAAGCTTGTTGTAATCGTTGATGTCATTGACCAGAATCGGGTAGGCACTCGCAATATCGTTTTATTCCATTTTTTGTAGATGTTATTCTGATGGTCTTTAGCAAGTCTTTTAGAGGAAAAAGCCGTAGTCTTATTAATGTTCGTAGCTTCTGTGGAAATTCGTATTATAGGGCTTGGTGATGTAACTGCTGGATATTGAACTACTTGTGTTTCAGTCTTCATGGTGTTTTTTTTTTTTGGCCATAAAATGTAATCCTTGAACTACTGGATAGTATTGCAAATTTTATAGATATTTTTGTTAGAACTTAAGAATCGATGGATTTATACACTACTTTATTTCATTTGTAGAGTGTTGATATTGGTGGTTGTCATTTCCAACATTCTTAATTGGTGGATTGAAGTTCTTTGATGCATGCAACTTGGGTTTTTGTTGCTTATCTGCAGAAGTATTAATTTTCTATTCTCTAGTAATTTTGTATCTTTTTGGAATGAGTGAATTTTATGACTAGTTCCTTAATGGAGCCTTTTGTTAAATCATCTGCATGACTAGTTTGATTTTTTGTTTGGACAGGCTCTGGTTGATGCCCCTGATATGGAGCGATCTCAAATGAATTTTAAGAGACTTTCCCTGACAGATATCAAAATTGATATTAAGAGGGTCCCTAAGAAGAAGGAGTTGATTGAAGCAATGAAAGCCGGGGGTATGGAGTAATTCCTTGCAATATCATCTTCTACTTGTATTGTTTTAGTATGCGCTTAATTGTGTTTCTATCCAATAATCAGATGTTCAGAAGAAATGGGAGAATAGCTCTTGGGGAAGGAAATTGATTGTTAAGAAGAGAAGAGCCTCTCTCAACGACTTCGACAGGTTCAAGCTTATGTTGGCGAAGATTAAGGTTTGTGCTGATTATCTAATGATGCACCACATTTTTAAAAAACAATTGATAACATTTGAACTTATGGGTCTTGGTTTATGCAGAGGGCTGGATTGGTTAGACAAGAGCTTTCCAAGTTGAAGAAGGCCGAGGCTTAGAGGGTCATTTATTCAACGGAATCTCTCATTTTGCTGTCATCTTTCATTTAACTAATGTAGGTCTTTGTTTTTTTTTGTTCCAAACTTTTGTTAGCAGTCTTTGTGTTCAACTTCTCACATTTAAATTATAGTACGCCAATTGCTTATTTGGATTTCAATACTCAACTTCATCACCCTCTATTCATTAGGTCCTTGTTTAAATTGGCTTGAATGATAGTTCTGGTTTTTCATTTCCTTAAAAAAGTTACTTTACTGTGAGTTAATGTCTCTCTATGATTTGCCCATTATTCTTCACGGTAGTTGATTAAGTAGCTTTTTTAGTGTATTCACTGAATTTATATGCTCCCTCTCCACATGTTGAACATAGAAAGAAAAATTTCTTAATCTTGTATCCAAATGTATATCCTTGTTCATAATTAGTGTAGGGTCTCTAGAGATTACTACCAGAATGCACCTTATTGTTGAGCTTGAAGCGTTGATCGCAATCTTAGGTTGGTTTGGATTGGGTCTTTTTTGTTTTTTTGAACTGCATAAGAACATTCAAACAAACCATTAGCTATGGATGTTTGATCCCTTCTAATTGAACTATGAAACATTTGAGTTGGTTTGTTAGTTTGTTTTTGAGTCCTTTACTAGTAGAGTAGCCTTCTAATTTCATTGGAGATTCGATTTTCGATATGGTTATTGGTATCTTTATTGGATTGACGTTGAGCTTTAATTCTATTCTTTCTTCTAACAAACCGAACCGAGAAAAAAAGAAAAAATTTCTCACTTTTGGAATAAATGTTTGTGTTTTGGCTTATTGCTCTTAGCCTCACTTTCAATCTTAATGGTAATCACTTCTGATTGTGTCAATTATTTCTCTAAAGAAAGTTCATAATTCAATTTTTTTTTTTTTTTTTTTTTTTTTTTGAGAGAGAGATTTGAAATTGTGTTTTTAAATATTATGAATAGTAATCTAAATGTAATCTTCAAACATTTCTAAATCTTATTGTTTACATATTTCAACTTAGTTCAATTTAATATATTCTTATAATGTGAAAATGTTTATTTGGGTCCAAGCTTTTGACCATTTGTATCGAAAATTTGACGTAAAATTTAGAGAAAAAAGTGAAAACTATTTTAAAAATATAGAGATGGAAGTGAATACTATTGTGAAAATATATGGATTAAATTGGTATTAAAATGAAACTGAAAGCAAACAATTAAATCTATTATGATTGAAGAAACGCAGGCATTGAGGATTGCAGTTTGAAGGACCAAATTTTTAGGAAAAAACCCTATCTGTTTGCTTCGCATTCCCATCTTCTTCTTCACGGGACGAAACAGAACTGAAAATATACAAAAAAAGGGACCAAACAGAACAGACCGTTACTTAAATGAGAATTCAAATTCAAATTAATAATTATCTTGCCAATTCATTCAACCCAAAAATGGAGTCTAATTATAATCATTTTTCTTTCTCCTTCTACAAATTCCCCCTTTTTCCAATTCAACCTCTTCACCACTTCAATCACTCCCCACTATTTACAAAAGAAAAAAAAAAAAAACTTTCCCCCAAGAAAATCCGAACCCCTTCACTGATAAATCCAGGAAAAATCTCTCGTTTTCCCTTGAAAACAAGGGAAACTCCACACACCCATGTGAAATTTTTCACTGGATTCTTCTCCTGTTCATCGAGGGGTCTCATTTCTTTAGATTTCTGAAAATGGGTCTTGAACATTTCCGTCTCAAACTCAAGGTAAACCCATCTTTATCATCTTAAACTACTGTTTCATTGCATTTTCGTCCCTTTCTTTCATCGAGCTGTATTAATGGCGGATTGTAAAATGGGAATCTCAAAATCTTGAAGATGGTGTAACTTTTTGTAGGCGCTTAGATTGGGAAGGTTTCTGACGAGGAATAGAAGGAGTAAAAGACGGCCGGCGGCGGCGGTGTGTAATCGGACGTGGATGGCGCCGGTGAACCATGGGTATCATATGGTGGCCGATCTGTCGTATTCGAGGAATTGGGAAGAGGAATCGGAGCACGACTCTGTTGTGGTGCAGAGAGAGCAGATGGATGGGATTGAATTATGGTTTTTTGGGGTTTTTGATACTCAAATTGGCGACGAAGTCATCAAGTTCATGCAAACCCATTTCTTTGATAAGAACTTCAAACAGGTCAAATCTCAACATTATCTCCATTCTTCTAACCCTTTTAATCTTCAATCTCTTGCAGAATAAATTACCCTTCAATGCTTGTTTTTTGTTCATATTACATCATAAATGGTAACTAGTAGATGACCCCTTTGAGGACTTTTCTTGATCAAATAAAGTTTTCTAATCTAGAATTACCAATTTTATTTTGTTGGTGGGCGATGGTGCGAGATCCTATGTCTCGCAACGAAACATTTCTTATAAGAGGACGTTTCGTCTTAAAATTGTGATGCTAATGACAATACATAATGGGTCAAAGTGGATAATATATGTTTGCAGTGAGCTTGGACGGTTACAAGTGGTATCAGAGACAGTCACTAGACGGTGCGAGACACTAGTCTGAGTAGGGCTAGATTCTCTCTCTAGCATATGCATTTTAAAATCGTAAGATTGACGACAATACGTCAATACGTAACGGACCAAAGCGGACAATATCTGTCAGTGAACTTGGGCTGTTACATATAGGAACATAATTAGGGAATACGAAGGTGGAGAGTTGTTTAGATGATTTTCGTCCCAAGTTAACGTACTCGAGATTCTCAAGTTTCTCGAATACTTTGATTATCTAGTAAGTTATAGATTATATTGTACTTAAAATCGTTATTCTTCATATGGTATAATTTGCAGTCTCAAGTAAAGAGGAAGGGAAGAGAAGCAATGAAGAAAGCACATGTGAGTGTAAGAAGTAAGGTGAAAGAAGCAAAGGAAGGGAAGGAGGCATGGAAAATGGGATCATCTTCAGCATTGGTCATGGATGGAGATAGATTGGTGATTGCTACCATGGGGGACTACAGAGCCATTGTATGTGAAAATGGTCTGGCTCGTCAAATAAGCTGTGATCAAGATCCAACTAAGCAACGTTGGCACCGTAGATTAATGCTCGGTAATCTTCATTCTCTACTCACTCGACTCAGTGTATTTTCAAGCTCGAATGTCCTTAGGTAAGAAAACAACCAAAAAATCCCGTTAGAGCCTCTAAAATGAAACTTAAGTAACATGTGAATGACATGAACTTAGATGCCACCAAATCCCGAAGATAACCCAAGCTTGGACGATATCTTGTTGGTTAACATGAAGCGTTTTAGAGGAGGTCGAAAAGTACACTTATAGTATGAAGTGAATAATATCATCTATTGTATAACTTTTAATTCGATGGAGCTTCTCCTCAGGAATGAAACCTTGGAGAAGCTCCGAACTTGTGGTTGCAGCTAAAAGAATCAACTCGGAAACGGAATTCGTGATATTGGGAAGCAATGGCATATGGGAGGTAAGATATGAACTCCAAGAACATTTACATCTTCCGCATGAACAGATCTTGGTCAAATGTATTGAAATCCAGTTCTGAAATCAACATCATATCTTAACAATATTGCTTTTATGAGTGCATATATAATATATACATATCTTCAAGTTTACTGCATTTTATGTTCATTGTCAAAGAGCTTGCTTCAACTATGGTTTTTAAAGAGAATTTAAAAATTTCAAACCAAATGAACTCGATTATTTCAATATCTATATCGTTTTCTATCTCGTTTGAGAGTTTAATCTAATTTCTTTTCATAACTTTTGTAATGGAACGACCACTAACATAAGCTTCTTCCTTTTTCAAAGATAAGGTTTAAGATTTCACATCCATCGCAAGTGGAAAGTTTGAAAGCTTTTTTTTTTTTCTTTTTTTTTGACTTCGATAAGATACTGTTGGAATTTTTTGTTCGGAGACATTTCAATACATAGGTCATTTGGATATTCCTTTCGGTCTCTGCCTTTTATGTTTGGTGATCAATCAGGCCGATCCTTTGGTTTGAAATTTCTTCGTTTGGCCATAACTTATTGTAGTGGACATTTAAGGGGTAGTGGTATGCAAGAGAGGAAGCTAGGCTTGGTCTTGCATGTCCGAGTGTATATAATTTTTTTGAAAGAATGATATCTGTGATTAATATTTGAAAAGGAAATTCAGGTAATGAAGAACCAGGAGGCTGTGAATCTGATAAGACACATAGAAGACCCACAAGAAGCAGCAGAGTGTTTGGCGAAGGAGGCCTTCACCAGAATGAGCAAAACCAGCATTTCTTGTTTGGTCATTCGTTTCGACTAAATTTAGTCTTTCCTTTTTCTTTCTCTTCTTATCTATTTGCTCCCTAATCTGTTTACACTTTGGGTCATAATTGCTATGCTGTAAATATGAGCCATACCATTTGGTTTTTCCTGTAATAAATTTTGGACATCTTATTCCTTAAATTTTCCTTCACATATATATTCTTTTAATCCCGTTTCTAAATTTATTGTTAAAAGTTAGGCTTGTTCAATAAGTCAAGAAAGGCTGTATCATATAATTTATAATTATCTACTTTCTCTTCCATCTGTTTCAAAAGTTAACCTTATCGGTCAGAGTCAACTCTACTTAGGAAAGGAGATCTCACTAGTTGGGTATGTTAACGTAATCTCACCCATAATCAAGTTAGTCAATCTAAACAAATGATTTACAAATAATGAAATGATGTATATATGCATGAAATAAAAGAATAAAATGCAATTCAATTGGTTAAAATATATATTCTCGATCAAGATATTTGGTTACCAAAGAAATATATGCAAAGGTACCCGTTAAACATAGAGCTATTCTATAAAATCTACTTTAGAACGGATATTCTCATGTATGGAATCCACTCTAAGAGGATGTATCTTAGGGCAGCAGTGAGGATAATCCACTCTAACAAGTGGAGGATTAGTAACAGCTAGTAACTATGATGATGAATTGATGATTGATTATCGTATTCATGACAGAAGTACCTATTTCAGACTTGATGCCCGTCCCTTGGCTCGGAGTTCGAACGAGCACATTTGAGAATGACATCGCCTCCTGTCTCTATTCTCCTACAATCATTTAGACAATAAAGGAAACATTGTGTTCGTCCATCCCTTGAGTAGTATGAGATCCAGCTTTTTTTTTTTTCTTTTTCCCCAGTTTGTGGTTATGGCTGCAACCAGCTAAACAGTAGATCAAATTTTGCATAATTTGAAACTGGTTTTTCATTTAATAAGCCATAATGGATACTACATGGAAATTCATCACTGGAAAAATATGTAAAATATACAATGACCATGCTTAAGATAACGCTACTGAGAATATTTCATAAAAGATCAAAAAACAAACCGTTGTATTCTTCACAACCCAATCAAGGCTTGCGCTGCGCAAAAGACAAGCTTGAACTTTATGGTTCCTCAACTTCACATATTTAAGAGCACCACAAAATTGTGTCATGTTATGCAGTTCTCTTTTCACTGTTCTTGCTTCGGAAAGGTGATAGCAGGGAAAATGCACGAGAAGCTGTAGCAAGAACAAAAAATACATTTGAATTTGAGACCATAATGATCTTACAAGATGAAGACAATAGGGAAAAATAGAAACATATCAAATCATTGGCAATGCTTACACTTCTGAGTTTTGCAGGCAGTGGGGGTTTTGTCTTGAGAAATCAGATTTTTCAATGTAGGAACTGCTGGCAAAACAAAGGGTTTAAAGATATATTTGTTTCAAAGTTACATATACGCTCACAAAGCAAGATCAACAGAAACAAACACGTGGAAACATCATTGTCATATTTTTGCCAAACATGAGCTTTTCCATCATCCAACATGATAATTAAAAGTCTAAAAGAACAGAAACTGTGCCGTAGTAGTTAGTTAGAGCGATATATGACTTCTGATGTGTCGTTCAGTTCTCCATATTAATATGAAAAATGTACATGTGACTCAGCTAAATGAGTTTCAATTCAAGATGAAATATTGTTATATCTAAAGTGCTTAATTAGATAGTAGAATCACTTTTGTAGCATCATCTTTGAACTCTCAGATTAATGTATCAGATTGTTACTAGAAATATAGGCATTTTCGTCATCTGCTCAGCAAGTATCAAGCAACTAATATAAGTTTACCTTCATTGTGCGGAGTGGTATTTGTCCCAACATCATTGGCTTCAGAACCAGTTGCGCTGGTATTATCTGATTCATCATTATGCTCATCTGTAGCTGGGCTTTGATTCTTTCTTCCAAACTTCAGAAACAATCCAAGTCCTTTAGATGATTTTTTTGCCTCGGGTTTCTCTAATACTTCAGGAATCTTTTCCAATAGTGCGTTTCCATGATCAGGAACATAAGATTTAGCCGTTTCAGTGCCTGATGCTGCACTCTCCAAATTTGATGGGGTTGCTTTTCCATGCTCCGAAATGCGTGTGTAAGGATCTTCAAAAGACGAAACTCGAGCATGTGGAGCTTTATACAATTTTTCAGTCGTAGTAGGAGATGAAAAGTTTTGTGCTTCCTGATCTGCACCATTCACCGTCACCTGAACAAAGGAGCTTATATGTAAGACTATCTAGGGTTCAACTTGTTCTGTAAGCATTGCACTGTTCAAAGAATTCACTGAAAAACTTTCCACATCTGAGGAAGCAGTCAATCATACCTCACGAGAACTCAACTGACCCTGTGATTGGCGCTTGATGGGTTCTCTATTAACACCGGACACTTTAATTTGGGGATTAAGAGCATTGGTGGCAGAATATTCTGATGGGATATCAGTTTTTCCCTCCATTTTGTGCTTGCTATATGTCCTTCGGTCGCAAAGATTGTCTTGAGAAGCAGGACCTGTACGGATGGAGGGCTTCTCACATTCATGCATTACAACAGTCTTCTCAACAACAGGGTTGTCATCCAGTTCATTATGATGTGAGACTTTGGCAGTGATTTTTTCCATGGAAGCACAAGCAACATCAGAAACTGAAGAACAATTAACGCTCTGCGTCATTTCTTTTGCTAATGAGTTGCCAATTGTAGCACCAGGTCCCTTGGGCGTTCTAATTTTAAGTTCCGGAAGAGTTGCAGCCTTGCTCTTATCCAAATTCATTATAGCTGATATCTTCTTTTTGCTATCAGTCTCATTAGATACCTTCTTTTCGCTGTCAGTCTCATTAGATATCTTCCTTTTGCTATCAGTCTCATTAGATACCTTCTTTTTGCTGTCAGTCTCATTAGATATCTTCTTTTTCCCCTCCGTCTCATTTGTTAGTTTTGCCTTCAAAGCTGGCTCAGTGCTCCGCGCCTTGAAAGAAGTAGAATGATTGCTGATACTCATTTTTGGCTCTGATAATCTTCTAATTCGAGCCATGGATACTTTTTTATCATGTGGAGCCTCACTGTTTTCTTTCTTTAGTTTATTTAATGAAGGTACAGATTGACTTAACCGGTTTCCAGCTAAGTGATTTATACCATTCAATCTGCTGGGTTTTGCAGCACTGTTGGAATCATTGGAACCAATTGAAGCGGTTCTGATGGAGAACCTTTGCAGAGGAGATGATGGTCCTGGATCTGAATCACTAAATTTTGACCCTTTCTGAGAGCTCGGTGACATTTTTGTTGGCAGGAGCTTTCTAGTTTGTTGAGAGGGCAATGATGACTGAGCAGCAGTATTGCTGTTGTTACCCCTTGCTGCAATTCTCTTCTGCCTCTCAAGCTTTAAAGTTTCTATTCTTTTTATTGCCTCCTCCTCCTGGATAGAAGAATTTAGAATAAGTTATATATCCTGAACAAACTAGCCAGAAAACACACAAAAAAAAAAAAAAAAAAAAAAGATTCTGCAACTTTTGAGACATGACTAGCAAAAGAAAAAAATTTACATGAAGAAAAACATTTCTAATATGATACCTTCTCCTTCTTCAATTTCTGGAGATCAGCTTTATAACTTCTTAGCTTTTCAGCACGTGCTCGTGCTTCATCTAAAGGACTCAACTTAGATGGCTTTCCCTTCCTTATTGGCCCGCCAGTTTTTCTGTCAGGAGTAACTTTTGGCTTTCGATCATTGTCCAACCTTTTAGTCCCTTGTTTAACATCAGTCACCATTTCCTTCTTTTTATTCACAGCTTGTACACGTCCAGCATGGACTTGCATTTCATATTCTGAAGCAGGATCATAGCCGCCAGCAGGTTCGTTTTCTGTTTCACGCTTTGGCACCAGATTCAGTACATCTGGCTCGTAGTCAGCAACTCTATTGGACAAGTTTTCTGCCTTACGATTTGAAGATGGAAACTCAGAATCCATGTCAACAGCACTTCTACCTTCCTTTCCTACTGCATCCATTGATGTCGATCTTAATGTAACTATGTAAGAATCACCATCTAAATTATTTGAAGAACTTTTATCATAACTCATTTTTGTATTATCAAAGCCACCTGCAGCTAATGGATCCGAGTAAGCGTTAGAATGAGTTTGACCTTTTTGTCCATAAACTATAAAATCATCACTACCAGGCCTCCTGTAGCCATTTCTTCCTCCATCTAGTTCTGTAGCCTGCACGTTCAAATGACCATCTCCAGATAGACTATCTCCTCTGGAAGTTAATAATTCATCATTTGATGCTCTTGACATGCGGTTGATTCTTCCACCAACTCGATCAATGTCTGTAGCACCATTTTCTCGGATTTCATTTTTGCTCCATCCTTGAGCAATCAATGGATCATCACCAACTTTATTTTGTTGCTTTTTCTGCTTCGTCTCCCTTTCCAAGGTAAACAGGCTTTGATCAGCATGATGTTTATCCCCATCAGCATCCCGAAGTAAAAGGCTTTGGAATGCCTGCCAATGTCCATCTGCTTCTGGTGAAACAGTTTTTGCAGAAGTATTTGATTGATCTCCAAAATTTAGATGTTTTCCTTTGCTCCTTGACGATCTAGGTGATTTCTTGTGTTTAAGTTCCGGACTAATAGCCTGTGAATCTCCATCTTCACCACTTTCACTATCAGACCGTGAATCTGTTTCACTGCCTGATGAGTTGTGTCTCTTCGATGCAATGTAGTTGATGTTGCGGATGACAACCACACTCGACTTCTTTTTACCTGATCGACCAGCTTTTCTTGGATCTTCTGAAGCTTCGTGCTCTGATTCTGCATCATCTGGTGTTCTTGTTTCTGAAGCATTCGACTCCCAGGCCTCTGGTTCCATCGACTTATCTCCACTATCCATGGAGTGCCTTTTGCCTCCCATTTTTTTACCATCACCCGGGCGGGAATCCTCTGTTACTGGATAATGTGGATGAAAGAATGGGCTACTCCCTGCATAGTTCTGATAGTAAGGCATTCCTTGCATGGGGTATCCTTGAAAGACAGGTAATGCACCTGGAGGAGAATTGATGGGCCAGGGAGGGTAGACATGATGAGGATACTGCCCTTGAAGATACTCCTGGTGGCCTGGTGGTGACTGGTACATCATAGGTGTCCGTGTATTTCCATCTGCGAAAATGAGTGACAAAAAAAATTTAACCCAAAATTGAAAAGAGTAAAACAAGCAGCATTGTATAAGGCAGACATGTAGTATCGCTAGTGTTTCTTAGTCTATAGATTTGATAAAAAAATCAGGAGACTGTAAAAACAACTTCAATTATTGATCGACACTCTATCAGTTAAAATTAGTCCCATGGCTGTTACTTTGTCACAAATATAATGATGTTGCATGGACATTTTAAGTCTAAGACAAAAATTAGGAAAGCTTCAGTTTAGAATACATAATTTAACCAAATTTTATCAGATTCCCAATGTTGCCATATCACACCTGCACTTGCATTCCCCTTATTTGTCGGAGATGGTTCGCTTTGAGATTCAGACAATGCTTCTCTAGATTCTGTCTGCTTGTCAGTCATACTTGTAAGTATAATGCCTGATGCATTCATGGAAGGGGAAAAGTCTGCTCGGCTGGACAGTGCTTCTGCTGCTTCAATTTCAAGCCATTGGCCACTTTCATGCTTTCTTTTCCACAGTTCTTTGAATTTTATGCATGCATCCCTATTTGTTTGCAGCAAATTATTCACACAATGAGTCATCAACTGCAAGAAATATGATGTCAACATTAACATATTTTGGTTAGCTAGAAATATGAATCTCTGCGTACATCAATCGCGAGGCTCCAAAGCTGTTGGCAAATGATATCAAGGGTGACAACCGATCAATGTCAAAACCAGCAGCAACAGCTCGAGCAAAGGCCATTCCTTGCTCCTTTTGCAGCATAGTTTTGCGTGTCTCCAAGACTTTGAGAAGCTGGGCTCTAATGGGATTAAAGCAAATTAAAAATACTCACAGCAAAGTTATGAAAGTCCATTGCATAATTATCCTTACCCTAAAGGATGACAACACCAGACAAACTTTAATTTACTTCTTTATTTGCAAACTTAATATTTGTTTGTGTCATGGAAAGGGAAAAAATGATGGAAGGACATTCAACTCTGCAAAATAGTTTGAACAAATAAACCGTGGGAGGACCTTTGCATCTGTGATATGGAAGTGAAGAAGTTAAAAAGAGAGGCAACAACTTGAGAAGAACCTAATTGGGATCAGTCCTTTCTATGCAAGGGAAATTGATTTGAAAAATAAGATAAAATTCTCTAATTGCAATCATATAAAGTAAAAAAAAAAAAAAAATTGAAAAATAGTGTGAAAAATGGAATCAAATTACATATTAGAATGTCGAAGTTGCCACATGAGATTATGTGTTGTTAGCTACTGTTACATCTAGGCAAGGCTTGCAATAGGCATACATAGGCATATTAGTATTCAAGATCCTAAGTGAGTATTTGCAATTGTTCACTAGGCTAAATTTTATAACAAATCTATTTAAGTCGAGGATGGTATGTACTTTGAGTTCTCCTCTGACATCATATGTCCATTGGCCTCCAATGATTTTGCATCAGGCTGCCAGATTTTTTAACAAAGAAAATTAAAATAAAGAAGTGAAATTTAGTTAGCTCAAGAGCATAATTGAGTACCACTTACCTTGTATAGAACAATGGCTTTCTCCTCGTTACCATCCAGAAGAGGCTTGCTTGCTGTTAAAGACCACATAAATCAATTTAGTTGTTAAAAATTGCACAGTATTTAAGGTACATAGATATCAACTTAGTAAACAGAACTTTCGCTTCATATTCAAATATGGTAGTAACTCATCCTGAAAGAAGATAGAGTAAAACAGAAAAGACTAAGAAGCAATGACAATATTTTGATTATCCAATATCAGGATTTCAACTCAAATGTAAATATAATCTATGTTAAGAAAATGAAAAAATATTCTACATGCCTCCATTGATTTTAGAACCTTCGGTGGCGCTTTCGGTAGGCTTTGTAGGCTTTCCTTGCTTGTCATCTACCTGTTGAATGAAACTGAACTGAAAGATGGACCTTTTGGGTGAACATGATGCGTATTAATAATATGTTAGAATATGCTTACAACATTTGGTCCCATGTCACTGTTGCCCTGAATCACGATTGCCTCCTCAATTTGTAAGATCTCTGATTCAATAGTGTACACCCGTTCCAAGATTTCAGGGGTGCTCACAAATCGGACAAACCTAAAGGTGGAAATTGATCAGTATATGACTATCTACTAACATTAATTGTCCAAAAAAAAAAAAACTCAATACTAAGGCTGAGTAACACATGGCCGAACCTATGACAATTTACCCAAAATTTTAAATTTTGCTTACATCTTTTAAACAAAATTTACATTTACTATAGCTATACATTTTTTTAGTCCTATCGCTTCACATATACTTATTTTGGATTTCGTTAGGAAACTTTTAGCAATTTTATTGTGTGAAGCAAAATTTGGGAACTTGATAGAAAATGGGACTCTCTCAAACTATGAGGCCTAAGGCGATCACTTCATTTGCCCATACCTCATGTAGGCAGTACAATAACAGGCTATTGGGAATTCAACATGAGTACACGTTAAATTTGCAATGGATGTTACTCGTTGGGCACTTAATATGGACACATTTATATTGGTTCCAGAGGCAATAAATGTTAGGAATCACAACCCTCCACAATGGTATAGTATTGTCCACTTTGAGCATAAGCTCTCATGGCTTTGCTTTTGGCTTCCCCAAAAAGTCTCATACGAAAGAAGATAGTATTCCTTACTTATAAACCCATGATCAACCCCTTAATTAGCCGATGTGGGACTCCTCTCCCAACAATTCTCAACAATCCTCCCCTCGAACAAAGTATACCATAGAGCCTCCTCTAAGGCCTATGGAGCCCTCGAAGCCTCCCCTTAATCGAGACTCAACTTCTTCTTTGGAGAATAATATTGATGTATATTTATGAATGGGAGAAATGTAGGTTCATAATATCAATACAACCTCTCCATGGTACCCTTTGTGAACCATGTTCTATCACTGCGAGGGTCTGGCTCAAGAATAATGGAATAACCACCTCTGGCCATCTGTTCTTGTGCAGTCTTCAAATGGGCAAGAAAAGGATTCAACAAACCCGAAGCTATCTTCTCAGACTTTCTATTTGCAGATAGAATCAAATCACACCTGATTTTAGTGGGAGAAAAAGAGAGATGGTTCATTATCACTAGAGAGTTCAATCATTCAATGTTTACACAAGTAAAAATGCTGCTACAATCTTAACAGATAAATCCTTAAATAAAGAAAAAAAAAACTAGAAGAAATTCATAATAGCAGGTCAGAATGAAAACAAAATCCAAATATTGTGCACCAAGAACTAATCAAAGCTAAAATACTAAAACCGTGAATTGGCTTCTAAAGCCGAACGCGGCATAGCAGATCGCTTGAAGCAAAGAAGTTCATCAGAACTATTGACAAGAAATCAAAAGCATGTAAAATCTAATCTAATTCTTCAAACATTGGCAACAATTGTAAATTAACTCAAATAATAAGGCAAGAACAAAACCTGGTTCGAGTAGGTGTGAGCTGAAAAGTGGCCGAATCAAGCCTAGTCGAAGACTTCATGGCTGCAACAAAAAACCTGATCAGAAAAACGAAACTCAACAAGTACAATACAAAAACCAAGGAATTAGGCTTAAAAGAGAGATCAGAACAACAAATAAAAGGAAATGAGAAAGAAACAGAACATACCGAAAGACAGAAAAGCAGGTTTGTGCCACCAAAATATGAGCTCGAAACTCCAAGTAAAAAGTTGAAGAAGAAACCTAAAGAAAAAAGAGCATTTAGCTCTAAAGATGAGCTTTAATGGCTGCCGCCATGAGAGAGAGAGAGAGAGAGAGAGAGAGAAAGCTGCAGCAGCGACCAGCAAAAGAATCCAAGACTTGTAACTTTTTGGTTGGGCTGAAATGGAAAATAGGGAGAAGATGAGGGGTACATTTGGAAATAAGAATAAAGTCGATAAACAACGGCATGGTCGAACCGCTGCCAGAAAGCGACACAGATAGAGCCGGAAATTATTAATTATTAATTATTAATTATTATATTATTATATTATTATATTATTATATTAACATAAATATCCATAAAATGTTGTTTTTTTCTTCAAAATTAGGGAATATGTAGAAAATGCTTTGCAATAATATTAATTTTTCCTTCTATAATGGTAGAAATTAAAATTAAATAAATCTTACATTTTAATTAAGCTCGTTGAACAAGTTAATTAATGATTAATCCGACCATAATTTATTGAATAAATACAATAGTTATAGTTCCAACATTAATATTGTTAATTTTATTATTTTATTGGTATTTAAAAATTACAACTTTTTTTACTTAAAAAAATGTAATTGATATGTCATATTTATGGTAGCCTTCTATTTATGAATATATTAGTTAAGAAATTACTTTTAAGATATACAATAAATTAATGGTAGCCTTCTAACTACATAAATCAAAATAAAATTTCAAATATTCAAAAAAAAAAATAATAATAAATCAATAATAAATCCTAATTTAATTTGTCTATAGTACCAAACAACTCCTAATTTAATTTCACTTTTTTAGTATTTATTTTAATTTCGTTGTTAATGCCCCTCAATTATTGCTCCATTTACGAGATTATCTCAGATGGGGTGGGGTGTACTTTTGTCGGGTTGGAATTTTTTGAACAAGCTCTAAATTTCAAGTTGATTGGGTTGGTGACCTGAGCAACCCGAATATATCTTCGGGTTAGATTGGATTGAGTTTGATGGGTTATTTTTTTTTTTATTTTAAAAAATTATACTTATGTAATATACATGTTACATTAATATAACTAAGAATCTCATAAAATTCAAATCTCAAACATTCGCGGGATTGAAATCTTACCCTATTTTTGGATTGGTTAGATTGACCGAACAAAAAATGTCAACTTGCCATTTACGATTAATAATGTAAAGAATATTTTTATAAAGTTTTATTTATTTCATTTAGAGGAGAAAGTTTGGAAATTATTCCCTCCATTATCTTTTTAAAGTTTTCAATTTTTCTGATAAGTCAGAAGGAACACTTTGAAAAGACTAAAATGCCCTTATTCTGTCCCTCGGTTCTTTTCAGGGACTACTGTCTACTGTCATAACATGTGAGTTGATTTCTGATCTTGACCCTTTAGGGCATGAATGGAATTTCCAAGTGGTAATTATAATATAAATCTGACAAATAAAAAAGGATAATTTTATTTTTTAAATATTATTTGAACCTTAGTAAAATATTATTGGTTAAAAATTTAGGGTTAAAATTGAGAACGATGTACCTTCAACAACCCATGAAGCGTCTAGTGAAATGATAGAAATCATCTAGTCTAGAAAAATCATTGAATAGCTACAATACAAAACAATACAACATAAAATAATCAAACTAAATTATTGCATAACTTGAATGAACAATAATGTACATAAGGAAGGACATTCATTCACTAGCAGCTTATAGGGCATGCAGTGGCCTTGGCCCTCCCCTCCCTCTGTCTCCCATTACAACACCCAATTTTCATTAGCTTTTGATGTCTTGGCCGTCCCCTCCCTCTGTCTCCCTGACAACACCCCATGTCATTAATGTTGAGGATTGTTGACCGCGAGTCTCACATTAGCTAATTAAGGGGATAGTCATGAATATACTCAAGTAAGGAATGTCTCTATTTGATATGAGGCTTTTTGGCGAAACCAACAATATCATACCATTTTGGAGATTCGTGATTCCTAACAATTAATGGGAGAAAAAAGTACAAGGAGTTTGGTCCCTAAACGAAGAAGAAGAGTTGAATGGGATTTTGAGGCCTTACCTAAGCTTGGGAGGCAATGAGAAAGAGGGGAAACTGAAGAAGCCATTGGTGATGAAGTGGAGGTTTCCTGCTAATGAGATTGGTAGGAAAGATAACCACAAATGATGAACAAACAACTGAAACAAGAGGAACCAATTGAGGAAAGAGAGCTTTTGAACCGAGGAACCTTAAGCACTTATATACTTTCCAATTTTGTTTGTTTTGGTAAAGAACATACATCTAATGAGTATTTATAGTTTATAGCAGAGAAAACACTAACTAGTTTCCTAAACTTTCTCCTCAAGTTAACCACCACAGATAATCTTCCTAATTAAAGTACTAAACTTACCTCCACAATTTGACAACTATTAACAATTCTCTTAAAATTGATCAATAAGTTAGTAACTTATTCTACTAAGTCTACTAACAATTCTCATAAAGTTACTCCATAAGGACAGTAACTTATTCTACAAAGTCAAAGGTCATTAACTTATTCTACCAAGTCTACTAACAATTCACCTAAAGTTACTCCATAAGTAATTAACTTTTTCTACCAAGTCAAGTTTATTAGCTCATAAGGTTAGTAACTTATTCTACTCAATCTACTAACAATTCTCGTAAATCTCATAAAGTTACTCCATAAGTAACTTATTCTACTAAGTCAAAAAGTTAGTAACTTATTATACCGAGTCTACTAACAATTCACATAAAGTTACTCCATAGTTGAGTAACTTATTCTATTAAGTCAAGTTTATTAGTTCAGAGAAATTCATAAAGTTAGTAACTTATTTTACTAAGAATACTCCTAAAGTTACTCCATAGGTAACTTATTCTAAGTCAAGTCTATTAGCTCACAAAAGTGAAATGTGGGTCATTGAAAATTCCTCATTCTTCCAGCCGGTGATCGGAATCCAAAGCCTCGCTGGTCAGAATCGGGCACAAGGTAGAAGACACGCAAGAAATTGTGTTTAATCGATTTAGGGATATCTTAATTATTTCAAACAAAGTCCACTTGGGAAATTGTTTTCCATTCAATATGTCACACAAGCAGCTAAAATGTCCCGTCAGCATTTGATCTTTTAAACCTATTCTTACACATTGTGAGACCAAACAGAAATATTCTTGAAAACTATGGCCATCACCAACGACCCCACTAGTCTTTATAAACAAAACGGCAGTGTCTCTCGCAAGCATTACATCAAACAGGTTTTGAACGTCAGCCACACCTACCACAGTACCCACTGGAACTTTTAACCCAACAAATATGGGAAGTGTTTTTCAGAGGCATTATATCAAACAGGTTACGTGCACTCTCAGTCTCAACCCCACTAGTCAGCCCCACAGATTTTACGAAAAAAAGGGTAAATGTCTCTCAGAGGCATTACGTCGAACAGGTTACGGATGTGAAAATAAGCACATTCAAATGAGTGAAAAACAAGAAAAAGCGAGAGAGAAAGAGACCCACTTACAATAAATGAGAGTTATGGATGGCAGTTCCTCAAAGTACGTTGTCTCTACGGAGGGAGAAATGGTTTCATCTTCTTTGATTTTTGCAATTTCAGGGCTCGAAGATCAAAAGGGGACGAGCTTTTTGCGAGATTGACGATGGTCTTTTGTGTTGCCTGTGCTCACAGCCGCCACCCGCCAGGGCCCATCGAATCCGATGGGTGGGCATGGTGGGGTTTTAAAAATTATATAAATGAACCACCATGACGGCGGCCATATGAATATAGAATAATAATAAAAATGTATATCACTTGTCATTTATTTTCATTTTATTTTTTTTCTAACCATAACAATTGTAATTCTTTCAACCATATCGTATCGTGATCTTGAATGTTCACAATCAGCCTTAAACAGAATTAAAGCCTCATATATATATTTTTCGCTTCAATTTTTTCGGATCTTAAGCGAAATTTGTTTTTGTTAACCAAACTTCACTTGTGCAGAATTTAATTTTGTTCGACCACACACGCCGCTTGTGTATGTATGTCCAATCCTCTGTGATACAACCAACTTGCTTCTACTTGACCTTGTCTCTATTCAGATCCAATTTTCAATTTTAAAAGATTTAAGATATTTTAAAAATATTTAATTAAATTTTTGAAAGAATATTAGGTTATTTTAATTTTTTTTACAGGAATAATTGTGAATTGAATGTGAAATATGTCACGTTAGGAAAAGAGACAGATTGAGGATTTAATTAATTTTTAAATCCAAGAAAAATGGTTATTTTTCAAATATTAATTTCATTAGGAGAGGAAATTTTGACGATTTTCTTATAATCCATTTTTGTATTTTCAATTATAATTATATTCCATATATAATCAATATCATATGATAATATTATATTATCTATATAAAAAAAATTGTAATTATTAAAGTTGGTACGTAAGTTTAAATTTGTTAAAAGATTTAAGTTTTGAATCGATAAATAATTAAATACAAATTAATTCATCTCTAGATGCTCTTCAACGGTCCATTTTATCTAAAAAAAAATATTCATAAATTTTCAAAAATTTAAATAATAATCTCAAACTAAATAAATAAATAAATAAAAATACTTTTGAACTTTTAAAAGTTCTTACGGTTAGTTTTAGATGGTAAGATTACTTTCGAGTTATACCAAAAATTTAAAACAACATTGTTAATTTAAAAAAAAAAGTTAAAAATATGCTTACTACTAATAAGACGTTTAAAAAATACTCACGAATTTTTAAAAATAATATTAAAAAATACTCACGCATTTTGTCCCTCCTAATAATTTTTTTTTATTTTTGTAAAGATAAAAAGTATTAATATTACTTCATAGATATTTTAGTAATATTAAAAAAAAAAAAGATATTAATAAAACTTTTGAGGGTGGAAAGAGTATTTTTTTTTTCAATATTATTATTAATATTTTAATTTTAAAAGTATTAATGGCTTTCATGATTTTAATGATTTTAAGATTTTTTTAATATAAGAAATTATTATTTTTTAATAAATAAATGGTGAGAAAATAAAGGTAATATTTAAAAAAAAAAAATGAGCCCTCGAACATGATTATTGTAATAGAAAAGTTATGAAAATAATCAAATTAATCCAAATAGTGAGTAAAAATAAAATAAAAATGAACAAGAAATAAAATATTATCCGGAAAATAATTATAATTATAATATAATGTATTGAGAAAAAGATTATTTTTTTCTGCCTACATTTTGATTCGATTCCATTTCACAGCCTGAGGGTCAGGTCTAGTTTGCTGAAATACAGTTGACGGCCGTCGTCGTCTTCACCTCCGCCGCCCACTTTCGGTAAGCATTTCTCCAACTGATTTATATAAGGCTTCGTACAATCGCCGGTCGCCTCCTCCGCCGCATTCCAATTCGTAAGGTACTGACCGACAGGCGGCGGATACGACGGCGGTCCCTCTCTAAACAGGCTTCTCGCGAATGGAGAGAGTTGATTTGGCCAAAGCGATTCCGCCGCGTCAAAACCTAGCGAATTAGGAGGCACTGAATATCTACTCGGCAGAAACATCGCCGTCGCTCGCGGCGGACCAGGCGGAAGCCGATGCGTTTGGCTTCGTTGTTGACTCTGTCTTCTGGAAGCTGTAGCAGAGGAGGCGCCTTCATCGGAGACGTGAGCTCCGATATGGTTAATTAGGGCTTGGCTACTGGAAAACACTGCATCGCAGATCCGGCAAGCGACCAGTGGACTGCCCGGAATCGGAAGTGGCCGTAGATGGTGGAGATCGGCGGCGGTTGCCCGGCCAAATTCGGCCATAGCGGTGGTGGGGAGAGATTTGGGCGGAAGAAACAGGGGAGGATTGAATTTTGCACCGAAGGAATTGATGGATTGGGCGCAATTTATAGGTGAAGGAAAATCCCTTAAAATTATTGTGTTCTTAAAAGGATTTAATGAAAGATATAATTAATTTAATTGTTTGGAATTAATTATTTGAAGTGTCAATTAACTAAGTTTATGAATAATTAATGGTAGTTAAGTTCTTGTCAAAATTAGTTAGTAATTGGGACACCATTATCCCTTAGTAATTATCAAAATTATCTCGACCGATAATTAATAATTTTTTTTATTAACGAAAATAACTTTTTTCCGCTAATATCATGTTTTAAAAATACTCATGAACTTTCAAGTTAAAATTCCTAGAAGAACTCTCGATAAAAGACAGATTAGCTGTTTTTGTTATTACTTCCCGAGTTGAAGGGAGGAAAACTAACGTATCTTCAGAGAGAAATATTAAGTACTAAAAATACTCGAGAAGTAACGCATCTAATGTTCAATGAGATCGGACATGCATATAAACACACAATATGTGTGTGATTCCACATCGGTTGGAGAGGGGAACAGAGCATTATTTATAAGAGTGTGAAAACCTCTCCCTAACATACTTATTTTAAAAATCTTGAGAGGAAGTTTGAATGGAAGAACCCAGAAAAAATACAATATCTGGTAGTGGTGAGCTTGAGTCGTTACAATAAGGGTATGCAGTATGAACATGTAGGCCTAAATCGATAGCTAGTCAATGGAGTCGAGCCTCACCCGTCTAGCGCCTCATGATCATGATATTAAACGAGCAATCATCACCATACTTGTCATGATAATACATGTCATTCACATTCATGCATGCAAACCCGTAACGAACTTTATTTTGTATTCATAATAATACATGCATTAAACTCACATAATACAACATGCATCATATATATTCGTATTAGCCCTAATATCATCCCTGAGGAAAGTTGCATACTTGCTCGGCAATCAAGCGTAAACAAATCTTAAACCTAACTCAAGGCTACTCAATAATCCAAAGGGTACTCGGGAGAGTTGTTAACTCGATCTTATCCAATGTCGTGTCCCAAAAACAACCCTAAACCAAATGCAAAATGAATAAAACTGAGTGTGAACTAGAGAAAACATCGATATGAATTAAAGAAATCAATTGAACCAAACTGAAAATCGGACAAAAATTTACTAAATCGAGCTGAACGGGACCGAACCAACCTAAAGTAGACCTATGAGGAGATTGAGAAGAAAACGATCGAAAACACGAGACTATGCACAAAGCCAAAGAGAACGAAAGGGGAAAAGAACATGACTATTGTAAGTGGATTATCGATCTGAGGGAGACCTTAAGTGGTCGACACTGCTCGATCGAGACAACCATGTGAGAATGCAAGTTGAGCTGGAAATGCAACGTCGATTAGGGTTTTTCAACTTTTTTTATTTTTTTCAATCTGTTACAAAAACAAATACGATAACATAGTAAAATCAACAAATTTGAGTATAGTTCAGTAGATAATACTAATACATTAATTATCATTTCAAAAATCGATGATTCGATTTTCGACGCAGCCGAGTTAATCAGCCGCACTTCATTTATAGCAACTCCATCAAAATTATGCAAAATTTTTTACCTAATTTTTGTTTGAATGCAAAATGCTTTATTTGTTTGAATGGTAATATTATGAAGCATTAAATGAGTAATTTGGTTTAATTTGTGTGTCCAAATTTGGAAGGAGACCTGTCTTCTTTAAATAATAAATTATTACAACAAAAGGGTTATAAATTTTAACAATTTTTCATAGATTTTTCACAACATTTCCAATTAATTCTTTTGGTAATACATTTAATTTCCTCCTAAAATTGATAAAAATACAAAATTTGAGAAACAAATTAATTAAAGTCATTAATAACATTCCATAAATGGGTTTTCTAAATTTCATTAAATTCTATAATTGCATTTATACAACCTAATGAAATGCTGGGTATTTTAATTGATTTTTCTTTCTACAAATATTATATTATTATTTTTAAAACATTAATGGCAATTAATCCTATAATTTTCTTCTTGTTGATAATGTTTGGAGGTCACAAGATTACATTCCATAATTAAAATTAAGAATTAATTTCTCATTAATGAAGACATTTAAGGAACAAATTGAGTGTCTTAGGAGTGTTCTTTATTTAAAAGTATAAATCTAAATTTTTTTATTTTATTTTTTAGACCAATTTTTTTAATTGCTAAATTTAATGATTTGAATATGGTTTATGTCACATCAATTTTTTTTTATCATATTTAATATTATTTTGGAAGCCAATAGTCAACGGAATTAATAAATTAATGTATATAAAAACTAAAATTTTAATTTTAATTTTTCATGTTAATAATTAAAGATTCATCCTCCACGTATTAGCATTTCTTATCTAGTTTTGTTATGGAGATTTATTTAATGTAATGAAGGAAAAAAGTTAATAAATATGGGGAATGGAGGATATAATTGGAAATATAAACATTATTTTGAGCATTTATTCCAATTTAAATCGTAAAAAAACTATTTTTATTCCGGATGTTTAGTTCATATAGATTTAGCTTTGTTGTGAAAAATATTATTATGAATAAAGACTAAGCGTTATGTAATAAAATTAACGCTTAGTTTTGATGAAATTCATCAGACGAAAGTCTAAATTGTAACAAATTGTAAAGTCAATCGGGACAAAATTTGTTAGAACAAAATTTAAGAGCTAAATTGTTTCTTCCATAAAAGTTTGTGTATCAAAAATGTTTTTTTTTTTTGTACCGACCCGAACGTTGACAATTTAATAGTTATTGGTTTAATATTCAAATATACTTTTTACCAAATATGCTTTAAGTTAATTCTCTTCAAGTTAATAGTTTCAAAAAATTCCTTACCTGATAAATGTATATTATATTTTACACTTTTATATATTAATGAAAAAAAATCATATTTCGTATATTTTGACGTAAATTTTTTCTGTGCTAAAATTTTCAAGTGCCTATAAATTCTATTGGAACAAATGTTAACATCAAAGTAAAAATGAATTGTGAGATCCTATATCAATTGAAGAGGGAAACATAATATTTCTTATAAAAGTGTGGAAACCTCTCCCAATACACATTTTATAATCATGAAGTGGATGACAATAGTAATGGACTAAAGCGGACAATATTTATTAACGATAGGCTTGCGTGGTTCCAAATGATATTAGAGCTAGACACCAGATAGTGTCTTAGCGAAGACGCTGGCCTCCAAGAGAAGTGAATTGTGAGATCCTACATTGGTAAGAGAGAAGAAGAAAACAAAACATTTCTTATAAGAGTAGAAACCTCTCCCTAATAGACGTATTTTAAATCATGAGACTAACGATGATATGTAACGGACAAAAATAGACAATATCTACTGACGCGAGTAGTTAGATAGCTTAAAATAATCCATTCTTTTTCACCTTAGCTTATAATTGAGACTTAGAATTAGTTCACCCTTAAGCCTTAAAGCAGTTAACAAAATAAACTTTGATCAAAAAAGGGAGAATAACTTGAAGTCCATTCATATGGAGGATATTAGGATGAGAAAAAAAAATCTAAGCTAAATTTCAAAATATACCCATAAATTTTACGCTTTGTTTGAGCATAAAAAAAATGAAGAAGTCCATTAGTTTAACAAGCGAAAAAAAATGAAAAGAAGTTTATTTGTTTAACAACGACGATGAAAAGATTCAAACCTTAGACTTCTAAATTAAAACCTTATGAACTAGTGACAGTTAGAAGTAGTTAAATGAAACATGATAACTTCTTTTCCACATGAAAATATAACCTTATACATTCGGAACCATGCAAATTCATGCAACATCTTAAGAAATTTTACTAGAGACTACGAAAGTTCTAAAAGAAGGTTTTTTTTTTGAAGTATTCAACCGACTTTGCCATAAAGAAAAACAGGAAGGAGAAGTGTCGACGCTATACATTGATTTCGGGATGAAGATTGTGATCGACATACAATTTTAGGTGTGCTAATTTGGCTAGGAATCTAACGAAACAACATCAAATTCGATTGGTAAGAGCTTTAAGCGTTCAATTACAACAGTAACACGAACAACGAAGAAGCAAGAGATATGTGGTGCTGCTGCAAATAAAGAATTGAGCAGAAGAATGGAAAAAGGATATCATGGAAATATGCAAAGCATTGAATTTAGTCTCACATGGCCGGGTGGGCTTACCTAGCCTGCAGGGAAACTTCATGTAATGTACACTTCTTGAGTGGCCAAACTTTGTAGTGGTGCGAAGCACATCTCTCGTCTCACATCCAATATTGCGATCAACCAGAGTACTATTTATGTGTTTACGTCGCCTGCATTTAAAATCACACCAAATGAGAAGCTAATACATGACACAAACAATAAGCTCTTGTGTGCTCCTAGCGAGTCGCCTAATACCCTATCTTGGCCATTCTCTTGGCAGTAACCAAGCTTCAAGGCATATTGATCAACTATTATGGAAAGGGTTACGGCTAAAAAAATAAAAAAATAAATAATAAATAATAAAAATAAAAATAAAATCCTATCTTTTTCCCCTCGATGATGTTAGGAATCACAACCTCTACAACGGTATGATATTGTCCATTTTAAGCATAAGCTCTCGTGGCTTTGCTTTTGGTTTTCCCAAAAGGTCTCATACCAACGAAGATAATGTTCCTTACTTATAAACCCATGATTTTCCTCTTAACTAACCATGTGCAGGCTCACTTTTCACATGTGCTTTGTCCATTTTTCCCATCTATTTACCCTGTTCTGTTCATATGTAAAGGGAAGTTCATCTAAGCAATTGGAAGGCTGCTTCTCACTGCATTCAGCTAGGTGTCGTGGGCATTGGAGAGACATCAGGAGTGGAAATATCTCTGTGATTACTAAATGGCTTTGGAGGCTTTATCTTGAAAGAAAGCTTTTTGGTGAATATGGGAATGAGGACGGGCAGCTTTATAGATGAGCTTCCGCTAGTTCCGTTAGCCCTACGGTTGCAATTGCTAGAACCAAGGAAATTTTGATGGAAAGTGACTTTTTATATGTGGCAATGATTCAAATTTTAATTAAGTTTTGGGAAGATTTCAGGAGAGATGGTCCTCCTTTTGTGAGTTCTTCCCTTCTCTGTTACCCATTACTGATAGCCTAAGTTAGATTAAAGTTGGGTGGTCGAACACTAATGTAACGTCCAAGTCTACCACTAGCAGATATTGTCCTTTTTAAGCTTTTCCTTTCGGGCTTCCCCTCAAGGATTTTAAAACACTTCTGCTAGAGAGAGGTTTCCACACCCTCATAAAGAATGTTTCGTTTTCCTCTCCAACCGATGTGAGATCACACAATCCACTCCCCTTCAAAGCCTAGTGTCCTCGCTGGCACTCATTCCTCAACATGGGATCTCACGACTAAGATGTCATAATAAAAAAAAAATGTTAACAGAGCAAACTCCAAAGAGAACCTTGTAAGAAACAATATTCAGTATCTCTTCGAGCTCCCTAGAAGAGTTCCCATTTCTTCTGGTGGTGTTCTTTCTCCTCAGCTCATGGCAAGAACTACTACCGAGATGCTTTCATTTTCTCTTCTGCCGTCCCTAAGAAAGTTCAGAATTTTTTTTTTGTATAGATTTGTGTGACTACCCTTTTAAAAAGAAAGCACAAGTTTAGAAGCCTAATGCACTAGAGAGTAATTATTTGGGAATTTTGGTTGAAAGGATATAAGAGAATTGTCTAAGGGAAATATCTTTAGTTGAGTTGATGAAGGTTTAGTTCTTGTCCCTCCTGGAATTATATTCACTCTTTATTTCTTTTAAAATCCTTCACCATTTGAGGAGGAGGAGGAGAAGGTTTAACCATCCATCAACTCAGACATCTCCCACTTTCAACTGGAAGCAAATTCAACAGCTCAAACTAAAAAAACAAGAAGATGAAGGAAAAAGGAGGAGGAATTGATTACCCATACGTCAAAAAGGAGCCTCAAGTGACTCATCCCAGGCATCACTTGCATTTGAAGCATCTTCAGCTTCTTCTTCCATGGAAAGACGAATATATTCTCTATGAGCAAATCGATCCCATTCCGTTAAAGTTGGATCCTCATGTTCCTAACAAAATAGAATATTAATTTTCTCTTCAGCACTTCAAAGTACAACATAGTTGAAAGCGCAAATCCATTTGCCACAAATTTGAGCCAAAAACACCACATCTACCTGACGGATTAGGAATGGATCACGACTTTCAAAAGCAACGAACTTGTTGAGATTGAAAAGGATGTTGAAAACATGTCCAGCAAGTTTGCAGTTTTTAATATCTCGCAATGTTATGCATTCCTCATTCTATATATGAAACAAAACGCCAATAAAATTCGTACTCAGCAGAAATAAGTTATGAAAATAAAGGAGTGAAGCAATAGCTAGGACAAGGAATTGACCTCTGGTCCGATCATATCAAAAATCTGGCACAATATGTCCTCAAAAAGCACTGGTTCCTGAGCCATACACTCCATTCGGTGCAACTGCTCTTCAAAAAAATAGTGCATTTCTTTCCTTGTGAGCACTCCATTTCCGTCTAGATCAATGCATTTGAACCTAGAAAAGGGAATCAGGAAGATCAAGCAACACCGTATTTTTGGATTATACATTATACCCCCCAATCCCCAAACCCCAAACAAGATAAAGATATTCCCTCCACTACATCTGAATTGAGACTATGAAAGGATCTCCAATTGATTTTTGCTAGGAAAGAAGAAAAAATAACAAAATAATCAAGATAAGGATCTAAATTGATGAGAGGTCGCAGCTGAAATGATAAAGGGAGATGCAACACAAAATTATTAGAGAACTCTTTCTATTTAATCTTGCAGTAGATTAGATGATCTGGGTCTGGAATCCTACTTTTTTCCATGCTTTCTTGTATTTAAGGCATTGAGTTTTTTCAAGAAATATTGATTTTGCAAATTTCATTCATGTTCAAACCGTTATTTGTCTGTTCGAATTTAAAATACCTTAAATTGAACTACATTATAAAGTTCACACAAAACCTCCAGACACGAGTAAATATACCAGTACTCAAGACTAGGTTCAGATGATTTATCCTCTTCAGCCAAAATGAAGAACACAAAGTCTTCATACCCCATCCTCCCTTCAACGTTACAAGTAAATTTTCTTGGAACCTAACAGGAAAAGACAGCAAATAAAAAGCTTGTTGGCCCAAGAATAATCCAAGAGAAAAACCAGTCAATAGATGAATAATCCAAGGGGAAAAATTCAAACCTGAGAAAAGATTCTATCGACAATCCGATATGTTAAAGCATGGTTACCATATTTGATAACATTCTCTTTCTCGATAAAAAAATCATGATCATTGTCAAGCTCCCAAAATTTGCAATATATGACATAGAAGTGTTCGTATGAGAAGTACCTACACCACACAAGGACAATCGTAATGAAAAAGATCCAAAATCTAAACAATAGCAACATATGTTTTTAGCACATAAAGAAAAAAATCAGGTAGAACTTATTTTGAAGAAAGATTAATTTTATTTTTTAAAAAAATCATTATTTCATAAAATGACAGAAAAAGTAATTTTACTATCTCCTAGACAAAACAATTGAGACATAAGGAGTCTGTTATCATGTTCAAGTTTCCTTTAGAGAATACAACTATGTGATTAGAGTGTATCAAGATAACTGCCTCTAGATAACATCCGATTTCCTAGAAGAAAACTGAGTGTTGTCAACATATGAGCATACTTCAGGACTTTGTTGATATCTTCTTCCTTGTCCACATGCTGCATTGCAGCAATTAAGTTGCCACGCTTCAACTCCCTGAGGGTAATACGACCGTTACTGGATCTGTTAATATAGTAAAATATCCTGTATATGACTGTTTCAGCTGTTCCATTCGTAAGAGAAAGTACACATCGAATCAGTTTCACATTGCAAGACATTAGATACATGTGAACATTGGACCCATGTGTAAATTAGACTAGCAAGAAAATTTTGAACCATAAATAAAAAGAGGAAAATCTACTGAAGTTTTCAAAATTTGCCTTGGATTTGGAAACATCTCTAAAAAGTAGATAACAAAAAAAAAAATCATAGGTGGAAGTAATAAGCTTAATTTCAAAAGCTAAAAACAAAAAGTCAATTGGTTATGAGATAAGGTCTGGGTAAATTATGGAAGTAGGGAAAAGTACATGAGGTTGAGAACATGAATAACTTCAGAAAATAGAGTTGAATCTTTTCCGCTAATTAGAATTTTTAAATCAAATGCTCAAACAATTAACATTGATAATGTTTACTTGGGTTGAAACATTGTATCATCACTAAAACTTCACTAGGAATATTTTAGTCAAAGTTGAAGCCCTTCAGAAGAATGTATTGGCAAATTGACACGTGGAAATCACAACCAAATTATATTAGCAAAAGAAACAGTGTGATCAAGGTCTAAATAATATAGAAACAATATATCTATAAAATCAGTTCCTGATTACACATCTGAAAAAGTAGTGTAGCTGTAATCTTCTCACCATATCTTTCCTGGAATTCTGGTGTACTTTGCAAAAATTCCAACCCCGGATGAGTTGCCAAAAGTTCTTGTAAGGCAGGTTTGAAATCATCCTGAATTGAAGATACAAATTTTTACTGAGGAAAGGGAAACAATTTTTCCCTGCGATATTTCTCAGAGAAATGAGCTCAGCCAAACTACAATTTTCAAAAAGGATTTTTGATTGTCATCAATGTTTGAATGTGAAGCACGTATAAGCAGCTTTTGATAGAAAACAATACCTGAACAAGGTAATTTCGCTCTGGCTCCTTGAGAATAGTAAATACTTGAGTTGCTAAATCCATAGTTAACATATTGCTCGTAACCCAATAATTAATGAACTGCTCTCTGCAAAATAAGCAAAAAAGTCATTACAGACTTCCAGAAAAAAAATCTACAAAACAAATACTCATTCAGTCATCAGGGTTTAATTAATAGTCCCATGTTGCTCAGATTCCAAGGATCATTCAATTATTCAACATATGTGGAAACAGAGCATAGAATCCTAAAAATGCTTTCATTTTAAAGTTCACTTCTAGATATTTTCACTTCCATTCTTAACTGCATACCTCGATACTTTTCCGCTGCAGTTAGCGTCAATCTTCCTAAAAAGAGTAGTGGAGAGATATGAAGGTAACTTGCAGATCTCCTTCGTGACTGATTTAAACTCTGCATTGAAAAAGGAAAATGAAAAAATGATTCCTTAAGAAACTAAAAAAAAAAAAGAGCCACAGGAACTAGCAAGAAAAGAGTATAAATGCATTACAGTTCATTCTCACCCTTTATTTGCACTCCATCCGAACGAGACAGAAAAATTTGATTCACTTTATATAGAAAATCTTCTGTCGTGGCATTCGGTGCTGGACGACCAGTTGTAAAATAAAACTACAAACATATTATAAGTCTCATGAGACTCTGTCAACTTGTAACATCTCTAATGCAACTTTGAACAGACAAACATACAAGCACTGCATACTTGGATTAATAATTAGCGAACAATCTACAGTTTCCTTTATACCTGTGGTATAGCCTCTCTTGCTGGCTCACAGACCAACTTAAGTGGAGAGCCTAACGAAGAAGGTCCAAACCTCTGTTTCACCATCCGTGGGGAACTGGATGCACTGCGTGGTGAAAGTGGAGGTGTACTGCCACCAGGAAACATGGAAGGTAGAGAATGATTAGAAACACCATCGATTCCAGTAGAGTTCCCGCCAACATTCAAAGAAGCACCGGACTTCGCATCAGTAATCAAAGAATTCACCTACGTTCAAAACAATAATTGGGAGGGAAAAGGGTCGTCAGAAGGAGGGAAAAATCAGATGAACGTTTACAGTATAAATTCCTATACAATACAAGAACTTCTGCCGAAGGAATCGCTATTCACTGTGTGGCTATGGAGAAGCGCAAGTAATTTCTAAAATTGATTAGTTTTCTCATTTGCCTACTTATAGGAAGCCATAAAGAACACCAATCATGACCTTGAAAGTACAGAACACTCGAGTAACATCGATTAATAGTTTCTAAACAAAGCGTAGTATTAGGATGAATCGAAGAAGTACCAGTCGGCCAGTCCCGGGAAGCGAAAGCCACTGCGAAAACAGCGCCTCAACGACATAAGGATTGGATTTCAGAGCAAAATAAGATACCTCAGGGAGCTGCAACATCTCCAGGTCCAGCGGGAACTCCAAGTCAGCTACAGCGTCCATATCCATCACGAATTCAATCCACCTCTCGTACAAACCGCAAATTCAAATCACCACAAACAGAAAACCTAATCCCCACTCTTCATGAACTCCACACTCGACTCTCACTCCACTGCGAAACACTTTAAAGTAAGATCTCCAAAAGCAAACGACGCAACAAAAACTGGTGATCAACAACACATGGAACCAAACCACCACGGATTTAGCTGACTCAGAAGCTCCGAAACCGGAAGAATCGCCGATGGAAGACAGTGACGGAGCTGCATGTGGAAGAAGAGAGGGAATTCGAGTTCGACGGAGGAATACTGCGATAATTGGATCCAAAGGGAAAAAAGGGCTTCACTGTAAGGGAAGCTGAGCCGACTCCGATTGAACTGTGACTGGACTGTAACTGCAGATCGACTGTAGAACAAAGTCGAGAAATCGTACGGATGAAAGTGCCCGTCGTTTTGTAAGTGGAAATGGAAACGGGGGCCGTTGATTTTCTCGACGGAAGCAGTATTAACGAATCAAGTTGGCTTTAGCTTTGCTAGGGCCCAATAATTGCTTTTTTTTTTAAATGGAAATAGTATTCTTTTAACCAATCCCTAAATTAATAAAAAAAAATAACTTTTTTTAACAAAATTAATAATACTTTCAAAATTTCTATTTAAAAAATACTCTTCAATTTTTACCAATTTTTAAAAAATATATTTAAACTCCAAAAAAATACTTAAAAATATATTTTCTGTAACACTTTTTATTCTTAAAAAAATCTTTTTTTATCGTTAATAGATTAACAAAATACGTCTATCAACACTTCATAGATAATCTCCTTTTGATATTATTTCTGAAAGTTCATTAATATTTTAAAAACGTGAATATAGGTGAATATAGGTGTGTGAATGCCTCCTAATAAACACCACAAATAAATTTAAGAAACTTTTATTGTTTTTCATACATATATAAGTGCAAGATCAAAATCAAAATAGTCAACCTAAGATATGCATTACTATAAGCAAATTTTTACCTTGTGTATTGAATTAGACGAACCTATACACTAACCATACTTAATATGGTCGATCCTGATTTTGGTTGAAATGAAGGAAGCCTGTTACTAAACTTAACTCGGGTACTGGGACTAAAATGAAACTTTCAAAGACAGAATCAAGTGTGTTAGGAACGTCCAAACGACGATAGAAAAGAGAAGATAATCACACAACTTAGAATGTGTTAATATGAATCTAAAATTTCGATATGTAAAATGATACAAGTTATAAACAACACAGCAAGTTAATTACAAGAACAGTAATTCTAGAGAATGGAACAAAGGAGACTTTGCATCTTGCATGAGGGGTTGGAAATAAATAAAAGTAAAGAATAAAGAACTCACAAGTCGGAGTTTGGAAAGAACCTATACCTCCCTCCATGGCAATATTTTACAGTGACCAATGGAAACAGAAGATCCAATTGCCAATCTGTGTTTTGTCTTTAATCACTCACTCCCAACAAATTAGCCCATTTTCCCTCTAAAAACCTTCCAGTCCAAAAATTTACCCTAATATCCAAAGCAACAGTTAAAAAGTAAGGGGTAGTCTCACCAAAAAAGCATGGTTGGTTTTTGGAAGCAACTCGGACAATGAGCTAAATCACGAATGCTTCTCGCCGGCGCTAATCGGTTTCTCGGGGACTTCTAGTTGGGGAGGCAAGAGTTTCAAAAAGCTGCCTTGAACGGGTTGATTCGTCACCGTTGCAGATTCGTTAGCTGTGGTTGGAGACCAAAGTGACAACTTAAAACGACATTAACGAAGGAAAGATGCTTAAGAAATTCTTCGTGGGGCAATCATTACGGAAACAATGGGCATAATAAAATGCAAATTCAAGAACAAATAATGGAATAGCAGCAAGAAAATGAAGGTTTCCTAAGGGCTTGAACATTACCAAAAAGAGATTTGATGGAAGGTCTTGTAGATTTTGCGCTCTTCTTCTTCAATTCAGCTGTTAATAAAAGACGCAGACAAGTCATCTAAGATTATTAAAATCGGCCATGTAAATGGATGTCGTAAAAGACAATATCTCCGATCAAGAAAAGGGAGAATGCGTTTCATGTATTAACAACAAACATTTTAGTTATGTATGAACTAAAGAAACATCTATCTTAACATTAAACGGTATATTAGTTGAATATTATTCTGCCATGAAATGGTTCCCAAACATATATAAGAGAAAACAAAGATAATATAGCTCATCCTTCGGAACCATATCACATTCCTGATCTGATAAAATAGGATGAATTGAGATGGTATTTTGTAAATACGTAATAATCTCGAATATATTAGCTATTTCTTCCAAATAAATACATACTAAAGCACTGTGGATAAACATGAACCCAAGAAATGAAGATAGAAGCCATAAAAGATTTGTCAGTATAATCTACCTTTTCACGTGTACGACTCGACTAAACAATAGCCTTCCCCGGAAAATACGATTGAAAGTTGAAATGAGTAACCAAGCCAACCAATACAAAAACCTACATTGCCTCTAGTGGCATTACTACCAGTAATGAAGAAAAACATGCTGTTATTTGGTTTTTGGGTAGTGTGAGAGGGGAAGTGAAAAGCAAAATATATATATCTGATGGAATTCTTTCTTCAAATATGCATTAAAAATTGAACCGACTACAAGAGAAAAATATTGTAAGAGGTTTGCAAAGAGATACCTATTCCAGGCAACTGATTATCATCAATGATTTCCAAGTTTTTGTACGTATAACCCACAAAATTGACGTCCTTCGATGATAACATCTGCATTAAACAACAAAAAGATAAGCAAACAGGCCGAGCATATATTGTCCTATATTTCCAGATCATCGTCTGTGTCTTAAATACGAACAACGTCGTATAAAACAATGGCCTAACGTCTCTCCCCAAATGAAAAGAGGAAAAGCAATGGTTCTAGTCGTTAAGAATCAAGAAAAGATGAATTTACTTGAAAAAACCAAATGTTTGTTTACCACCCCAAAAGCTGATTCCCATATGGCAAGAATCATACTGAAGTTCAAGAAATTAGTCATTCGTTTTTTTAAAAAAAAAAGTCAACAGTTGACACGTTAAGCCTCCAACCAGATGACCTTGTTTGACTCAATTAGAAGTTGCCTAGTATTACAAATTTATGGCATTGAAATAAAGCCGCTTCTCCAACTTCAAATCAAACGAGTGACTGAAGTCTGAAAAAAACACAGTAATTTTATCATATATCTTCAGCTAACTCCCCAAAAATGGATTTGATTGAGAAAGCGACAACAGAAAAAGAAAAAAAAAATAACTATCATCCAGCATATCAGGATATTATAGATGCAAGGTATAGAATGGCCACAGTAAATATTTTTGTCACTGTAAAAGTAAAACCCGATTCCAATGGTTTTCAATAAACAAATGATACATGATCAGGAGCCTGACAAACTAACCTTTCTCCATGGACCTGATTTTGATGACGTCTGAATTGCATTTTCAGTCTATCACAACATCCATAATCAGATAGACAGAACAAGTTAGCACAAGGGTAGCAGCAGCAGCAGTTCTGCCGTAGATACAGAAAATGAATTACTCTGTACCTCTTCGAACTTCTCGAAGTTTTGAGTATCCAATTCATCGTTGACCTCAGGAATAAATGCAGCTTTCATTTGATACAACTTGTCCCATTCAATGCCCTTGAACCACGGGTGTGCCTACAAATAATAAGCCAGAACAACCAATAATTTAATTGCCACTCTATTATAGGAACTCAATATGTTAATGATTGATCAAAATTTAGAACAGAACACACCACACAACACCTTTATTTCATCTGCACCCTTGGTCCCAAGCCTTTGTTCAACATTGCATAAGAGTTTACTAATTAGATCCTTCGCTTCGGGAGAGAGTTTTGCTTCTTCTGGAAATTTCAAATGAGTTCTCCAATTAACTATCTGCATCATAGGTTAAAGAGAAAAAAAAAAAATTACTCACGAGAGAGAAAACAACGTCAAATCACAACACAAAAGAGTCAATTCCTAAATAACTAACTAAGCTACACAAATTAGAGATGATTTATCCAAATGGCACCATGTCCCTATAAGGCCCAGACCATCCTAAATTTTCCAGTTCACCCTTAATGAAATAAGAAAAATTAAGGCTCTGTGTACATATAAGGAATAACAATGAAGGATTGAAGATTATTTCCCCATTCTAATAATTATTGTTTACCCAAGTTGAAAATAATTAGGTCGCCAAACCTATCCAAAATAGTAGTTAGACCCGTCAGTCTAAGTAGCAACATCCTAAACGAAGGTGGAGGGCACTTTTCTCATTTATCCATTCTTTTTGTCCCATTTCAATTTTTAGTTTAACATTTTGCTTCACTACATAACTAGAGTCTTGTAACAATCTAAAATAATTCAGTAAGCACTAACATTAGAAGTTCTACTCCAATTTCTACCGGTTTTATTTTGATTGGCTTTCATTTTTTATTCATCCACATATTCATTCCCATCCAGTAAGCATGAACCAACATAAATGCGACGTACCCCGTGAGATTTAACTTCCATTCATGTTAAGAAATCAAGGGCCATAGGCATAATCAGCAACTAGTTCCATATTACCTTCCTACAAGTTGACATTGGCTCATCTGAGTAGAACGGTGGAAATCCCACTAGCATTTCATACATGATGGCACCAAGTGACCACCTGAAGTAGTTTTAGCAAAATAATTAAAAGGTTCTCTTGAAATATAAAAATATACCGAATAGAGCAGAAAGATGCTAACCAATCACATTCCATTCCATATCCTTTCTTCAACAAAACTTCCGGAGCAATATAATCAGGAGTTCCAACTGTAGAATAAGCCTGCATCCCAAATCACCTTGATGTCAAATACAAAAATCAGGGAAGCAACAAAAAGTTTGCAGTAAGAGGAGTGGTTGTTAAAGGTTTAAAATGGGAACTTCACTAAAGAGAGTGAAGAAACCCCTAGAATAATCAAAATCAAAAGGGAAAACTTTTGGTTCACCAGTACACCACTTTATAAGTGACTAATGTAAAGTAATTACAGATCTACCATACATGATACTGAACAACTTACAAGCATCCGCCTATTCCTTTGCCAATGCTGTAGTTGTTCCTGTTGTGTGCGTTTTGATGCCACAGGTCGCCCATCACTTTGAAGAGCACCACTGAGGTTATTTCCCTGGGAAAAATCCTTTTCTTGCAGGTTACTACAGTCTAATGGTTTACATAATCCAAAATCTGATAATTTCATATGGCCATCCTTGTCAAGAAGCAAGTTATCTGGCTTGATATCTCTGCAAAGCACACAGGAAATAAGGGTTACTCCAAAACAACCCAATGCAATTTATAAACTACAGAATAAATCAGGCAGGAGTTTTCACCTATGAATATAATTATGTTTATGGATTGACTCAATAGCTAAAACTGTTTCACCAACATAAAATCGGGCCTCGTCTTCTGTTAGAGTATCTTTCCTCATAAGTAAAGTCATCATATCTCCACCAGGTAAGTATTCCATAATAAGATACAAATACTCTTCATCTTGGAAAGAGCAGTACAGCTTTACAATACAATTACTGTCAACCTCCGCCAATAGATTCCTTTCAGCTTTCACATGTTCAACCTATAGTCAAATAATACACATTCAATAAAATAGTGACTGAAACCGGAGAAAGGGTCGGTACTGCAATCATACCTGGCCTCTTCGAAGCATCTCAGATTTCTTAAGCTTCTTCATGGCATATACATGGCCTGTTGCTTTCTCACGACAAACTCTAACCTGTATCTCAATCAAAATGGAAATGCGTCTCATAGAATGTACAATAGGTTAACAAACTGTAAGACTGTTCTCACCAATCTGACATCAAACACTAAAAAATCCTGTTAGCCCATGCATTAAACTAAACCATCAATAACGAGGAGACAACAAGAAAATCATCCCATTTTCCAGAAGTTTTGGGAGAACCACAGTTCTTCCTATGGATGTAAAGGACCTCCTCAACACTATCCTTGTGGGTCACCCTTTGCAAGGGGCACATATCTCGGGCCTTCTTCTGGATCTTTTTTAAAGAGAGAAACCAAAGAGTTTCCTGGGATAAAGAACTCCCTTTTGAAGCCTTCTTTGACCTTGTTATTTATTATGCTATCTAGGTGTAAATTGTCTAGTCACTTTGCTTCTTACACTTATGTTTACCTTTTTACCAACTGGGAATGCCTTTTATAATTGACATGAATCTTTGATCCCTTTTTAAAATTTCATAAAAATTGTTACTTAAAAAAAATTGTCCTTGGTCAAGGTAAAAAGTAAAGAAATTGTACACTCTCTCATGATCAAAGACCAAGAGAAGTCGGTCCCAAAATGGACTGCCAAAGAGTCTACAATACTACTGCCCATGCCGTCAATAGTCTTCTAATTTATCACCTTCCGTACCTTTCACTCAGGCTGCAATTACCAAGTTTGTCCACGTGATCTCTAACTAGCCCATATATATTCGACACTCATCAATTGGACCAAAGAGTCTCAACATGCTCCATTGAATCTAAGCTAGGTTAAAAAATTTAGGCCACATCCCTCAAATATGCTGGCCTTCTCTACCCAAATACTTCGAAGGCCAATGATTCATTCTCTCCGAACAAGAGTACATGCTAGCCAATTCATCCATGAGCTTCTTTCCTTGCTGGTCTTCAAACCAGAAATCCAGCTAAACATGCTAAGGATGTGAAGCATATGTTAACTTCATCCATAGCTGGCATATCATCAAAATATAATGCATATGGAAACTACAAGCAAGATCCCACTGCCAGCCAGACTGTCCCAAATCAAAAGGAACCCCAAGTGGGGAAAAGATGCACCGATGCAATAGGAAAAAAGAAAGACGAGTTCCCTTTGACCAGCTCCGGCTATTAACACTTGGTCCTTTTCTTTCAGCTGAATTACTAGACTGAGCAGCCTAGTTAAAAACAGTGTCAAATCATACTTTAAAAGCTAAGCAATAGCAGCCGCACAATCAAGTATGAATAGACGAACTTTCATGTAAAAGGAAGTATTCACACCTCTCCGAAAGCACCCCTCCCTATCATTGTTAGAGGCTCAAAATCATCAGCACCCATTTTATGCCTCTGAAGGCGCATATACTCCGTTTCCTTCTTCTCTAGATGCTTAAGCAGGTTGCTCTGTTCTTCTTGAGAGACCTCAGCATCAGCCAACTTCTTTTCTAGTACATGGCGTCTGCAAGAGATGAAAATTTTACTCCATGGTACGAAATATGAACAAGTACATAGAATATTAACTAAACAGCCAAGGTGACAGAGGACTTCAATCCATATCCAGGAAAAAAACCGCGGGCTGACCTAAAAAGGCAAGTGCACAACTGGAATAAAAAAACATCTGTAGAACAAAATGGAGCAAAGAATGATAGCACCTAAGCCAAACAAATTTAGCATGTGTTACACAGTACTTTACATGAAGATGGAAAGGCAGCAGATAGAGTGAGGAAGGACTACGAGGAGAGAATACTGTAGAAAACTAAACTAATCCCGCAACTATTTCTTTGTTAGCAGATACTTTATATACATACATAATTTACTAAAATATTCCATTGGGACTTTACCAAAATATAATCTCAAAAAATGAATACGTTAAAGAGTAAAATCAGACCAGTATATATTTGACTTACAGAGAAAACATTGGTGTCTCAAAGTTGGATATATACACTTACACCTAACAGCTAATTTAAAAAAGATATGTGTAAACAGAATAGATGCCTTTCCAAAAATAAGTTATATGCATAAGAACGTTTTTCCTTCTTTTTATTTTTTTTTTATTTTTTTTATTTTGATAATAAACTAAAATTTCATTAGAAGAGTGCATAAGGAGAAGAAATGCAAACAGAAAAGTAAAAAACATACGCAGGAAAATTAAACAATGAGGGGGCACAAAATCGAAATTTTCTGCCTACGCAACACCAAAACTATAACAAGTCCAACCTCTCCCTCCGTTCTTCCAAGCTCTTCATTTGCTTCTTGTAATGGTTTTCTATATACTGCTTGGCAGCTGCAACCTTCTGCTTGGTGACATTTGAGGGTAACTCTTCACTGGTTGGTGCTTTCGATGCATCTCTAGCATTTCCTGCACTCTCCTTATTTGTTGAGGATTTTGGCTTGTCTTTGGATCTGAACTTATTAAACCAACGCCTAGTAGCTTCCATTATATCATGCAATTAATATGCTAAGTCCTTAACCACACTTCCCAATGCTCATTTTCTTTCAACAATAATGTATGATATATTTCACCCAGCACGAGTGGTACAGCAAATATACATATACTGAGCAGTACGTCTCCAGTAGGTTAGATAGCCCGACTTCCTGCATGGAAAAAAAATATCTAACAATGACAAGATGATAATCAAAAGACAATTAAAGAAACATGTTGATTCCGGCAGTGGAATATAAATAAAAAAATATATAAAATGTCTCTTAGATAGTAAAAATTAAATCAGTATTTTCCAGAAGACTATAGTTAACGCATTGATAAATGGATAACTTCTTATGGCCTCCAAGCTTTCTGGTGAGCAATTTCCAACAGCTTAATGTTACAAAGCGATACACTCCTGCAGCCAGCAGAATTCAAACTCGGAAATTATTGGCCTCGTGATATATTAACTCAGCTGCTGTTTATATCAGAGTGAACCCTTCCCTTAGAAGGTAGTTGGCAAAATTTTAGAGCTGCATACGTAATTCAAGATATAGAAAGGACCAGCAACAAAGATGATGCCTGAGCTAGTATCTACCGCACCAAATAACTGCCCGGTCGGATGTCCAATCCAGGGCGTCTGGTTTACTAAAATTCGTCCAAAATTGTAAGAGAGCTTATTAGTCTGTCGGTTATCAGCTCATTATTAATTATTTTTCACAATTGTAATGTTCATTATAATTTTTTCAGTTGTAAAATCATGACGCGCAAACAATTATTTGGTCGGAATTTATAGTTTGAAACGCCTGACAAGAGACCAAGTCAAAGTTTCCTCCAAAACTACATCCTCTTCTCTCTCTCTCTTTCTCTCTCTCTCTCTCTCTCTCTCTTTCACGAGCTTCTTATCACTTAAAATCCAGAAAAAAAAAACACCACCACCTAATCCTCCCTCAACTTCCGATCAACGAATAACTTCAAGAAACAGAACACATAGCCACCAAACAAGACAGCATCCATAAAGAAAAAAAAAAAATACTCCTCGCGTATAAAAACATTTCAAATCAAAATCTCCATGGAATTTGACCAAAATGAAAACCAAACAAGATCAATCGGCTAAAATTAAAAACAAACAAAGAAGAGACCAGCAGACGCATCCGACCTCGTAGATCGGATAACGAACCAAACAAGTATATAGCTCGAAGAAAGAAACGAAATCAGACGACAATGAAGGAGAAACAGACATCGGAGCAAAAAAAGGGGAAAGTAAAAAAGAGAAAGTACCGTACAACTTGTCCGAGAAGAAACAGCAGGAAAGCAATGAGAAGCAAAGCGAAACCCTAGAGAAGAGAGTGAGAGAATGTACGGCCGGCGATTTCGGGTGAAGAAGAAGCAGAAGTGAAGAGGAGGAACACTCTGTCTTCATGATTCGGATGCCCCATTTTCCCTCTTTCTTTCTTTCTTTCTTCTTTTAGCTTTTTTTTTTTTTTTTTTTTTTTTTTTTTTTTTTTTTTTTTTTTTTTTT
>NW_019272042.1:815126-827554 GCF_002738345.1 Cucurbita maxima
GATTTTTTTTTTTTTTTTTTTTTTTTTTTTTTTTTTTTTTTTTTTTTTTTTTTTTTTTTTTTTTTTTTTTTGGTGTTGGAAAAAAGCTGACCCAATCTCAAATTCTCTGTATTTTTATTATTATTCTAATTTTCTCCCTTTTTAATCATACGATATTCATACGTGGATTATTATTCTATTTTACGGTCCCATTTATTTATATATTTCTTTTTAAATAATAATTTTAGCCCATAATAACGTTCGTAGGTTCAGTTGAGTCACATTGAGACATTTTTTAAACTCTGACTCAATTATTCGAGTTGTAAATTTTTACTGTTGACCCTTACTTATAATTAACTTAATACAACTCGACCATAAATCGATTGTTTGAGTTGTTCAGTTATTTATTCAAAAAAATTAACATGGGAAGAAATGTCATTGAAAAAACTTGAAATTACAGTCGTGATGTTTTTAGCTTCACACGTTTATTTTACTCATCGTTTTCAAATATATTATAAAATAAAAGCATTTCATCACAATCGAGCCCATCTTAATTTTTTTTTAATTAAAAATAAAAGTTCGTGATTTTTGAAAGAACATATTCGTACCAATAAATTCACTACTGTCGTCAAAATATATTATTCACATATTGTAACAGTTAAGTTCATTATTAACTAATATTATCTGCTTTGGTATTTTGGGACACTGTCGAGAACTTGTGTCTCATACTATTTTAACAGCCTAAGTAAGTTTACCGCTAACAAATATTGTATACTTTGATCCATTACGTATTGTAGTCAATCTCACGATTTTAAAACACGTCTATTAAAGAGAAGTTTTCACACCTATTTCAATATTAATTTATATAGTCAACTATTTATATACCCATAAGTGTTTGAGTTCAACTCTGACTCTCCTTATTTGCCATATAATATTATTTAAGAATTATATATTATCAAAACCAAAAATAAATAAATAAATAAAGTGTTTTTAAAAAGGTATATTGACTTTAGAATGAAAAAATATATATATAAAAAATAAAATAAGCGGCGTGGGATAAGATGGACAGTTGGATAGTGAAAGGCACATTCAAAGCCTTGACGTCCGCCGGAGATACAGCGGCCGCGGTGTCAACTGAACCACCGCCACTCTCCGCCGCCACCTCCACTCGCCCCATAATTGATTTAATCCCACTCATTCATTTAATTATTATGCATTATTAAATTATTAATAAAATATGTGAATATATATTATTAACTTTTATAATTTTAATTAATTTAGAATAAAAGACAAGATCTCTCATCGCTGTAGTTATTAAAGTAAAAAAATACATTTTTACTCCGTTGGACTTATTTTAAGGTAGCTCACATCCTATTTAAAATCCAATGATTTAATATGACTCGAGCAGAGTGTGAAAGTCATCTTAGTAACTCTAAACGGTCGGTATATTTCAATAAATTTATTCAATTTAACATCATGATTGAATAAATTGATTTTTTTAAGGGACCCAAATGATCGAATAAAATTGATATTTTGAAAGCACGAGACCTAAAATTAACCAGAAACAGTATTTAAACCTAAATCCGTATAAATAGACATTGATTTAGCAACCTTTTGCACCCTTTTTTTTTTTTTTCTAACTTTAATGATGTTGAAATATTTCAAGAATTTTTTTAAATAGAAAAATAATAAAGAGACAAACACATATTTATAAAGAGAAGAAAGCAAAACTTGCATTATAAGAAAGGAGGAGACATCATAAGAGCAAAGGGAGTGTGGAGGTTGTTATTGAGTAAATGGGGAGATTCCTTCTCCTTTGGGGCATCTGGACCATTATCTCTATTACCATCTGGTTAAGCAATCACCAAATTAGTAGATCCAATCTCACGGCAACGTTCTATCAAACTGGATATTCTTAGAGTTTGAGTCTAATTAGAACTTAACCCAGCTGATTAGAAGTTTGAATCTCTCACCTCGATCATTATTCTTAGAGTTTGAGTCTAATTAGAACCTAGCCCAGCTGGTCGATCATTAGACTAAGACATGGTGGTTTTATTGGATCTTTTATATGAAAATCATGGTTTTGATATTAAATTGGTAAGAAGTATTGTTATGTTAGATGAATACTTTTGAAAAAGATAAGAGTAGATTACCAATCTCTCACAAACGTAAATATCTTTTGTTTCAATCACATTATTAATGACTTTTTTCAAAAGTCAAAGGTCAAATCTTCGAAGAATAGTTCAAAATCCATAGTTTAGTTACAATTGTTCTGTTACAATTACTCTATGCACAACGAGGGTTCGAACTACGAACCCTGTTTGTCTAACAAATGGAACAAATACAAAGGGATCTAAAACAAAGCACTTGAATGCATATTTCCACGTAATAGGTGTTTAGGCCATTTAACAAGGACAAAAATGGTCTCTTAAGCACAACCGAAGATTTTAAAAGTATATAGACTAAAAAAACCAAAGACTAAAAGTAGAGAGACCGTAATAAACATCTTAAAACATCGTGAAAGTATAAGATCCGAAATGAACTAAAACCAAAGCATGTAGTAAATAATGAAAAAGAACTCACAAGGCATGAAAAGGAAAAGGAAAAGGGAAAGTGAAAAAGAAAGGTCCCCAGCTATACATAATGCTCATACGCGTTTTGGCCCTGATGTGACAACCTCATAAAACGTGAAGGCTTGTAATTAGCTACAGACAGCCTACAGCCAAGCAGTAATAAAGGCACGTCGGTCTCATTTGGTTGCCCATTATAACTCATTCATTCATAGCTTAAGACTTTAGAGCTCATTTTGCTCCCTTTTCAACATTCTATGAATGACTAACAGCTATGGATGGGAAGAACATTGAAGGGCAAACCCAAAAGAGGAAAATAATGAAGCAAAATTATGTATTCCTATGAGCTTCAGGCCAAATTTTCCAGTCTTCAATTCATAATCAAATAGCTTTAAGTAGAGACAACGGCCCAATGACAGACAACAAAAGTGGAAAAAAATTGATGAAGAATATCCATCGTCTATAGATACTATCAATCAAAGCATTACACTGAGTGAATAAATAGAAATGTGAAATACCTCGCTATTAAACAGCGCTGCTCGGGACTTGCTTGCTGATCCGACCCCTCTGGGCGACAACGGGCACCGGAGAATTTAACAGCAACAGGGGATTGTGAAGAAGACAGCACTTTTGGTCTTATTCTGAATCCCTGACACTCTCACTTGTCAGCCACAGTTTCTTCTGGACAATGAACACGGTCTCGTCCCCGTCCAATTCTGAATCTGAGCTGGCATTGGCGGTAGCTACTGTTTCCCAGTGTAATGCAGGTAGATACTTCTTTATCAAATCTACAACAGATTGCTTGTCCCTGATGATGACAAAACCTGTGGGTCTGAGTATGCGATCCATCTCGAGCAACAAGTCCTCAATGCTGCACTCTTTCTTCTCAATATCAGAAAAGACGGTCCATGCATGGAGCAGATCGTATGTACGAGGATATGTAGAGAAGGCTTCGCACCTGTAAAAAATGTATTAAGTGTAATTTGCATATACTATCTTGTATATAAACTAGAATTGCATTTCACAGTTTTCGTTGTAGCCATAAAAGGATATGCAAGTGCTTTTTTTCAGCTGCATACCAGTTATTGATAGAGCCTATGAGGCCTCGATCGTATATCAACTTCAGCGTGTTCGGTCCATCTTCTGGAACAACATTCATCACCCACACATCCTTGTCCTTCAGAGCAGCTCCAAACGACCCCATATTAGCCTTCATGTCCATGACATTCCTGATAGTATCCGATTCGATCTTTGGACTCAGTAGATTCCAGTAACTCCCAACTCTACGCTGCCAAATTTCCTGCAACAAGACAATATAAGTTTGGAAACTTCTGGACCCAGATTTGAATCAGCCAAATTCACCATGGTCATAAAATTACCGTGTCTTTTTCGAACATTTCAGTTGAATAGCCAAAATCCTGAAGTCGGGGAGGAGGTGAAGTTAATCGAGCTGGCCAAGGAGCCAATCCACTGCCCTTGACTTTATGATCATCTGCACCAACAAATCAAGTGTGATCAAAAAGCAAGCATTTTCAATTTGCAATAGGACGATATTTCTCAGCACGTGCCAATAGGACACAACAGAAACCTCTTACGATCACACAATTCAGAAAATCAATTCCAGTTCAGTTGAAGGCTAGTAGGCTAAATTACAAGAAAAAATCAACACCAAGAATCCCAAAGATGGGATTTCCTCCCCAAGAATGTCATATTCTCTATGCCACATAGCTTTAAACCCGAAAATTTAAATAATTTCCATTAGATAAGCAGCAACACATGGATACTGATAGTTGGCAAGTTGAAAAGGAGGTACTTATGCTGGCAAATAATAAATGATGCATTTAGTAGCAAGAAAATAAAATATAAAACAAGCCATTCGATAAGGGTCATACGGTCAGAGTACGGAGTGATACAAGCTTCCATCTGCACACCCCAAACGGCATCAGGATCATCGTCAGATCGACATAGTGGAGGACGAGTACCAGGTTCTCTTTGCAGATAACAATCATTTGTTAGGGGCTTTTGCCATATTACAGTCTGATTCCTCTTTGCAGCAATTCTCCAACACATACGGCCCACAAGGTCACTCATTTTTCTCCATATTCTCAGATCCTCCTCATCCTGGGCATAAGCTTCTGGAGATGAATAAGCAAAATAACCTCCCGGTCTAAGTAATCTATCTAGCTCAAGAAGAAGAATCCCGTCTCTTTGAAGCCAATCAATACGACAACGAGAACAGTGTGCGAGTTCAAAAGATCTACTTGGGTAAGGGAGCCTCTTGGTTCCTAAAACACCAAGGTATGCAGGAATTCCTCTTTCCAAGGCAAATTGAATTTGATTTTGATGAACATCATTTGGTGCTAAGGACATTGCTATGATATTAGATGAGAGAAGATATCCTCCAAAACTTGCGACACCACAACCAACATCAAGAACGGTACGCAGTCTTCCTTGATTGTTTAGATTATCATTTGAAAAGTTGAGCATCTGAAAGATGAAGGCCAACGTTTTCAGCTAATCAATTGCTCATAAGAAAACTTGCAGAAATAATAAAATCTCATAAACTTGAGCCAAAACCATGAATGGTAGAGATATAATACGATAAACCCTGCATCTAAAATATTGTTCAAACAGCAAACATTGCATAATCTTTCCTTTCTGGACGATAAAGAAGTGTTCAGAAATCTTACATTTGCAATTGAAGCAATGTACTTATCTGCTCCGTAGTGAAAGTGAGTACCTCCTCCAGGGAACACAATTTTTTCTCCTTTCACAACCATCCAGTTCTGATCGGATTTCTCATGTGCAAGATGAGTATGAGGAATGTTAGCTTTCCACACTTCATCTCTGCTCTTTGGCCACTTAATTGGGACCTGAAGTAACACATCATTAGTAAGTAATCAGCAAAATCTTCAGGTAATGCTCAGTGCTACTAAATTACCTTATATCCTGCTGGAGGAGGAATCAGGCAATTGAACCGTCTCTCAGGTGGTGGGCAGTGTCTTTCATAGTGTTCCATTAAAGAAAGGTCCAGTTTCAATCTCATTTGGTAAATGAGATGTCTGTCCAAGCATGGAATCAATTCCGAATGCCGGTCATCGCAGACCTTTGAAACAAGAGAAGAAACTACATGAGAAGGCTCCACAGATCACCGTAAGACTAAAAATATTAAAAGTTGAAGGAAGAAAAAACAAGGGAAGACAGTTACTTACAGGGTAACTTTTTGGTACGACACCATCTTCTGCGTCATCCTGCTCAGTTGAGGTTGTAGATTCTTCAGAGTCTTCGTTCCCCATCAAATAATGGCTCAAGGACTTGCTGCCATGCTGCAGAGCGAACGCACCATGGTCTTGACTGCCAAAAATGGATCCATAATATGCATACAAAAACCCAAGAAATATCGCCACAACACATATGGTAGCGATTAATCGCTTCTTCTGTGTTCCATCAGATCTTCCCCTCGTCATTTATCAATCTTACGAGTTTTTCTCAACTATATACTTCGACCCAAGTATGAAAACAGTGTTGCACGTATCGCCTAAATGGAAACTGGATAACCTCCCCTCCTGAAGCTACAGTAGAAAACGATAGCAAGAATCAGGTATATTATAGAACCCGATGTCGAACCTGTCAGGAAAGCATGAAGTTCCACAACAGAAGAAAAGGCCAGACACACAAAGAGCCTGATTTATGGGTTATGAAACCCCGTTCTACTTGAAGTAAGTGAATTCATACTTCCAGTCACTTATGGTCCTAATCATAGGGACAATACTAAATCAGAAATGCCAAGTGCACTCAATTTCTTGAGTCTTGACTTGTAATCCTTTATGCTTTCTTAAAGAATTCTCTTCTCCAAATGTCGGCATAGATTAATTTCTTGAGTCTTCTCTCAAGAAATAGAGAAGACTCAAGAAATCATCAATTCTCAAACACCATAACACAAGTTCAAGCAACAATTACAATCAATCCAACGTGTAAAAAGCGAAGAAAAGAAAACAAAACACATAAAATTCTTAATGCATCCAATGAGACTGACTCTATCAAGTACATCGACAAGCCAACCAACTGAAGAATGGATGAACCGACACTCATAAGCAAGATTCGCCCAACTTAAATCAACGTCAAAATACCAAAACAGCCAAAGATACGAGGGCAATGTGTGTCGGTGCATTCAACTAAATCCCCAGATCTGAAAAATCCCCAGAGAAAAAAGAAAAAAAAAAAATCCATCGACTAACTAATCAACACCTCCTACATAAATTCCAATCAAACCAAACGCCAAATCCAAATCAAATTTAACTAATTAACAAACGATATCCAGAAACCAAAACAATTTAGATCCAAAAATCAACGAAAACAACTCACAAGCAAAAACCCAAATCACGAGAAATGGAGAAAAACAAGTAGACAGCGGGATCGGAGAGCGAGTGCAGCAACTAAAGATAAACAGCGAGAGCTTACAGTGAGTGAAGGAACAAGAAATCAAATATGAAAGAGACAGAGAGATTAGGAAGAAAAAGAAGAGGGAGAAACCAGATCTACAAGTTTCTGGTTTAATGGAGAAATCATACTATTTTTGGGAAGGACCTGACCTGTTGTTAAGTAAATAGCTCCGCGTCTGCCATTGCCAGAGAAAAGAGAGAAGAGAGTGATGGTTTTATACACTGTATTGAATTTCTTTAATTTTCTGCAATCTTTATTTATTTATTTTATTTAAATATCAGTGAAACTAAATCATTAATCCTCCCAACTACTTGCTAATTAAGATGCTAATCCTTTAATTAAAAATCAATTAATACGTTAATTATTGATTAATTCTATTTTATTCATGGATAAGACACTGAGTAATAAATTTTAATTTCGAACTTTAATTATATAAAATAATTAAAAATTACCCTATAGCTTTAAAATTGGTCACTCCAAATAAAAATAGTTATTTATTAAAGCAATTAGCTATTAATATTTTAGGTTAAAACTTTAATTTTTTTTTATTTTAGTTTAAAAATGTTTATTTATTTTATTAAATATTTTAATAACTGTGATCATAGTGGTAATTTTTTAAATTTCAAATATTAGAATAATTTTTGTGTAGATATTAATAAATAAAATAAGTAATTAAAATGGAAAGTTATTTATGAGGGAAATAAAGTTGCATGAGATCTCAAATATGTCCACTTCATATGCCACAGCTGTCGATATGCCTTTCACATAAATAAATTTGACAGCCTTTAAATTATTGATTATGACTTTTATCCTATTTATTCAACCTTTTCTTTAAATAAATAAATAAATAAATAAAAAGGTGTATTAGGTGTTATAGATTGTAACATTTCTTTTTATTAAAAAAGTGTTAAATACTAATTTTTTAAACATAGACTAACTATAGTTTTTTTTTTTTTTTTTTTAGGGTATTTTGAAATTTTTATTTATTTTTAGTTTAAGAGAGGATATTATTTATTTATTTATTTATTTTGTTGTTAATTTTAAGGGTTTTAATGAGTATTTTTGAAGGTAGTATTAAAATTTTAAAGATATATTTTTTTTTGAGTGGAGTAATTTAAAATTTAAGGGTAATTATGAAATAATCTATAAAGATATGTTTTAAATAAAATAAATAAAATATTAATAATTTCTAATATTTTAAAATTTTAAAAATTTTGAAATAACTATTAAATATTAATATATTTTTTAAAATTTCTAATAATCTAAAGGTATTTAAGGTATTTTAATTAATTTAACCTAAAAACAAATAACAATCTGAAAAGCCCGCGTTTTCAATTTGAAAATAAAATATATATATATATATATGTGTGTGTTTGTGTGTGAAGTTGGAAGAAAATGGAAACATTATTACTTTTATTATTAAAACTCCGAGAGATCTCTCCATTTTCCCGGCCGACAACGGCTCGTCGGCGAAAGCTCGCTCGCTCTTTATTCCCTAAATTACATTAGGACTCCATTATATATATATATATAGCTACCATTTCTTCATCTCTTTCAGTCTCTTCTTCCCTGCGACCTTCCTGGGCTGAGAATCCTCATCTCCTGTTGCCCGTACTTCAGCCGCTGTGCCTCCTCCCTTGAAATTCGGTACATGTTTGATAGAACTCCCAGCGGGAACATCCTCATCTGTGAAGCGCGCCCCGCCAGAAGGTTTGTGATAGCGTTGTCGTTCGTCTTGAATGCAATCCACTCGAATCCTTTGTCGCTTGCTTGTTTCATCACCACGAAGTTCTGTGGAATCATCAGTACCTGTCCTTCCCGAAGCTCGCCGTTGAACACCGATTGTCCGGAATCGTCGACGACCTGCACTCTCGCGCTTCCTCTCGTCGCGTATACCACCGTGTGGCTGTTCACTGTGTAGTGCGGTGCTACGAGCGCGTTCTGTTTGCGTCGAATTTAGGGATTTCGAGGATGTTAGCGTTGCTAGGTTTTTTTTTTTTTTTTTTTTTTTCAAATTGGAGATTTGAAGAAATTTGCGTGTTAGGGCTTCTGAAATTGGAGATATGATGCAATTACTCTACTTACGCTGTAGAGGACTCCTCGTTCGGCGCTAAGGCGGACTTGGCGGAGGAAGGGGAGATTATGGTAGTTGGCGGTGGAGATGCGGCCTCCGCGTGGGTTGAACACATCGGCGCGCTCAGAACGACCGATGTTGTGCTTCAATCGGAGTGTGCATATGGTTTCTTCGAAGCCATTTTCCGATTCTGATTCGATGTATCTTCCTCTTGATCTCTCCTGTTCATCTCTCTCTGGCAGAAGCACGTCGAAATCTTCATCGACTTGCACGATTCTGTCCCTCTCGTCGTCTTCTCCCTTCAGCCGCCTGACCAATCCACTGTCTACTTTGAAAGCTTCTTCCAGAAGTTCGTCTGCAAATCCACTGAACATATTGCCTGATTTCTCGCCGACGGATCCCCTGCGGCTTCTTCCTTCCATTTCCTCTGCGCCTCTTTCCACCATCTCTGGCCTTCCGGCGAGGAAGAATTTCTGTAAAAAAAGACAATAGAGAATCGTACGACTTAGTAATTAAATCGTTAAACACGGCCGAATCTGAGGTCGTCTTTGTTTTAGCTCAGATATTAAATCGTTATACTCTGTTTTTGTTCAACTTACTCTGAGGTATGGATCGATTTGATTGGCGACATTGCGAGTATCGGTGAACACAATCAAAATGAGATCGGACTGTCCTCGATTATAGATCCAGTGAGAAACTCCGGCCGGCACAACGAGGAGATCGCCCTCTCTGAACTGGCGGATCTTCTGGTGCTGGTCTCTGAACGCAGAGCCAGCCGATTGCGATCTTCGTAAATCGGTTTGGTAAGTTTCCGCACAACCGGGAAGTGCAACCCCGCGTATGCCGGTGCCTTGGACGACGAAGATGAGTTTAGGAGCATTAGAGAATCCAGGTAGAAGCAGACCTCTGGACCGGATTTTATGGCGGAGCATATTTACTCCGGCGCACTGGAACTCCTCGCTGTACTGATCCCACACTTCAGTGGAACCGGCCTCCGCCTCGGCTCTGCGAACGGGCTCTTGAGCTCTGAGATTCTCAAGACGACAGGCTCTCGGAGAATGGAATCGGTGCTGCTGCATTGCTTCCCCGCCTTGGAATTCCTGAGGGAAATGCTCAAACTGAGCGAAGCAGACATTGATGAAAACCAGTAGACATGACAAACCAAGAAGAGAAGAGCGAGCCATGGTGACGGAGAAAGAGAGGAGAAGGTTAATAGGTGCGTGAGAAACGTTGAGGAAGGTGGCGGAGTATTTATTGGGGGACGGAGGAGGAATGGTGGTGACAAGTGGATGGCAGCGGCGGTAGTAACAGAATACGTGGTGGGAGGGATTCATGTCGAAACCCACCAGCTGCCATTGCGTCTCTGACATGTTGTTACAGAAGGTGCTCCTTCGAGCCTCCACGGACCATTGTTGCACAGGCCGATCCACCTCAATGGTACGTAATTTTATTTGCATGTTTTTGTTTTTCAATTTGATTATTCTTTTTAAATTATCCTATTTAATTATGTTAATTATATATGGGCCTGGTGGGTCATATCTCTTGGACAGCCCAATAAGTTGAGATATGTGAAGAAGCCCACCTTCTAAATTTATGGGCTTTTGGCCCACAAACTAGAAATAAAAGTTATTTATTGTTTTCAACAAAATAATAATCTATAATAATTTTAAAATTTTATCTAAATAGACTAAATCTTATAAAAATCAATGGGATTTACAAAAATAGCCAAAATGATAAAATTGAGTATTTAAATTTATTATTCATGACCTCATTCCTTGAAGAGTACTCAAACTTAAATATTTTTTTTTAATTCGCTTCTTTTTTCTTTTTTAATTATTAATATTACTTGTGATAGGAATGTGTTATTTATTCTTACCTACTTTGCAATATTTGTTTCAAAGACATAATTTTAAATCAGTTATCTAGTTTTATATAATTTTTAAATTATTTATGTGAGAATTAATCTGATTTTTTTTTCTTCCGACTTTTTTAATAAATTAAAATTACTGTCTTCTGATTAGTGGACTCTCGGACTTACTTTGAGTTAAGATTACTGTCTTCTGATCTTTCCTTGACTTTTACTCTATTTTATTTGGTTTAATTTCACCTGCTAGGAAAATTATTCTATCTTATTTTATTCATTAATTTCAAAACAATATTCGTGACCAAGTAGTGGTTTTGATACCAAAAAATATATATATGGAATAAATAAAAGTCATAAAAGTTATGCAAATTTCTAAATAATAATAGTAGGCGAATAATAGAAGTTATTTTGTGAAGAAATTTGATAAGGTATGGACAATTCCCGAATTTCAAAAATCTCTTTTCATATCTCCCATGTTGTCTCATTGCCCTCATAATTGATAATATTTTAATTTCTAAAATTTATCTGCCTATGATCTCTGTGGTAGTGGGTAGAAACTTCAGCTTCTAATGTATGACGATAACGTTGAGTGGTAGAGACAATGTCTCGGTCCATGCTAACAATCTTGGCTTCGGCTAAGGTCACGGAGAATCTCGAGGTCAATTTGATTCAACTCTCAAATCTAGATCTTAAAATGAATTGGAATTCAAGACCAGTTGTCATATGGAAAAGAAGTCTATTCTAAACTCTCAAAATTTCAAGCATCCTATACTCTTTTACTCTATAATTTAAATATCAATATATGTAGTGATAGCTGGTCCTCTCATTCTTAATTCCCTCGTAAATCTCAAATGCATTTATTTTCCTAAGTTTGTTATATTACATAATATATATAACATTACCAAACAATCATATACTTTACATTAAAAAAAATCAATTATTAATACATTTTATTTACTAAAAGAAATGTGTTTATGTGAGCTGCGGCCTAGTTTTCCATAAATTTCCTAGAACAAAGCAAGACGACGCCGTTTTCACTTAAACGCGTCAATTCCAAGACGCCGAACTTAGCGTTACATTGAAACTACATTTTAAATGCAATATTAATTACGAGAAAAGGACTGATGAGAAATTTCCTGGAAACTCGAAATTAGCCCCTATATTCTCAGTTATTACATAAACCCCCCAATTGTTTTATTCGTTTCTTCAAACTTCTTCCCCGGTAAGTAATCCACTCTCTCAACTCTCCCGCGGATTCATAATTCTACCCCTGAATTTCCTTATAAACCCAAAAGTGGAACTTCATTTTGTTTATTTATATTTCTACCCCCTGCTCTGTTTCGTCAAGCTTTCCATTTATTTTTAGAACTGCCATTTTTGCCACATTCTAAATTCTCAAGATCAAGATACTACCTGACGAACGAGAGATTTGAAACTTTTCAATCCGCTTTTTTGTTTGTTTGGTTTTTTTTTTTTTTTTTTTTTTTTTTTTTTTTTT
>NW_019272042.1:827721-834443 GCF_002738345.1 Cucurbita maxima
TTTTTTTTTTTTTTTTTTTTTTTTTTTTTTTTTTTTTTTTTTTTTTTTTTTTTTTTTTTGCGATTCAGTTTTTGTTTCTGGATTTCGTATGGGGCAGCAACCTTCCAAAGATGAGCTTGTGTACCAACGCGCCAGCAATGGCGATGTGGATGGGATTAAAGCCCTTTCTACCGATGGTGCCGACCTTGAGGTGATTGGAATTCGTAATTTGTTTATTTATTGATCTGTATTCTTTTGTAGTTTTGTATTCTCGTGGATCATTTTTGGTTTATTTTGGGTTATTGGTGCAGTGGGTTGATAGGGAAGGAAGGACTCCGTTGATTGTTGCCTGTACGAAACCCGAGCCCTACAACGTGGCGAAAACGTTGCTAGAACTCGGCGCCAATGTCAATGCGTTTGGACCAGGTTTGCTATGAACATTTCGGGTTTCCATGGCTTGATTTGGCCGATTAATCGATTTATCAGATTTGCATATACGTTTATTTCAATTTCTGTGACATAATTGGTTATTCTATTGCAAAGTATCCAATGGATTTAATATTTTATCATTTCGTAGCAGTTTGTTTTTGGAAGATTGGGTTGTAATTGTTTATTCTCTTGTCACGCTTTGAAAGCTGGATTTATGTTATTTTAGGCCGTCATGGTGGAACGCCATTGCACCATGCTGCTAAAAGAGGCTTGGAAAACACTGTTAAATTGCTTCTTTCATACAGAGGTTTGTTTGTTTTTGTTACTCGAAATATTATAACTTGTTCTGCATCCTGCCAATATCGGATAATTCATTTTACCTCCATTTTTGCTGTAAATATTGCTTATTTTTGTTCCAATTTCTAGCAAATACTTCGATAATCAATGATGCTTGCCAAACTCCTTTGGAAGTTGCGAGAGCAGCGGGGCACAAAAATGTTGTTCGTGCCATTGAGGTACTCTATCTTGTATATATTTTTTAAATTCTCCCCACATTTAGGCTTGGATATTAATTTGATTCATACCCACATGTAAATTCTTAATATCAATTGGAGAGAAAATGACAATAGAGAAGTAGGATTTTCTATTCTAATACTACGTCACATTTTCATTAAGGTTGAGCGCTTAAACTAATAGGTTTATGTATGTTCTTAACATACAAATGACCTCTTAATATGTCAATTTGAGCATAGATCAACCGATTAAGATATTCGACCAAGAGATCAGGGGTTCTAGTCTACCCACTCTACATTTGGTTCAACTCAGAAAAAAAAGGGAAAATGTTCTTTAAAATGTTGAAGCATCTTTAAACTACACAATGAAACTTCAGAAGATGTTTCTAATGATGTTTTGTAGAATCATATTTGTTTATTCTCTGGTTGGATGCGGGAATTTTATGGGCCGGAGTTTCTCGAAGTACTTGTTCCTCATCTCCTTTCGAGAAAAGTGTGAGTATTTTTTCCATATGATTTCGGTCATGTTTATCCCCTTTCCCCTCTTTCAATTGATATTGATACTCTGCATTGTATGTTAGTCGTTGAAGACATTAGGGAATCTTTGGCACTATCTTTTGATATTTATTAACCAAGTCTTTTGTCCAGCTTTTCTGTAAAGCCGTGAATAGTTTTATCCTTACATAGTGCATGATATAGTTGTACACTAACAATGCAATTTCTGCAGCTGGGTAGTCATTTTACCTTGTGGTTCTCGAAATCCTATGAAGCCTACTAAGTTGGAGCTTGCCTTATACACTAGCTTGGAGGTATTGGTTTGTATATATGTCAGCTTTCATTTCCTTCATTTAAATTATGTGTAAGATGTATTAATCCCCCTATCCCCTTCATCTGGAAATTTTAGTTCAAATCCTTCGTTCCTAGGTGAAAGATGCCTCTTCTTTTCATTTATTATGGTTCTTTTGTAATTGGAATAGTCTTAGTACTTCAATTTCATTTCCTTCGTTTGCTGTAATTAATAGTTCTTCTTATCCAAGTTATATTGCCTTATCCTGTTTCTAGAAAGTGAATATGTGAATTGTGTGAAGATCATGCATCCCCCCTTTCCTCCACCCCCACCGCAAGAATAAAGGGGAAAAATAAAAATTGAGATAGAGAGAGAGAGAGAAATAGGGGTTCTGCCCGTTGGGTCTTGTGCAACTTATGTGACTTTTATGCCATTTCCTTTATTCCATGCCTTTTAAAAATATATAGAACTCCTAGTTACTATCGAATTGTTGCAAAAGGTTCCATCAAATTGAGAGAGAAAGAGAGAGAAATAGGGGTTCTGCCCGTTGGATCTTGTGCAACTTATGTGACTTTTATGCCATTTGCTCTATTCCATGCCTTTTAAAGATATATAGAACTTCTAGTTACTTTCTAATTGTTGCAAAAGGGTTCGTCAGTCTTTGAGATCCAGAACAAAGGCTTTATCTGATGAATTTTTCTTTTTCTTTGGCTGTTGATTCAAATTGATAATCATTTAATAACGAGTTGATTCAAATTGATAGTCCTTTAATAACTGAATCAGCCATGATTTATCTAGGTTGTAAGGGAATTTCTTTTTTGGACTGTACAAGTTAGCTTCTATTTGTTCTGAAAAATAGAATGAAATATACTCTGTGGACATTCGGAATAAAATATAAACGTTTGGTTCGTGGGACTGTTCTGGAAATCTGGCTTCTGCTAAACAAATATATTAAGTCTTTAATTGTAGCATACTGCTCTGACTGATGTAATTTAATGTGAATGAGACACTGCAATCTTTCCTTTATGTGAATGAGATACTGTAATTGTAGCATACTGCTTGTATTGGAAGATTCTATGTTTTCTTGCTCATGTTTGGATTTTTTATTAAATGGACAGGATGCCCAACCTCGTTTGATCATTCCATTGTGGAAATCATGTTTAGAGGAACATAAGTTGCAGGATCCTGATCCCTCTGTTGTTATTGTTGACAACACATCAAGTAATTTCTAATTGCTCGAAAATGCTATTTCAGTAACAGTTATTGACTTCTTCAGTTAAATTTTATTTATTGTCCTTGGTTTTGCTCTCAGACTTAGTCTCAAGAGGAGTAAGGAGGCGAAAACGGAGTTGTCACACCTCCTGGGAAGCCAGATCTCGATTTCGAAAATCAAAGAGACGTAAGAACTAATAAGATCCTGTTCATATACTTGTGTTAAAAAATCAAACATTCACGTATTTCATGTTTGAAACTATATGAAACAGAAATTAGGGTCTTTCTAGTTTTGTGTTTTAAATGTGAAACGTCTTATTGTATGCTCACTGTTTTACATCCTCCAAATTGATATCGTCAGGAGTGATTTTGAAATTGTTAAGATCATTTTTGTCATGTTTAAATCGCACTAAAATATGTCATTAAGAATTCAAAATCAATTTAATGTTTTATTTTTTCACTTTGTTGCTTTTACAATTGATATGTAGTAAGTAATTTTGTTTCATATCTGTGGTTTTTGCAGCTGGACGTCTTAGACTTGCACCTGATAATGAGTATGACAGACAACAACTTCAATGGTTTTGTGATGCTTGCAAAGGGATTCCTCAGCCAAAGGTATTATGCCTTTTCTTTCTTTATTTCTAGAAAGCGACTGAAACAGATCGATTAAAACATGTTGTCCCAAGCTTTCAGTTTCTCACATCCCCATTCAAGTTTGAGCTATTCTTGGGAAAACTTCACAGAAAGCTATTGTAACCATCTCAGTCCACCGCTTGCGGACATTGTCTTCTTTAGATTTTCTTTCGGCTTTCCCCTTTTGGGCTTCCCCTCAAGGTTTTTAAAATGCGTCTGCTAGGGAGAGGTTTCCACACCCTTGTAAAAAATGTTTTGTTCTCCTCTCCAACCAATGTGAGATCTCACAATCCACTCCCTTCGGGACTTAATCTCCTTGTTGGCACTCGTTCCCAAAGAGGACAATATCTACTAGCATTGGGCTTGGGCGGTTACAACTATCTTCAACAAATTCATTATCCAAATGGTTTTTTTATATTAAAATAGAATATTCTCTAAAATCAAGTAGTTTTTTAACACCATTTCAAAGAGGTCTCGGTACTATATAGTACATAGTCTCGATGATTTAGTACTCATCAGTGGAGGCACGAACAGCATATCTACATTTTCCTGTCTTTGAAGTATTTTTTAGCTCAGCCTGCAAGCCCAAGATATTGAACGTCTCTTTTGTGGGGCTGTTCATAACATCAAGTACTGTTTTGAAATTTCAGGTGATGCAACGTACAATCTGGCATAATCACCAGAGCCCGATCAACATTGCCACTGTACCTCCGGGTTCAGAAGATCCGGAGCTTGCAATGGCCATAAATGCCTCTATTCAGTCAGCTATGCAGGAAAGAGGACAGCTTCAAAATCCCCATTCATCAAGCTCTGAAGCAGGTGCCTCAAGTAGCAGTGCATTACCTCCACCTGCTCCTCCAAGACCAGGCTCTAGCAAATTGACAGTGCATGAAGAGGCAAGTCACGGTCACAATCCAAGCCATTGCTCTCAAGCGCCGATGAACACTGATATCCAGATTACACACCCTCCAAATGCAGTCCCCACAGCTCCACCAGTTGCAGCCAAAACCTTTGAGGCTAGCTCTAGTATGGTCGACGACTACCCGTTGGTCGGTTCGGATTCCACAGATGGCATGGCATCTTCATCTGGTGTTGGGGACGATGGGAAACAAGGCAGTGGCAACTCAACATGTGTAATATGTTTGGATGCACCAGTGGAGGGAGCCTGCGTCCCCTGTGGCCATATGGCTGGATGTATGTCTTGTTTAAGTGAGATCAAAGTCAAGAATTGGGGCTGCCCAGTTTGTCGCACCAAGATCAATCAAGTCATAAAGCTGTATGCTGTCTGAGCTACCCCAATCAACCAAGCATATAACCAGGTGAAACCCCTTGAACTCTGTCTGTATAATTTGCGCTATACACACCTTCAGCTTTCAGATACTTAAATTTGTAAACTTATTCAAATTCTTTTGACTGAAACAACCAGATTGGTACTTCTGCTAAAACAAAAACTGGGGAGGTAAAATTACTGTGGGACTTGTGTGTGTACATATTTCGTATATGAATTTGTTTGTTAATCCATGAACTCTTTCTTTTCGGTTTTTTAAAATTTTGTTTGTTTCATGACGAGTTTTACCTTCCTTTTAAGGAAACATTTTAGTTTATAGCTCAATTCCATGTGGATCTATAGGCTTAATTGCAGACCCTAACCGTCCAAACCCATAACTAATAGACATAGTTTTCTTAGGGCTTTCCCTTCAAGAAAACTATTTACTTACATTTTACTTAAAAATAAAATGTATATGCTATCTAAGCTTATTATTAGTAGATATTGTCTTTTTTAGGCTTATTTTTTCGCTTCCCCTTAATGTTTTAAAATGCATTTATTAAGTAGAGTTTTTCATACTCTTATAAGAAAGTTTTGTGTCTATTAAAGAGAAATTCTTACACTTTTTTAAGGAATTTTGTCTTTCGAGACCTCACAATTTGTTTGGTCTAGAATTTATTTTTATTTTACATTTGAATTTTGTATATCATTGTAATATATTCTAGTGCTCTTAATAAAAGATAGTTTAGTTTTCGAACACTTTTAATTTTTGAAAATTAAGCTCGTAAATAACACTATTTTTGAAAATTAAGCTTACAAATAACACTATAAACGTTATTTTCACTTAATTATGAATATTTATTATTATTTTGATGTTTTTATAGTTTTGAAATTTTTAAAAAATGTTTAAAAAATGTTTAAAATTGAATATTATTATTATCACAGTAGATCTAATTTTTTTTCAATTTTTAAAAAAAATTGTTAAAAATAACCCACAATTATTTCATTCCAATATAACAACTGTAAGCCAAATAATTACTAGATAACAGAATTTTACAAAAAGAAAAAAAAATCGAAAATTGTCAGCCACAAATAAACCTTTTTTCTTTTTTCTAAAAATACGCAGATAAATTAAAGATGAAGCGACATCTAATAATATCGAAATTCGTGATCTGATAACCAGAAGTTGGATTGGTCCACCGCTACGACATGTAGCTTAATGCCTCACCGTTACGACACGTAGTTTCCCACCGCTTTACAATCTTCCTTTCTCGTTATCGCATCTGAAACAGAATATGCTTCACACGTGTCATCATTACTGGTCATCCTCTGCACTCGTGTCATCATTACTACAACCACAATATAGTTTGTTTTTTTTTTTTGTAAGTTTGTAGGGTTTATTTTCTTAAAATATAAATGTATTTTTGACATTTTTAATCAAAAAAAAAATTAAAAGAATATTAATGAAAACTTTTAAAAATTCGAAGAATATTTTTTGAAACAAATTATTAACCATTTTTATAAATAAAATTAACATTTATTTATTTATTTATTTATTTTCCAGTTAAAGTTAAAGGGGTTAGTGGTATTTTTATTAGTTTAGGTTAAAAGTATATTAATTATACATTTTTTAAAAAACTTTAAAATATTACGTCAACTTTCTATTAGTATAAGACTAAAATGGAAGCTTTATAAAAAAGTAGGAAACTTAATTATTAAAATTTAAAATTTAAAAATGATTTTATTTTATACAAATGTCAGGTTACACGCCGGACAGACACCGTTATCGCCAGGTCAGCATTGTTCTAACCCGTTAACGACCGTCAAGTCGACCGTCGCAATGACGGCGTCGTTTGATTGGTGACCAGAAAAATCCGCCCCCCCCCCCCCCCCCCCCCCCCCC
>NW_019272042.1:835289-843069 GCF_002738345.1 Cucurbita maxima
AACACCCCCCCCCCCCCCCCCCCCCTTAGGTTTCAGTGTCTTTCTTCTTCACCGCCAATAAATACCCCTTCCTCTGTCTCAGTTTCCTCTTCGGTCTTCCACTCATTCGCTCTCATTTTATCTTTCCATTTCTCCTTCCCGTTCTTTGTTTTCGTCGATCTTCGTCAACCATGGCACAAGAACCAGTTAGAGTCCTTGTCACTGGAGCTGCAGGTACTGTACTGAAAACATTCCATTTCTTTCTTTTCGGTTCTACTTGATCTCAGATCTTATCTGATTTCCAACCGCAACTGCTCTTGGTTTCTTTTGTCTTTTTGTGTGTATGAGATTGAGATCTGATACTGTTGCTTACCGCATCTATTGGTGTTTGGTTTGAGTATTCCATCAGATCTGTCGGTTGTAGTTCATTTCTTAAGTTTATGCTATGAACGTTGTTATTAGTTTTCGTTTTTACTGGCCGTTTTTGGATAAGGTTAAGGAGATTTATCTTTTTCTTTATCGTTTTCTATCAGATGTAGTTCTGTCATGGAAGTGTTTGTGTTGCTTTTGTTGATCATCGAGTTTTCTAATGAATGTCGAAAGATATAGGCGGAGAGATGATGTGGATCTAGACCAGTACACGTTGATTAGTTCTTTTAACTCCTTACTTTTGTGCTCGTGCTTGTTCATACAGTTCTTGAATCAAGTTTATTTCGATAAAAGGTTTATTGTTGGCCCAGTCTTTTAGAGAAGTCAATTACCAGCTTTTTCTTTTTGCTTATATGGTCCTCTAACGAACTTTATTTCGATATTTTCATACGAACTGGTCTGTTTGGCTGACTCCAATATTTTCATACGAAGTAATGCATTCACTCATTGGGTTTCAGGACAAATCGGATATGCTCTCGTGCCTATGATTGCCAGAGGAGTATTGCTAGGATCTAACCAACCTGTCATCCTGCACATGCTTGATATCCCACCTGCTGCAGAGTCTTTGAATGGCGTAAAGATGGAGTTGGTGGATGCTGCTTTCCCACTCCTCAAAGGTATATATATAAAGGATCCGTTATTGTGAGTGAGTCGCACGTTAGATAATTTAGTGGAAGATCATGAGTTTATAAGTGAGAAATACTAACTTTATTGGTATGAGGCTTTTTGGAGAAACCCAAAGCAAAGTCATGAGGGCTTATATTCAAAATGGACAATATCGTAGAGATCCATGATTTCTAATATGGTATCAGAGCTATACCCTAAATTTAGCCATGACAATAGAATACTCAAATATCGAACAAATAATTGTGAGCCTCGAAGATGTAATCAAAAGTGACTGATTAAAGTGTCGAACAAAGGATATACTTTGTTTGAAGTCTCTAGAGAAAGGAGTCGAACCTCGATTAAGGAGAGACCCTTGAAATTTATCGTACCATTGTGGAGATCCATGATTCCTAACATATAAATTGCTAATATCTAACAAACTCGTATGGATTTTGGGATTTTCTTACTATTTATGGATGTTTAATGCATTGTTCTAGGTGTTGTTGCTACAACTGATGTGGTGGAGGCATGCACTGGTGTCAACATTGCTATTATGGTTGGTGGATTCCCAAGGAAAGAGGGTATGGAAAGAAAGGATGTGATGTCAAAAAACGTCTCCATTTACAAGGCTCAGGCTTCTGCCCTTGAAAAGCACGCTGCTGCCAACTGTAAGGTAAGTAACTTGCATCAATTTAATTCCATTACGTAATCCAGCCAAACTTGTTTTTTTTAGCACTAACAATGTTTGGTAAGCAATTGTAAGACGTAGGTAACTGCACCCAAACAGCACTAAAAAACAAAAAAACAGAAGTTTATAGAATGAAGAGTTTGACACGTTACGAACTGTTGTTGAACTGGACTAAAAAATGTGCATGCATGCTAATATTTTTCTAAATAATTTTACTGAAAAGTCGTGTTGTTTTATTTCTTTCTATTTCCTTTTAGTCATTACGTTTGAATGGTCAGACATCTGACTCTTTGTTTCCTAACTCTTGCAGGTGTTGGTTGTCGCTAACCCGGCAAATACTAATGCATTGATCTTGAAGGAGTTTGCTCCTTCCATCCCGGAGAAAAACATTTCTTGCTTGACGAGATTGGATCATAACAGGGCATTGGGTCAAATTTCAGAGAGATTGAATGTTCAAGTATCCGAAGTTAAGAATGTTATTATCTGGGGTAACCATTCATCAACACAATACCCTGATGTCAACCATGCTACTGTCAAGTTACCATCTGGGGAGGAGAAATCTGTCCGCGAGCTTGTTGCTGATGATGCATGGTAGAGTTTCTGTACAATATTCGTCTCTAAGTTTGATGAGATGCAATTAGACTAATGTATGGTTGTTTTTCATTGAAGGTTGAATGGAGAGTTTATTAGCACTGTTCAACAACGAGGTGCTGCAATCATCAAAGCCCGAAAACTCTCAAGTGCATTGTCTGCTGCTAGTGCAGCTTGTGATCACATTCGTGATTGGGTTCTTGGAACTCCGGAGGTTGGTGATTTTGCCTTTGTCTTGAACTTTGTGCATTTCAAATGCTGACTAATAGCGCTCATTAAAACTAAATTTCGTTCCAGGGCACCTGGGTTTCCATGGGAGTTTATTCTGATGGATCATACAATGTACCAGCTGGACTGATGTACTCATTCCCCGTCACGTGCCGTAATGGTGAATGGTCAATTGTGCAAGGTATTGTTTTCTTTTTTCTTTTAGTTGATTAATATGGGGAAACCAATTAACTATTAACAGGGTCTCCAATATCCTCCCTAAAAATAGATATTGTTTTTTTTTTAACTTTTGTGTCTGAGTTTGGATCAAAATTTTTAAATGGCATTTCTAGGGAGAGTTTTCCTCACCTTCAAGGGTGTTTTGTTCTCCTCCCCAAGTGGGATCTCACAATCTCCACCCCTTTGGGGGCCAGCGTCCTCTACGTGTCCGGTGGATTGACACCCCTTTTTAGATTCCAGCATCCTTGTTGACACACCCCCTCGTACACACCCCCTCGTATCCACTCCCTTTTGGAGCTTAGCCTCTTCGTTGACACATCGTCTGGTGTCTGGCTCTAATACCATTTGTAACGATCCAAGCCCACCATTGGCATATATTGTCCTCTTTGAACTTTCCCTCTCAAACTTTCTATCAAGGTTTTTAGAACCCATCTAGGAAGAGATTTTCACTTCCTTATCAAAGTTGTTCTCCTCCATCGAAGTGAGATGGAAAAAGAACAAATAATAATAATAATAATAATAAATAAATAAATAAATAGGGAGATGATTTGTTTTTTTTAAAATTTCCTATTCTGCAACTCCATGCTGAGATTTCTTCCATTTCTTTGTGATCCTTTCTGGATCCTCCAGGCCTTTCCATTGATGAATTCTCAAGGAAGAAACTGGACTTGACCGCCGAGGAGCTGACCGAGGAAAAGGCTTTGGCTTACTCCTGCCTCTCCTAAACAGTTGGTCCCTGGCCCCTTCCCGTTGGTACTAAGAGAGGTGTGGCTCTTAATTGAAGTACTTTCTTTTTAGTGGCTACAGTTTTGATTGAATAATGGCATCCTTAAGAACAGCTATGGAGGAAGCAGAGAAACAGGACAATATCTTCTGCTTTCTGGTATTTATGCATTTCCCTGGTTTCCCTTTTTGTTGAGGATTTTTCATTTCCTTACTGCTTCAACCCATCAACGGCCTGTTTATGTGATGAGTTTTACATGAACTTTTGTTGATCGGACTCATATAATATTACCCATCAGAATAATTTCTTCCAATTTGTCCCGGGATTTTTTGTTGTTTGTTCTTGAGAATCCACTTCCGAGAATAATTTCGTCTAAACATGAATTTAAAATTGAAATACTAAATATTTTTTAAAAATTAAATTAAAAAAATTACACTAACTTAGGGTCATTTTGAAAGCTTATATTACATCATATACTATTATTACCCATTAGATGTACATTTTATTTCCAATTAGATTTCCAAGATTTCTTATTAGCCTAGTTTTACTATAAAAAAAAATATTACTAAAAAAAACTTAATTAAAACATATATATATTGAAAAAATATTTCCTCTATTTATTAAAATAGCATTCTTAGTTGTCAGTTTACCTTAAAGAAAAAGAAAACAAAAAGAAAGAAAAGTAAACAGAGGCCAAAAGAAGAATCTGGAAAAACAATAGCTTCGGAACCAAACCTCAGATGCGGAATGCGAGCCTAAGTCTGAGTCGGAGCCTCGGAAGACTCTAGATCCGAACCGTATGCCCGTAACTGAACTAGCTAGGTTAAGAAATTCAACTCAATTTGCGGTCCAGTAGCATTCAGATCTCGGCCCACAGCCCACGCACCGACCCAGACACAACTCCAATACCCAGCCCACGACCCAAACCGACCCGATCTAGTACCTGGGTCAACCCAAACTGACTCGCTGACCCGGAATCCAACCCGAAGTTGTATTCCACATTCGGCGCGCGTGCAGCTTGGATTTTCTACTTGTGTTGGCTATGGCTTAGCCCAGCCGACTCCTCAATTTGGCTACACGACTTGACGACTCCAGCTTAGTTTTCTCGGTCTAGGCTGCTTAGGTTAAAGTCTGATGACCCCATTATACCCCTTATATCATTTTGGACTGTTTCGAAGCCGTTTTTGATGATTTTGGCATATGCCAACCAATTAAATGACTTTCTCTTGGTCTGATTACATGACTTGTTTATTGTACGAATGACACGTGTCATGTTTTATGATTGTTTGATATGTGCTATGTTATGTTAGTGTTGTGGTACAAGTTATGCTAAGTTATATGTTACTATAATATGATTATGCTACGTTATGAAATTATGTTTGTGTTATCAATGTTGTATGATGCATGAACCTCCATGTGTCACATTATTAAACTATGTTAATATGTTTGCTATATGCTTACGAGACATCAGAAAGACATGTATGTTAATTAAGAAAGGCATAGTCTCAGAGAATTGTTATATCCAAAAAATGGAGATACGACTTGCATCATAAGTATATGCCATGTTTTGATTCCATCGGACCTCGTGCATTTTATATGTCAAGTGTATCAAGATTCTTCTCCGTTATAATTAGTACGGACGTGTGCACTACGATTCATGTACATCATGATATTATTTGTGTTCCTTTCCCTCCGTGGCTTCCGACCGTGTGAGTGTACGCTAATATGACAGATAGTCTCAGGGGTACATATATGAGCCCACTTGGTGGGTCCATATGTGCATGTGTGGGCGGTGTGTAGAGAAATACTACACATTAAATTCTACTTGGATGGGAAAGTAAAGACCAAAACCATGATGTTCTATAAAAGGATAGGTCTCACTATGATTACATGTGCTTGCATTTTGCAACCCAAAATCGGGACTTATTCAATATTTTTAAATACTCAAGCTACATGCTACTTACGTTTCAAGCAAAGGTAAAACACCCTCGTACGAATGATGTCGTCACTATGCAGGCTATAGACAGGATAGTTATATTTTCTATTTAAGTTGTAGCCCTTAGATTAGATCGTGACATTTTCTTTAATTTGAAAATATTGTTATTTAATTGATATTTACTTTTATTTCAAATAAATTTTGCAAACATTAAAGTCGATGAAGTCTGCATTTGAATATTTCTAAACAAATTTTTACGCATATTAAGCACGTCATGAATATAGTACCAACTTTATTTTACAAGTAAAAATAGGGTCGTTACAACTTCCTCATCCCCGCCTCATCATGGACATCTCTACTTGGATCGACCCCTTATCTTGTTGATCTTGTACGATATATGACTCTTAGCTCGTTAATCTTGTTCAAGAGTCGATTGAAGTATGAATAACTTGTTCGCTTAAGATATCTTCATCTTGTTTTCGAAGTTTTTCAGACTTTCGAAACCTTCTACTTCCCGAACTCTTCTAATCCTCCGAGCGTCTTTAGTTCTCGGGCTTCGGACTTCGTAAAGATGGAATTAGAAAAAAGAAAAAGGTGGAGTTTATGATTGCCCCATTCATTTTTTTTTTCCCCCAAAAGGTGGAATTAGAAAAAAAAAATATAGAAATAAAGAATTCATTTTTTTCTTTTCACTTGAAAAAGAATATACAAATCCCAATCACTCATTTTGGACTACTATTCACATCTCCAAATTTCTCTCAAATTTCTCTCAAATTTCTCTCAAATTTCTTTAAATTTTCTCTTTCTCACCACTTAATTCCCACTAAATTTCTCGTAATTTTCATCTGAAATTGGAAATATGTCTCAAAATTCTGGCAGTTCTGAAATTCCTCCAGCTTGGACAAAAACGTTGTACCAAAATTCCATGTCATCATCAACAACGCTTTCACCATTACTCTTATCCATGGAATTTGAATTCGTCGAATCCTCAGCCACCTCGGACCAAAAGCTCTCGTCGATCGGCGGTGGAGCCTCCGTGCCCTCGTCCGGGTAGCTGTAGTACTCATTTTCAGCCATGGAAGCATCTGTGAGTGATGAAGAGATCTCACAGCTTGAAGATTGTTGTGAAGAAGGGGACGTTATTGAGGAATAATTGGCAATTTGGGTTTGATTTGTAATGTTAATAACAATGGATGAAGAAGATTCTGATGAAGTTTTTGGTTTTATTTGTTTTTTTCTTTTGTTTTCCGATGTGGGAGCCTTTGTTTTGATGTTCTTTTCTAGCCTTTTCTTCAAGTGAGTGTGCCAAACATTCTTTATTTCATTGTCTGTACGACCAGGCAGCTTAGCTGCTATCGCCGACCATCTATAGTAACCAAAGAAAAAAGTCAGACCCAATTTAACTAGATACGAAGATTTAAACCTTTGACAGTAGCAAAACTATATTTTTACCTATTTCCGAGTAATTCGTGTAGGTTAATAATGGCGTCTTCTTCTTCTTTAGTAAAGTTGCCTCGCTTAATATCAGGTTTCAAGTAGTTTGTCCATCGAAGTCTGCAACTTTTTCCGCATCTTAAAAGACCTAGAAGAAATAATAGAAAAGGAGAAAATCACTAAAAATTCAATCCTTTTTTTCGAAATAAGATGAGGTTAGTAAATTTAAGACATGGGTTTTTGATTTTCTGTTTGGATGCCAAGAAAAACCCCGAGAAAATCACTAAAAATCCAATCTTTTGTTCGAAACAAGATGAAATTAGTAAATTTAAGACATGGGTTTTTCTGGGATTTTGATTTTCTGTTTGGATGCCAAGAAAAACCCCGAGAAAATCACTAAAAATCCAATCTTTTTATGAACCCACAAACAAAAAACTCACCAGCTTGCTTAGGAAGAGCTCGCCAATTGCTATGACCATGATTCTGAATAAAGTTAGTCAAAATCCTGTCTTCTTCAGGAGACCAAGGGCCCTTCTTCAACCCCATTTTCTCACAGCAAGGAGCTCTCACCATTATCGTTCTTCGTTCTTCGTTCTTCGTTCTTCGTTCTTCTTCTCTGGTTTATTGTTCTTCTTCGGGCTCTCGAACGGAGTCTGAACTGAGAGACTCGACGAGATCCAAAGAAGATGAATTCAAATCAATATTTATAGAATTTGAGTTAATGAAGAAATGGATGTTTACAAATCCAAAATGTTGTGCTTTGAATAAATAATAGTCTAAGTCGACGAAAACAGCTACGTAGAAATAGAGGTTGGGGTAATTTCCACGAAGGGGAGCTTAGATTTATAGAAAGGACCAATCCTAGCCCACCAAAATTAGGGATTTTTTAATTAATTAATTATATATATAAAAGTGGACAATAGTGTTTTTTTTTTTTTTTTTTTTT
>NW_019272042.1:843113-915711 GCF_002738345.1 Cucurbita maxima
TTTTTTTTTTTTTTTTTTTTGGTGATCTTATTTTACTTTATATTTTTTAGTATTGTCTACTTGTAGGAGTAGTTAAAAATATTTTATTATGATTGAGGGAAGAATTTAGGGTTTTTTAAAGGGTTGTGGTTTGACGTAGCATGAGTATTAGTTGAGGTGGGAATTAAAATAATGATAATTACTCGGGTTTGGGTTTTGAATCTATTGTTCGTCGATCTTTATGTCATGTTTTTTAAATATGGTAAATGGGTTAGGAGTGATTTTGAACGTTAGGGTTTAAAAGTTGTAGTATGTGTCAATTATGGTTGAGTTATGTTCATTTTTAACTGTGTTTATATCATGTTATGTGAAAGCTGATGTTTAGGTTTGACGTTTTTAAAAGCCATCATTTTTTGGTCTAATTTTGAATATTTTGTCAAATTCTCAACTAATATTAGAGAAATTGTGACGGGGAAGTAAATGAGAGGTACATGAATGAACTGAGATCACATTTGAATGAGAGCTATCATGAAAATAGGATGATTAAGAAAAACTTAAAAGAATTGAAAATTACTGTTTAAATCAACAAGACCCACCTTCCTTTTCAGTGGCTCAATTTTAAAAGCTCTAAGCAATTCTAGGTTGGGTGACCTCTTTAAAATGACGACAAAACATGCTAGAATAACTCGAGTTGGTATGTAGGGGTAGTTTTTACTCTTGTAATGTGACCATGTTGCACGGGAATGTCAGGGTCATCAATTGTCGAGCCTTATCCAAATTTTGTGCTTGGGGCATTACAAAAATTCTCGATCCAACTATCATACATTTAGTTGAGCTGTATACAATTATTTAGAAGACTTTTTCTTTTCGAAAAAAAAAAAACATTAATTTTCAAACTAAAGTACAAATCTTATTTCAATCAAAGAGACCAACTCGAAGGCCTTTTTCGTTTTCACACACTTTGAATACTAAAAATCTAATTTGAATGCCAACACGAGCATAATTCAGCAATAACGAGTACGTACGGGAGGAAAGTCTTGATTTAATTAAATCTTCAAATTTCTATACCCACATTTATTATACCAAAGAAAATTCCTTTTAAATAAACAAATTCAATTTTTTCAATAGGATAAATAAAAAAAAATCAATCCCTTGTGAGTGTTCATTCAAAAGACTTACAATTATCAACACGTTCCAGATTATTAATTAATATTAAAAATTGGAAAAATTAATATATTTTAAAAAGTTAAACTATTTGACTAAAATACGCGTAACGTATAAATATATACATATATATATATATATATATATATATATATATATATATATTTATTTATTTATTTGTCTTTTTAGTGTGGCTGGTAAAAGCACACGAGGGAGAAACCTAATTGGTCCAAAAATAATAATCAATTTCCCACTATGGTTTTAGTGGTAAATAAAAGCAGCCAAAAAAAAAAAAAAAAAAAAGGAAAAATCAAAACGGCGTCGTAATAAGAACGATCCAGGAAACTGGCTGCTACTGAAGTAGGACGGTTCCAAGTGGCTTCGTGGCACGTGGGGGTTATTATTTAGTTATAAACTCATTAAATTGATTTATTTATTATTATTTTTTGGAAATTAATAACAATAAGGTTTATTGAATAAGGACCCATTTGGATTAAATCGTTAATTTTAATGTTAGATGTGACATTAAACTTATATAATGTGATCCACACCTAACTTAGGATTAATTTTCCAATTAATCCAACTTTATAGTAAACAACAAATCATTACTCATATTCATGTTTTATATGCTTCGTAATTATTATTTTTAAAGTATAAAATAAAATAAGTTGAAAGGATTATAATTTATTTAGTTAATTTTTTATTATAATTAATAATTAGATATATCTAAAATACGTATTAAAATAAACCTTTAATTCTCTCTTTCTTTTAATTAAAAAAAAAATTAAAGATTCTCTTCTTTAATCATTCCTAATTTGCTCCTGCATTCAATTTTGGTTTAATTACTTTATTATTATTTTAATATTACAAGAAATTTAATATTAATAATAAAGTTATTTGAAATAATGAAAAGATAAATTATTGAGTAATTTAAGGTGGCTAATGTTTTTATTTATTTATTTTGATGGCTAAGATATTATAATACGTGGGCCATTATAAATAGAAACAACAGAGACTCCATGACCTAGAGGACATGGCCCACAAATAAATAAATAAATAAAGTACTGTCGGCCTCTTTGTAATATTTTTTTTAATAATTATATATTATATTTAAAAAGAAAACTCATTTTAATAAAGCTACTATGAATAATAATATATTGTATAGCCGTGGAAACTAAGGTGTAGATATAAATTAATGTTCGTACGAGAATCTAACAATTTATAACTGAATTATTATTTTATTTTCCTCTTAAATATAACAATATTATAATTGGGTTTGAGAAAATATTTTTCTAAAACTAAATACAAAAACTATTATTATTATTATAATAGTATTTGTATTTATATTATATTAGTCAAGTCTATAGATGAACATAGTATCTGAGGTAAGGAATATCCATCAAACCCTACTCGGTTGGAAAAAGCACGAGACGATGCAAATTTGTGTATTTTCATTTCATGGAAGTCCTCGACAGAGGAAAGAAAGAGTTGTTAGGTGATGACACGTTCTGATTCGTTAAAATGACTCATAAAACTCAAATATCAAACATTCACAAGTCACAATGCATCACTATATAGATTATAAAAGTCGAATGTTCTTAATTTTGTACTAAATTTTAAAAGTAGGGTAGGATTAGGTTAACACCCGAATTGACGGGAATTTTTGAATTTTTAAAAAATTCAACCCAACCCAATTGAAAAAAGGAGTTAGATAGTCTGGGTTAGTGTTATCGGGTCATATGAATACTCCTATTGAACGTGTCAAAATAATAAGATGATTAAAATGATTAATTATTTGAAAGTTTAAAGACTAAAAAAGATCGTTTGACTCAAAAAACTCATAAACACACTAGATGAGCGATACTAGTACGAGAGATCGAGTTCGTATTAAGCGTACAAAGTGAAATCAACTCTCCAACGAAGTCAAATGTTCGAATCTTTGATTGGAATTGCAATTTATTAACGAGGGGAAAAGTCAAAGAACCTGGCCAATGATTTAATTAAGTAACATGATTGGTCGGACAGTCAACGTTTTACATTGGTCTTTGGTTTGACTTTGACTAATCATTGGGAAGAAGACAAGAAATATAGAGCACACTAACCTATTGTCCAATTTATTGTCTCTCTCATTGATTCTTTTTTCATCCAAAATTTCCATTCCTTTCACTTAAAATTTCTCCATTTCATTTTCAGCCAAGAAAAAGGACCCACCCATCATTTTCCCCTTTCCACACCTAATAGAAAACGAGAGGTGTTTTAGATCATATATACATACCCGAGTTCTTTAAACATGATTTGAAGTGTTTTTAAGAGTGAAGACTATCTTTACATCCCCACAAATTAACACGAGTTTTTTAAACATGATTTGTCTTAACTCGTGTTTTCTTGTGTGATCCAAGTAAAGGAGAGGTGCATGAATAAACCAATTGTTGAAAATTATTGGAAGTGAATCCCACATCGAAGAGTTTATAAGTGAGGAATACTATCTCCATAGGGGATGAGGCATTTTTGGGAACCCCAAACCAAAGCCACGAGAGCTTATACTCAAAGTAGACAATATCATACCATTGTGGAGATCCGTGATTTCTAACATAGTATCAGAGTCATGCCCTAAACTTAGTCATATCAATAGAATCCTCAAATATCGAACAAAGAATTGTGAGTCTCGAAAGTGTAGTCAAAAGTGACTAAAGTGTCGAACAAAATGTGTACTTTGTTCAAGGACTCTAAAAAAAGGAGTTGAGCCTCAATTAAGGGGAGGCTTATAGTGTACTTTGTTTGAGGGGAGGATTGTTGAGGATTATTGGGAGTGATACTATCTCCATTGTAATAAGGCCTTTTGGGGAAGCCCAAAGCAAAAACAAAGTCATGAGAGCTTATGCTCAAAGTGGACAATGTCATACCATTTTGCGGAGATCCGTGATTTCTAACACCAATACCACATCTGAATGAGAGCGATCTTGAAAATAGAATGATTAAGAAAAGCTTAAAAAGAATTGGAAGTCACTCCATATACCAACAAGGTGCACATTCCTTTGCAGTAGCTCAATCATAGGAACTTATGATTAAACATGTTTTATTTGGAGTAATTTTATGTCAGGTGACATTTTTGAAATTTTTCTAGGATGTATGTGAATGAGGGCAAAATATGTTGAAAGGACTCGTGTTGGTATAGATAGTAACTATCAATATTTTAAAAGTTTATCTTCATGATAACTCTCATTCAAAATGATATCGGTTTATTTACGTACCATCATTTACAAATCTTATTTAAAAAAATAAAAAACAAAAAAACCACGGTTGTTCGTTAAATTTTTAATTTTACTTTTAACAACCTTGTTACATGTAAAATATTCTATGTTTGACATATGTAACAATATTATAATATATTAATTAAAATAAAGACATGATTTGATGTTTAAATCAAACTTTAATGTATATATTATTAATGTGGCCATAAAAGTCTACAAGAGAATATGATATTTGGCATAGTGAACTTTGATTATTTTCTTGACCACAATAATAAAGAAAATTTAAAAAAATATGACATCAATGATGATGTAATAAATAAAACATTATCAAATGTATAAAAATTTATTAGAAATTATGAGGTTAAATGGATAATGCAAAAGATATTTAATTTATTTAGGGGAAGAATGTGAAAACAATTTCTCTTTGAACTCAATAATAATAATTAATGATTTTAAAGTATAGTAAAGTTGAATTATTCAAAATTTTAATTAAAAAAAAAAAGAAAAAAAATACGTTGAAATTCAAAGTTATGCAGCTCAATGCATCAAACCCCACCAATATACATTCATATATGCATGAATCGAATAAAGTCGAGAATTTTCCGATAATATTTATTTTCTTTATTGACTTTTTTATTTTCTACATTTTTAAATTTAAAAAATTAATTATTTCCCATATAAGTCTAACCCACGTTGAGTGTGACAACTTTTTTCAAGGTTTATTTCGATACGTCAATTTTAATTTATTGTTTCACTTAAAAAGTACGAATTAGTTAAATTTAATCTACAAATTTGAAAATTCAGGTTTACTTCTGTACAACTTGTGACACTCCGAGTAAAAGAGATATACATAAATAAACTAAGACAACATCTGAATAAGACAAATTTTGAAAACAATATGACTAAAAAAGGCTTGAAGTAAATGAAAATTCTTGCATATACTAACATGGTGAACCTTTTTTTCGGTGGTTTAATCATAGGAATTTCATAGTCATAGTTAAGCATGATTTGATTGGAGCAATTATATTTTGTGTTAATTATGGGGATATAAGTAATGTGACCGTGTTGTACGAGAATACCGGGGCATTCAGGTGTCGAATCAAGATTCCGAATCTTGAGCATGTGTCGTTACACGACTTATGATATGAACCACGACTAAGGAATTTCCATACCTCAAGGTCCAATTACAAGGACGAGAGCCAAGAAACTACAACAAACCTTATACACTTATATTTATGTTATGATGAGCTCATTAAAGAAAATTCTAGAAGACGTTGGAGACCTTTCTTATATGTTGTGTAAAGTTGAACTTCAAGAAAGAGATGAATTAAATGCACTCTAAGTTGCATCTAATGAACTCAGTTGAATTTATAAAACTAGTCCAAAGATGACTAATAATCACATTTCATTCATTGCACTATTTAATTATAATTTAACTATTTATTCGTCATATTTAAGTTAGTTTTAAATATAGGAGTTAAAGGTTATATTATAACTCCATAGGTTACCATATTCCACCGTTAACTAGCCATTTTAATATGGACATTATGAGTATTTCTCATCTACTAGCCCATATTTAATTCGGGAGTTATGTATGAAATAGGTTAAGGTCGTAAAGACTATATAAAGCCTTCTTTTTGTTGAGTAGAGACATCAGATTTTGGAATTAAGAATAAAATTTCTATTTTAGCTTGGTTGAGAGCCAAGTTTTTTCTTTACAAATTCTTGGGTTTAGAACTTGTATGCTAGAGTCATTCAAGTGGTATTAATCAAACTTCCTGTAGAGTGATTCGAATCACGAGTTTTCTTTACTCTTGATCTTGATCATCAAGGTAATCTGTTCCATACTTTTCCTTAGGTTGATTTCTATATCAACTTATTTCTATTCTCGAGATTTACTTCCATACAACTTATTGTAATCTCGAGGTTTGTTGAGTAGTTCATTTTTTTTCACACGGTTTGCTACCATACTTTATCATTGCATCATAGATTTGTTACATCATATATTTTTAATCTATCTTCTAAAATACATTAATATTATAATATTAATTAATTCATATAACTAATCCAACCCAAAAATTATTTGCATTTGTTATAAATTTCTTGAATATTTATAATGATAAATATAGAGAGAATTTTAATATTTTGTTCATATATTCATACAAAATAAATATTAAAAAAGTAATGGTAGTATTAAAAATAAATTATCTATTCATAAATAATAGGTATAATTTATAAGAAAAATCTTATTATTTTTTAAAATTTTCATTTATGTATAAATTATTAAATAAATAAATAAAAGGCCAAAGAACATGAAGGTAAAATGTCGGTATTAAATTTAAAAATGTGTTTTATTTATTGATAATTGGAATTTCTTGCCACAATATTTGTAATATTCAAAGTCTATTTTTTTTAGGCCAATTGGGTTTACTTTTCATGCAATGTATTTAAAAAATATTAAAGCAATAATATTTGATTTTACATATTCAATAAATGACATAAAAAGTAGTCTAGTAAGTACAACTCAATGCATTCAAGAAAACTGTTGAATTCAAATTCTATAATGATTTATATTATTATATAAAATTTTGTTAATTAATTAAAATTCACGTTTTGGCTCGGGTGGCTATAGACGTACCCCATTCAAATCTCTCAATCCGAACGTTGCTGAAATTAAAAAATAAAAGAAAAATTAAATTACGCTTATTCACCCCAACGAATAATAATAAAATATATCTAATATAACTTATACTATTATGGTTTAAGCGAACAAGAATTTGGAAGGGTTGAGAACGAGGTTGAAAGAAAATTATCTTATTATCCGTTTAAATAGAGATTCTCCGCTCTATTTGAGAGAGGTCTCTACGGAGCTCTAATTTCACGAGTTAAAATAGCCTTTCTAATTATTTATATTTATTGGGATTTGGTTGCTTTTATTATTATTCGACCTCGTTTTATGTATGTCGACAGCCTAAAATAATAGTTTTTGTTTTAAAAATAATTTGTCAACTTTTAACTTCACTAGTAGGTCAATGCTAATGTGTCCCACATTCCACTTTCATACATTCTAGATAATAAAAATATTGTTAAATAATAATATCACCCGCTTTAATAAATATATATTTTTTTAATTCTGCTCTCGATCTAATAATTAAATAAATAAATTATTGAATTCACCATAATTGCAAGCAAATGAATTGGTTAAAAAACACGATTGAATCACTGAAAAGGAAGGTGCACATTGTTGATATAAGTAGTAACTTTCAATTATTTTAAGCTTTTATTAGCCATTTTATTTCAAAATTGCCTGTTATTCGTGTAACTCTTCATTAGTCGAGCGTCACAAAATATATCCCGTTCTTCTTTGAAATTTGATCCCTATCAACCTAGGTTTAAAATGGTTTCAAATCTGTTGAAAATTGTAAATTTTTTTTAAGGAAAGAATTTAGACATTTTTACCATTTATATGAAAGTCTATTGAATTTTACTTATTTTTCTATTTATTATATATAAGAAACATATTAATTTTTTTAATTAAAAAACGTTAATTTAAAGATAATTCAACTAGTTAAGACATAGTTTAAAATAAAAATTGTTCGATTACACTTAGGTAAATTGGGTTCGATTTGCCGGTTGACATTTGAATTTTATGAGATTTTAATTATTAAGGTAATTTTTTAATAATTAAAAAAATCAATAAGCTAATTAGTTTAGTAAGATTTTTTTTCAGACAATTAATTATAAATTTGAATGGAAATCTCCTTTTCCCTCTTTCGGAGCCTCTGCTGGAGCTGTCATAAGAGGGGAGGAGAAGTACGAAGGGTTTTTTTGTACGGATGCCGTCAACCTCCGCAGTCCGATGGATCCAATGCGGCTCAACGACAGCCAAGAACGAACACTTGATGGAACCTTGAATCTTAACGACAAAGATAGCGCGGGAAATTGTTGATTTACTTCTTCTGATGGAGTTCTGCAACTTAATTCTAATACTCATTCTGCTTGCAAGGAAGGCGAGTTTCATCTGTAGAAATCGTTGTTACGATGCAATCTAAGACGATTGGCCTCCTTTATACAGCCATTTCTACTTCAATTGTTGCGATTTTGGAAGGGATTGAGTTTGTAATACGAGTATGGGCGACCTAATTCATTGTGGAATCAAATTATCTTCCATCTATTTAGCCTCAATTTTGCTCGAGTAGAATCTATGGCCACTGCTATGTGGCGAAATCTCGGTCTAATGGCAGGTATGATTTGAACTTATTTCGAAAAATTTGAAGTTTAAATCGTGAATTGAGAGTTATAAACTAGTGTAATTTGCCTGTAAAGCTTATTTATGAATCTCTGAGTTCGTGCTGATTCAGTATATAGTTTGGATTGAGTGATTGGCGATTAGGCAAAGGAATGGTGGGTTAAAGATTGAATTAGATCAATGTTTTTAATGCCCCACCCTTGGTTTCAGCTTTCTATCTATCTTTAAAGTTAATTAGCCGACACCACCACACGCCACACCCCACCCTTGTTCATCAGCATGTGGGAATTGCCAATTGGTTGATTGGTTTGTTGGTTGTTTGTCTAGATGTTATCTAATTTTATTGAATGAAGAAATTCGTAGAGAACCGTCAAAATTTCAAACAGGTACGGTGAAATTGACTGTTTATTAACTTTTCCAACTGTAGTTTCCACTTCCAATACAAGCTCTATATGATTTTATTTTTTTTGGGAAAACTAGAAGCTCTTGCTTGAATTCTGCAAGTTTTTCCTGTTTGTTTTGTGATTAAATATTCCCATTTATACTTGCATGAACTGTAGACAATTGGAGAGGCCCAAATGTGAACGAACTGCCAAATCTTTCCTAAATAGGTATAAATGCAAGGACTCAAACATGGTGGGTTTACTGAAAAACTATTGGGGGTAAGTCCATTTTGGACTCAAGTGGTTGGCACATGTTGAGGCAAGCCTTATCTCTTTGCCAGTGGGCTCACAATCAATACGACGATAAGAAGTGGTTCCTAACACCGTCATTGTCAGCGACCATGTGAGCTTCAGCAAATTGGATCCTTCAAGTAACTCACGTGAAGGATATTTAGTGATTCACTTAATTAACCTCACAGTCTCCCTGTTTATTTCGAATTAGGCGAATCCATCATATGTAAGTATATTTTGAGATCATTTATCTATATCCTGTTCTTTTTTGTTCTTGTTTTTCTTTAATTATTGATTATTTATCTGCTTCAAGTAAAATGATGACCTTGAGATTTCAGCCCCTTTTTTGTTTGCTGGTAGGTAGGGCTAAGTGGGTTTCTGATATCTTTCTGAAAAAGTTGTAATCTTGCTAGAATCCTCGCTAGATTTCAGATTATGTATAGATTTCTTGTTGATATTTCCTGGTTTCGGTAAATGGTATTCTTGTATGACGTTTGTTGGGAAGAGTCATAAGTTTGTCTCAGATCTACTATAATTCTTGAAGCTGCTCCGATCATACTTCTAGAGTTCTTGGGCATTTTTCCCCTGTCTCTCTTTCTATCAGCTTGTGATTGTAAATTGTGCTCGTGATTGGTTTTAAGCTGTTGAGACAGCGTTGTCACCGTGTCCTAATTTGAGAGTGGTCAACTTGATCATCTGGGGTAGTTATGGCCCCCTTTTCCGTTGCCAGACGGTTTACTGCTTATTTCTCTACTGGAATCTTGTAGTTCATATTTTAAATTGGCTGCTTCTTCTGTGGTGTTTCTGATTTGTGATATGATTTAAGTAATTTTTGATCGGTTGTTATGAATTTGATTGACAGCAATTGGGGGGACCATGGAATCATTGTGGTTCTTCACATAGATTCAGATTTCTGAGATGTTGAGAAGGCTTTAACCTTTCTGTCACTGAAGTGGATGCTGGAAGCTCTGACTCCCCAAATATGGGTTGCAACAAGACCATAGTATGGTTTCGGAGAGACCTCAGGATTGAGGACAACCCTGCTTTAAATGCTGCTGCTAGAGATGGTTTTGTATATCCTGTGTACATATGGTGTCCTAAAGAGGAGGGACAATTCTATCCTGGACGGGTATCAAGGTGGTGGCTGAAGCAATCACTTGCCCATTTAAAACAGTCATTAAAATCCCTTGGTTCGGACCTCGTGCTAATGAAAACTCAGAGTACTATTTTCTCTCTTCTGGAGTGTATCAATGCTATTGGGGCAACAAAAGTAGCATTTAACTGTCTCTACGGTACGTATGTTCCTTTCTAGTTTCCTTCTCTTGCTTGAGATTTGATGGTCTTTTCAATTAGGAATATGCTAATGCACTTACTGATTGCAGTATGTTTATCATTGCCCTTGGGAATTCTGTGTAGTGGAATTGTCATTACATTGTAATGACATGGCATGCTCAATGTTCTTTGCAGCTGATTGAGTTGTAGTTTCGTAGTGGATCATCATGCTACTTTGGAATTTCCTGGGCACCTTACTTTGTGTTGGTGAACAAAATATTTGCATTTTCTACGACAAAAAAGAAAAAACTCCTGTAAATTTCTAGTGGTAAACCTTACCAAACTTGGTGTGGATAGATAACTTCATTACTACCCAGTTGGAAGGTTGGGGGATAAAATGTAGGAAAAGAGATTTCTCAAAATATGCATATCACCTAACAATTAGTTTGTCATGAAGTCAGCAGTTGTCTTCGCAGCAACACACAATATAAATCACCATCAGTTCAAGGTAGATATTGTATAAAATACACAAATCATGATAATCATTTTCACTTAACTGGTGGAGAGGAACCTTTGTAAGAACATAATTAATCTCATTTTATATCCTCCATGACAAGAGTGTTAGGAATCACGACCCTCCACAATAGTATGATATTTTCCACTTTGAGCATAAGCTCTCATGGCTTTGCTTTTGGCTTCCCCAAAAGGCCTCGTACCAATGAAAATATATTTTTTACTTATAAATCCATGACCATTCCTTTAATTAGCCGATGTGGGACTCCCTCCCAACAATCTTCAACAAAGAGTTGATTTCATTCTCAAGCAACCACATTTTGGAATAGGACCTAGTAAAATAAGGAGTTGTAACTTCTGCTTGATGTAAGGCCGAATAAATAGTTAAAGCAATTCTTCTTGCCTCTGTGGTTGGGAAAGTGCCTGTGTCAAACTACAGAGATACCAAGATCATTCTACTAATGGTTATCTTTTCATCTCAGATCCCATTTCACTTGTCCGAGACCACAATATTAAAGAAAAACTAGTTGAACTCGGAATTTCTGTACAGAGCTACAATGCAGATCTTTTATATGAGCCATGGGACGTATATGATGAAAATGGGAATGCTTTTACGACTTTCAAGGACTATTGGGGTAAATGTCTTCTTTTGCAGAAGGAATTTATTTCAACTCTCCCTCCATGGAAACTACAACATGCTGCAGGTACATTTCTGACAGTATATATGTAATTTCCGAATCATTCATCCTTGAAAATACGTTCTTTGATGCTTCTAGGATTGATATTTGTGATACTTTTGGAAGATAGATAGAAAGAATGAGGAGCTAGGTTGCTATTCTAACAAAATTTTGGAATTAACAGAATAGTACTGAAATACTTGTCGTATAGATATGCATGCAACTGCAAAGGAGCTTGTTGTGAAACTTTTAGAACTGTGTAGAGTATTGTCTTAAGAGCTTCTCTCCTGTTTTAATCTTGACAGGATCAGTGGGAAGTTGTTCCATTGAGGAACTAGGTCTTGAAAATGAATCAGAGAAATCTAGCAATGCATTACTAGCAAGAGCTTGGTCGCCAGGGTGGAGCAACGCAGATAAGGCTCTGGCTGAATTTGTAGAAAATCATCTGCTAGAATATGCGAAAAATAGGCAACAGCTTGGCGGTAGCTCGACATCTCTACTGTCCCCATACCTACATTTTGGGGAAGTAAGTGTCTGGAAGGTTTTCCAAAAAGTGAGAATGAAACAGATATTGTGGGCAAGAGAGGAAAACGCTGTAGGGGAACAAAGCACAAATCTGTTTCTCAGAGCTATAGGGCTCAGAGAGTATTCCCGTTATATATGTTTCAACTTTCCATTCACCCATGAGAGATCATTGCTGAGCAGCCTGAAGTTCTTCCCTTGGCATGCTAGCCAGAATAACTTTAAAGCTTGGAGGCAGGGTCGAACTGGCTACCCATTGGTTGATGCTGGAATGAGAGAGCTTTGGGCAACTGGATGGATACACAACAGAATAAGAGTGATTGTTTCTAGCTTTGCAGTTAAGGTTTTGCTTCTTCCTTGGAAATGGGGAATGAAGTATTTCTGGGACACTCTTTTAGATGCAGATTTGGAAAGTGATATCCTTGGTTGGCAATATATTTCTGGGAGTTTGCCAGATGGCCATGAACTTGAGAGATTGGACGATCCACAGGTATGTTTAGTTTCTTTAAACTTGAAAGCACTAATAGTAGACTACAAAGATCAAACCTACCTTTATGAACTCAAATGTCTTCAAGATTAAATTTCTAATTGTCAGCTATGCCACAATTGAACTGCTGTTGGAAGCATGTGGTAGATACTTAATAAAGAACAATAGGATAGGAATCACGACTCTCCACAATGGCTTTGCTTTGGGCTTCTCCAAAAAGCCTCATACCAACGGAGATGTATTTCTTACTTATAAACCCATGATTATTCCCTAAATTAACCAAGGTTGGACTCCCTCCCAACAATCTTCCCCTATGAACAAAGTACACTACACAGCCTTCCCCGAGGCTTATGGAGCCCTCGAATAGTCTCCTCTTAATCGAGGCTCAACTCCTTCTCTGGAGTCCTCAAACAAAGTACACCCTTTATTCAAAAGTTGACTACACCTTCGAGGCTTACGACTTTTTTGTTTGACATTTGAGGATTCTATTGACATGACTAAATTAAGGGCATGCCTCTGATATCATGATAGAAATTACGACTCTCCATAATAGTATGATATTGTCCACTTTGAGCATAAGCTCTCATGACTTTGCTTTGGGCTTCTCCAAAAGGCCTCATACGAATGGAGATGTATTCTTTACTTATAAACCCATGATCATTCCCTAATCTAGCCAACGTGGGACTCCCTCCCAACAATCCTCAACAAATAGAACAAGAGATATGCTTGAAATTCTTCCTAATATACATTTATCTGAAATTTAGAAACGTCTAAAATAACATATCTGATACCTTATACTGATAATATAGTTCAGTTTTTTATTCATAATTAAAGGAATAAGAAGATTATTGGCTGGCCAATTACAGTATCTTTATTTATATTTTTTTAAAAAAATCTGTTACGATGCCTTGTTGTACCTAAAATTATCAGTTAAACGTTATAGTCTCTACTTCCTTATCTCATCATGCTAACTCGACATTCTTGAATTTAGATTCAAGGCTCCAAATACGATCCAGATGGAGAATATATTAGACATTGGCTGCCTGAGCTAGCACGAATGCCAACCGAGTGGATTCATCATCCATGGGATGCACCTCAGACTGTCCTAAAAGTTTCAGGAGTTGAGTTAGGTTTAAACTATCCTACACCGATAGTTGACTTAGACTTGGCTGCTAATCGATTGAGAGAATCCATAATCAAAATGCGGGAAATTGAAGCAGCTGCTGGGGCAAACTCAAATGGTACAAATGAAGTTGTTATGGATAATGCAGATAGGATTCAATCCTTGGGTACTGCAAATGTTGTAGCAGAGCCAAAAACCTGTGCTACTTATTCTTCTAATGATCAGAAGGTACCCATGATTCAAACTTCAAAGGTTGATAATCCATTGAGTAGGAAACGGTCTAAGCCTATGGAAGAGAAAGGAGAATTTCAATATAATATTCGCAACAACGTACAAAGTGAAGCTGGGACGTCGAAACCAGACGAAGATTTATGCTCTACTGCTGAATCTTCATCATCTAAGAAGCCATCCACCAGCAGAACTTCCTTTTCTGTTCCACAGTTTTGTTCCTCATCAAAAGGGCTGCCAGAATCATCTGAAGGAACTACTGATAGATGAGACTTCAATTAATGATAGTGAGTTTCTACATTACCTCAGTTGTTTTACAGAAGCTAATGATTGAATGCTTATCACAATGCGGTTTTAAATTGTGATGGCTCAAACCCACCGCTAGCAGATATTGTCCTCTTTGGGTTTTCCTTTCAGGCTTTCCCTCAAGGTTTTTAAAACATTTGTTACAGTCCAAGCACACGCAGATATTGTTCTCTTTGAATTTTCCCTCAAGATTTTTAAAATACGTCTGCTCGGGAAAGGTTTTCACACTCTTATAAAGAATGTTTTGTTCTCCTCTCCAATCAATATGGGATCTCACATAAATCTTCTTGGATTATATCTTAGGCTCGCATTCTGGATCTTGAAACTTGATTTTACTCTTGGATTTCATCTTTTCTGATTTGTTTGACTCCATATTTTCTATGAAATTCATGCAGGAACTTCATAATGATAATGGTTTCACATCTGGGCAATGGATCTACCTCAACGATTGTTGGCTTGTGCGTGCCGATGTTTGGTACACTTTTTGATCTCTAAGGTACTGAGTTTAGATGCCTTCTTTCTGTACATATAAACTTACTCATAAAACATAAAACTGTGCACAACTTTATTCGCAAATTTGTCCAAATATGTGCAGTTTCCCTTCGTAATTCCTTCAAGTTCTCTCGAGTATCTTGACCATGGCATGTTATTGAAGCATGTATCATTCAAATTTATGTGGTTACTCTTAGGATCTGATTTTAGTCCCCGTAACTGAGAAATGCGATATATTTCCTTCGTTTGATAACTATTTGGTCTTCGATCTTTGAGAATTAAGTTTTCAAGCACTATTTCCACCTATTGATTTATTTGTTTTGTTATGAACTATTTTCAAATTCAAACCGAGTTTTGAATACATATATTTGTTTTTGGAATTCGAATTAGAAAAAAACATTTGAAAAAGTGAGTATAATTTTTAAAAACCAGTTATATCAAATTTAACAAGACTTCAAACATAGATGAATGATAAACTCATTAGGGACAAGTGTGTTTATAAGCTACAAAGATTAAATGTTAACATCATAAGAATTGACATTTAAATTTGAAGGGAACTTTAAGAAAGGGATTAAATTATTGTTGTATCGATATGTTTAAACGTGATAGAACATGCCTCTAGAATTCTATTCGATGCATCCAATAATAACTTTTATACAACGATTAAAAGGTCAAAGATTTAAATTCTCTCTATCTGTTGAACTAAAAATATAGATATTTTTACGGTCGATAAAAACTTAATATAGTTGAATATTTTTTGGAATAAAAAAGCGATTTAAGAGGACAAATTTGAGAATTAGAATAAAATATTCAATCTTATGTCCTTTATAAGGAAAATATAGATACTTATTTTATAATTTATTAATAACTCCGATTCTATCAACCAAATAAGCGCCCATGGCCTAATGGATAAGGCGTCTGACTTCTAATCAGGCGATTGTGGGTTCGAGTCCCACTGGGCGTGCTATTTTATCTTTTTTCGAAAAATATTTGTAAATGATCAGACGGGGGAAGTTCCAATGCCATTGTCATCCCCTTGGTTCTCCCCGGTCAACTCCTCCAAAGATTTGCCTTTGGATTCCGGCACTAACAGAGTAAACAAAGCTCCCAAGAAATTAATGCATCCCAACACAATCAAAGCATTCTTAACGCCGATCCCCGTCGGGTACCCCGGCTCCGTCATCGCCGGATCCTTACTCTGCGCCGCATACAAAAACCCAAACGCCCCCACTATCGCCCCTGCCTTCCCTGCCGCCGCCGATATCCCATGGCAAGTCGACCTCAACCTCGCCGGAAATATCTCCGCCGGCACTATAAACGTCGTCGAATTCGGCCCAAAATTCGCAAAGAAAAACGTCAGCGAATACATCACCACAAACCCAATTCTGTGCGGCTTCTCCTTCCAATGATTGTATGGAAAAGCCAGAGCAAACATGAAAATCGTCATCATTATGAACCCCATCAATTGAATCACGAATCTCCCTATGTAATCGATGAACACCACCGTGAACCAGTACCCGGGAACCGTCCCGCACAGGGCAATTAGTGTCTGTGCGCGTGCGATTTTGAAACATTCTTCTAATTCGCTCATTGTTGCCGCCGGTGGAAGCCATTCGATGGCCGTGAAAATGTCTTTTTGGAAGAGGTTTTGGCTGTAAAACGCTATGTCTAATAGAAACCATGTGGTGGTTGTCCCCAATAAATGGAGCCCATGGCGTTTCGCGAATTTCTTCGAGAATAAACCGAAACGGTTAGGATTTTGATTTGATTCGGTTGTCGGTTTTTCTTCTTCGGCTTCGAGGTGGACTTGCAGCACTTTTGACATGTCGGCGGCGGCTTGTTTTGCGTTTTGGGCCACCAGAGCGGTGTATCTCGCCGTCTCTGGCATTTTCATCCGCCAGTAGTATGTTATCCCGGCCGGAATTGCGCCGAACATTAGAACGATTCGCCACACGTAATCCGCCTCCGGAATTGTGGGGCGAGAGGGATTTTCGCTGTAGGGTGGTGCAGGGAAGCGGTTGTTGAAGGCGGTGGAGACTACCAGAGCAACGATTCCTCCGACTAAAATTCCGAACCCCTGCATTGCGAAGACGGCGGCGATGAATGCGCCGCGGGTTTTTTTATTGGCGTATTCCGACATTATAGTGGCGGAGAGAGGGTAGTCGCCGCCGATTCCGAAGCCGAGCCAGAAACGGAAGAAACAGAGGGTGGAAATAACGGCTTTTGGGGAGTGGCTGAAGGAGAGGCCAGAGGCGATGGAACAGAGGACCATGAGAATGAGGGTAATGCCGTAGACCCTTTTCCGGCCAAGTTTGTCGCCGAGCCAGCCGAAGAAGAGTTGTCCGGCGAGGGTGCCGCAGAGGGCAACGCCGTTGACGGCGGCGGCGACGTTGGGGGGAAGAGATCCGGGTCTGGGGGAGTTTTGGATATGGTAATAGATTCGGCCGAGGAGTTTGGTGACGATGGAGATGCAGAAGAGGTCGTAGGCGTCGGTGAAGAAACCCATTCCGGCAATGATGATTGCCGTGAAATGGTACCATTGGGTTTTTGCAAGATCGAGTGCGCTTAGCACTCCCAGTTGTTGGCTCATCTTAAGCTTTTGGCTATGGAAGATCTCCGATCAATCTTTCTCCTCCTCCTCCTCCTCCTCCTCCTCCTCCTCCTCTCCGGTCAACTGAAATTTAAATTTTAAATTTTGAAAAATTAAATTTTGCAGAAGAGATACAAATAATATTTATAAAAAAGTAAGCTCTATAGGATTTGAATTGAACTCCTCTTACGATTTACCGTTTTTATCGATTCGAAAATATATAGTGAAGAAGACCATCCGTTACGCTGGTTAAGATATTAAGTTTTCAAGATCGTTTGAATTCTCACTCTCGTGTATGATCAAACTAAGAATAATAAAAAAAAAAGCTAATTCTAATACTTATTACTCATAATTTTCAATTTCAGAAATATATTTTTTTAAAACAATAAGATCTGCAGAGAGAGAAAGAGAACCTGAAATTTCTGGAAAAATGACACAATGGTGACAAGAAAGCTTAGATGATGGGACGAAGAAGATGAACATAAAACGGCTATTTTTATAAGTGAGGCTGTCCAAATTCCAGAAATGCCCCTGATGGCATCTATTGGAATATACCAATCAAAAGTCTATTTTTGTCTCTTTCCATCCCTATTTCTTAATTGTAAATTGGAGGTTCGATATTAGCATTTTGTCGACATATAAATCGATGTATTGTAGAATTGAAGTCTCAATGTTGATATGTTGCTGACATCAAGTCAACAAATGTATCCATAATAGAAAAGAATACAATTATTTACTAGACAGACATGTCTTCAAATTGACTAAGTTTATTATTATTTTTTTCCATACAATCAAACAAAAAACAAAAAACAAATCAACACCCGACACTTGTTCGGTGTTGCTTGAGTGAAATGTCTTTCTACTTCTATATTCAACAAAAACAAGACAACAAAACAGAAGGGTTTGTATTTTCTTTCGTGACATGACAGGAAGATCATGACAAATACTGACAGTGCTTGATCAGAGATTGAAGGTGAGGGAGAGGAAGACGAGTCGGAAGGGATAAAAGAGACACAAGAGGGAGAAGATCGGGAGAGAAGGGAAGAGTATTTGAGAGTGAGCTTAAGGAAAGAGAGTACAATCCAACCTTAATTGAACTTTGACTTGGTCAATCTTAAATTTTCAACGGGACTGACGTGAATGAATTGCTTAATGGGTATATTGTAAAACAATAATTTGAGTTGATATGTATTTACTTAATTTTGAACGTTCAAGCAACCCAAAAGTTGACTTCAAAAAGTCAAGATAGTCTTAAAAAAATACAAAATCAAATATTTTTTTTTCTTATTTAACTATATTTCCGAGGTTGTTCGTGGGCGAGACATCCAATGTTCCATGCATAGCTATAACCGTCCAAGCCCACAACTAATAGATATTACTATTTTAGCATGTTACGTATTGCCGTCAGCTTCATAATTTTAATACACGTCTGTTAGGGAGAGGAGTTACACACCCTTATAAGAAATGTTTCGTTCCTCTCTCCAATAGCCGAGAAAGAAGGGTTGATGAACGTATTTGTTTCAAATGGCCACCATGAAAACGAGAGCCTATCTTCCTTAAATCTTATATATATTGAAAAGGCTTTGGGCCAGCATGACTCTGGGCTGATTAGCCCAATTCATTAAACTGGGCTGAGCTAAGGCCCAAGACCAGTAAATTAACGGGAAATAGCAATGAAAGCGAGAAAAAAAATTCCAAAAAATATAACTCCAAACATTTTTTTTTTTTTTTTTAATTTAACGTACATGAAATCATTTATAACATCATAACACGTGACTTGATATAGTAGCTGATGTGACTAAATTAACTACGTAAATGATTTTAATGACATTTTTACAAATAAAATAAATTAAAATGATCCGTTACCGTATAATTGGTACCCGACAATATTTTTCTTTTATTTAAATAATAAGAATATATACATTAATAACAAAAAAAAAAAAAAAAAAAAGTTGAAAGATTTGGATAGAGATTGATAATGTTTTTATTTGAAATACCTTTATTCCAAGAATAGTCATTTAATTTGAGTCCATTTGCATCATTGTCCACTATGAAAGGACCAATCTCTTGTGTTGCTCCATAACCCACAGAGGAGCACCCAGGACCTGAAACCCAACCAAATAAACAAGAATCGTTTGTCACCTCACCTCAGAANAAACTATACAAAATCTTGAAAACTCTATTAATAAATGAGCGTAATATTGAAAATGTTGATGACGGAGGTGTCTGTTTTTTTAATGAATCAACCAAAATTTATGATGTTCTTCTGGTAAAAATGGGAAGAGGTTGAGACGGTGGAAAAAATTGACTATGGCCGGAGATTCTCCGACGACTCTAGAAGTTCTTCCAAATAATCAGGCCCAAGATCTTCCAAAACAACCACATTATTCTCAATCGTTCCACTCCCATCTCTTTCTTTGCTCTTTCTCCTTGTGAATTTCTTCCTCATCGAGTGTTTTCTCTTCAGCGCCACCACCGGAGATCCGCCGTCGCCGCCGTTTTCACTGGAGTTTATCATCTCCATTTCCTTCAGCGATTCCTGAACTCTTTCCACTGGAAAATTAAGAACGGCGGTGGAACCCCTCATTGAAAAAGCAGCTTGATCATAGGCTAAAGCAGCCGCCTCGGCACTGTCGAATGTTCCGAGCCAAACCCGAGCCCCATTTCGGGTCGAGTCCCGTATTTCCGCCGCGAATTTTCCCCATGGCCGGCGGCGGACTCCTCTGTAGCATTTTCGCTTGTGGGGTTCTTCTTCTCCGAGGGAATCGACCTCCTCGTCTTTGATCGGAGCCTGCCGGAGGGAAATCTCCGGTGGGTACCCGGCAGCCTCGGAGATTAAGCTGTGAAGGAGCATTTCGCCGGAATCATTCTCGTTGAAGGGCAGAGAGTTGTCGTTGATTTGGAAACCTTCCCATAGCAGTGATTCGAAGGAGCCGAAGGAAGATTCCGGCGAGAAATCGGCGTTTTGGGAGTGAAAGAACGAAGAATTCATTGAAATTTTGGAAGAAATGATGAAGGGGAATTGTGATTCATGAAAGGAGGCGGCTATTCCTCTGTTTCTTTCGGACAGGGAGATGGCTCCATTGCTTTAAATAAATACCAAATGGCACAGTAATTGGAAAAAAAAAAAAAAAAAAAAAAATCCCTAAAATCATACATCTCACCATCCACCTCTCTTCTCTTGGTCAATCTCTTCAGGTCTAATAGTCTCGTTGGGACACCGTGCATCCACCCCTTCAAATTCACCATTTTCGGAGGCTAGCGTCCTCACTAGAACACTGAACATCCACCACCTTCTTTGAAGGCCCAATGTCCTCGTTGGGACACCAAGCATCCACCCCTCATTCATCCTCGTTGGGGATACAGTGTTCTCGTTGGGACATCGCTTGGTGTATGGTTTTGATATCATTTGTAACGATCTAAACCCACCGCTAGCAAACATTGTCCATTTTGACACATTATGTACTATTGCTTAAATATACTAGAGAGAGATTTCCACACCCTTGTAAAAAATACTCTGTTACTCTCAAACGAAGGTGGGTTCTCACACTACTATTTTGATCTATAGGATTAGAAACAACTAAACCTTTAAAATTTCTTCCATTTTTGAGTCAACCTCAAGATGTCAAACAACTCTACGATAGACCCATCAACCTGTTATCTCGACATACCTTCAAGTCATTGAAGGATGTCAAATATCATTTACTTTTAATATTGATTAAGAATGATATAATAATTTAATTTGAAAATGGGATTTCTTGGGAGATACACCAAGAAACAAAGCTTGGAAGGGTAATTGGAAAACGTGGTCAATAGGGAGGTTTGAAAAGAAATTATAAGGGGTAGTGGCCAAGTCAAAGTGGAAGAAAGGAAAATGATGACGTCAGCTGATGACTTTTTGTTTTCCTTCTTAGATTCGTTGTACACGTGTGATTGGTTGGTGATGACGTGGCGTTCATGTAGACCAATAGTTGTTTGGATGAGGAAATTCTTTTTAAGTGACGGTTAAGAGGGAGCATGTGATCCTCAAGTGAAACACACATTCCAAACTTTCTAGAACCCCCTCCCCCCTCTCTATCACGTTATAAATCGAGTTCTCGAGATAGAGTGGATCTGCACGAGTTGATTGAAAAAAGGGTATTATGAGTATACATCGAGCTTAAGGTTCGATCGGGTTGACCTTGACAATAAGACCAGGCTCAGAGTGTGCTCTAGGCCTTACTGGGTCTAGTCAGCCTCGACCAACCTGTGCGTTCGAGGTTCACTTAGGCTAGTCTCATATCTTTGGTATAGTTTGGGCTCGATTTCACCCCTAACAAAAAGTATGACTAGGGAGCTGTAATAGCTCAAGTCTACCGCTAATAGATATTGTCTGCTTTGGTCCGTTACATATCATTATCAGCCTCATGGTTTTAAAACGCATCTATTAGGGAGAGATTCACACACGAATGCTTTGTTCCCCTCTCCAACTAATGTGGGATCTCACAATCCACTCTCATTGGGGCCTAACGTCCTCACTGGCACATCGCTCGAATTAATATCATTTGTCACAGCCCAAACCCACCACTAGCAGATATTGTCTATCTTGACCCATTAAGTATCTCGTCAGCCTCACAGTTTTGAAACACATCTATTAGGGAGAGGTTTCCACACCTTAATAAGAAATGATTTGTTCACCTATCTCTCACAATCCATGAGGCTGATGATGATACGTAACGGGTCAAATCGGACAATATCTGCTAACGATGGATTTGAGCTGTTACAAATGATATCAGAGTCAGTCACTGAGCGATGTGCCAGTGTGGACGGTGGGCCTTTGGGGGATAAATTGTGAAATCCCACGTTGGTTGGAGACGGAAACGAAACATTTCTTATAAGCGTGTGGAAACCTCCTTCTAACAAATGCATTTTAAATCCGTAAGATTAAAGGCGAAAGCGAACATTTGTTAAGTAGAACCGCATATATTAGCATACTTTCTTGCTTTCATTGTCAATGAGGAAAATTTGAAATAATTGTAGAGAGAGAGAGATGATTTACCAATTGCAATATTCCTCACGTCTCTTATCCTACTTTATGTGTAGCAAAAAATTGGTGGTTTCATGTAAAACGAGTACACAAATAATCAAGAATTGCTGCCTAGATATCCATTATTGATACCTAAAAGCATAACCCAAATAAAAAGATCAACACTTCAAAGTGTTCATACCAAAAAAACAAAACAAACCCTCTTCTAGAACCCTAATTTCTCTTCAAAATCATTGTTCTTTCTAATCACATTTGAAAATTCCTCAAATGGGTAGACTTGATTATCCAAATACAGCCCCCCTTCAAGAACTTCCTGTCTCTCTCCATTTCAAAAGCTTTCAAAGTGATGCATTTTTATCTCTCAACTCGCATGCCCTCTAAGAAGAAAGCGAGAGGTCGAAAACGACCCTTCAAATCTATAAACAGTGGAAGAGCATCTCTCAAATGGATATTGGATCGCTTCTCTTTCTGCGTCTCTTTCACAAATCTTAGATTTATTAACCAGAGTCTTTTAATACTTTCTCTACTACTTTAAATTCGATACGAGAATCTGTTTTCCTCTTTTAACGAGTAGTTCTATGTCAAGAATTTTAAAAAAAAAAAATCCCGACCTCCAAAAGAAAATAAGCTGAGGATTGTTGCTACATTCTTTTTGGTAAGTATTTGTCATAAAAAAATAAAATATTTACCCAATGATATTTAAAATTATCAATAATTTAAAGGTTGGTAGCCATCTAATCATAATTAGAGGATTTATAATTAGCCATCAAAATTGTTAGAGATTAGTCTATTCTTAATTTTTATTTATTATTATTATTTTTTGACGTTTGGAGGGTTATTCCAATGATTAAATATTGTATATCTATGTTTAAATAAGAAAATAAAAATAATTAAAAAAAATAGACTACGTGGATAGCCAACGTGGCAATGAGTTGAAATTTTTAGGGTTTCAAAGTAGTCTTGAAAATGGGCTTTGAGGAAACTTCTTTTAACATGTCAGCATTTCTTGCTTCATTTTCCCTTGGGAGGAGACAAAATCACAAAACTATGTGTTTCTCTCTCCTCTTGGCTGCCACGTCATATCATTATGGGTGAGAAAATGACCACCCATATGAAGTTATGTAATTAAAATATATATCTCATTTGGATCCTCGAATACATTCATATTAAAATGTCTATTATTGAGCTCGTTACTTATTACTTCGTTCTTCTTTTTAATTGATGTAAGATCTCACCATCTATTTCTTTTGGAGCCTCGGTGTCTGGCTCTGATACTATTTATAAGGGCTCAAAGCCACCGCTAGCAGATATCACGACACTAACAATATAGAACATATCTATAAAAAAAATTAAAAAAAAACCTAAATTTTTAATTAAAAGAGTAAAATTGAACTTTGCTTTTACTCTTCTATTAATTACTTAATTAATGAAAAAGGAAATTGTGGGGGGTAATTTCTTGATTTGAATAATCAAATATGGTGTTTTGTTTTTGTGGTGGGCCAAAAATTAAAAGGAAAAAAAGTATATATTATAAATATATATATATATTGGCAAATTTCTTGAATCACATGTGACCTAATATTTATTTATTTATTCAAATATTCTTTTAGTGAATAAAATAAATATAGCCACCAACCTTATAAATACATGAAATGAAAATTCTCAGTCTTGACCAGTCAACTTTTTATTTTTTACTTTTGAATTTATTGGATAATAATTTAATGATCATAAGTTTCCAAATTTTTAAATTTTTGTTCTTTAAAATTAAATATCAAATTGTATATATTTTTTTAAAAAATTTGGTGTTATGAGACAAAATAGTAAATTGATTGAGGTTGAGGAGCAAAATTTTAGTTTAAAATATAGTGTAGAGACAAGCAAGTTCATCAAATTGGGAAAATTAAGGATGAAATTATTGGTTTTTTTTTTTTGTCTGACTTTTTATTGTTAGGCAAGTGATGATGTATATTGATACAAAGTAGATGGGCGGATTCAGTTTATTTGCACTATGCTTTTCTCGTCTTCAACCTACCTAACTTAAACGTTTCGGATACTATATAATATGTGTCTAAAATCTTCATGTTTCGATAAAGCTCTTTCTGTGTTGTCAAGTTCACACTTGTTAAACGACTTATGTGATCGAGATATAGATTCATAATCTCAAATTAACATTCTAGAAACCCTAATAATTTTTCTAGTATCGTTACGTATTACCATCAGTCTCACAGTTATAAAACGCATCTACTAGAGAGAATTTTTCATACTCTTGTAAGGAATACTTCTTTCCCTTCTCCAACTCTTTGGGGCCCATCTTTCTCATTGACACACCGCCCGATATCTGACTTGGATACCATTTGTAACAGTCCAAGCCTACTGCTAGTAGATATTATCTGTTTTGACCTGGTAGATATCGTTGTCAGCCTCACGATTTTAAAACGCGTCTATTAAGAAGAGGTTTCCACACTCTTATGAGAAATGTTTCGTTATTTTCTCCAACCAATGTGGAATCTTACAATCCCCTATATAACAATACTGAATGTGAAGTATGCTCAAACTATTTGTTGGAACTGTGTTTAGGGTTTTATTAGCGTTTCTTTAGTTGAATGTCTGTAATTTGATAGTCGTCTTCTTCACTCGTTCGTATTCAATTTCATTGTTCTATCACTTAGAGCGTTAGATCGTAAATTATAATTTAATTTCTTATAAAAGAATTACGATTGGGTTACCTAATTCCACTTAATCAAATTAAAGTTTTAATTTTTATTATAATTTCCAAACTTTCCAATTGTTAAAAAAAATCGTATATTTTTTTTTAATAAAATGATTAATGAAATTTCTCGTAACATTATTTACAACATCATTTCGACATTACGAGTACATAAAAATTAATTGTTTATGATGTTCTACATGAGTGTAATCACTTATATTTGCTAGTTTGAATATGTCAATATCAATTATATGAGTTAAAATGTCTAAAATATCCAATGTGTAACGACCCATACCCAGGATTCAAAATTCGGATTGACATCTAATTACCCGATATTTTTTTGTATCTCTTGCGACATAATCCTGTTACCTACTCCTAATTTCTTAAGAGTGAAAACTATTCTCAGCACGAGTTCTTCTACCATGTTTTATCTTTACTCCAAATAAGATAAGCTTAACCATAAAGTTTCTAGAATTGAGTCACTAAAAAAGAAAATGTACTTGTTGGTACAAGAAGTGACTTCACTGTCATTCGATTGTGGTCTCGATTCATTTATATACCTCTTATTACGAGGTATTTAAATTAAAATTGGGAAGCCACAAGTGGTTTTAAAATGCCCCTCATGGACCCACATCCCTCCATCACACAAATAACCTAATTAAATGAACCAAATATAATTAAACAATGTTATTAACCATAAAGAGGAATTAGTAAAAGGAAAGTGATGTGGAATATATACTATGATATGACTCCTAAATCTTAGCTAGATTTTGTTTTTTATTTTCGGTACATGAATCTCAATATTCTAATCTAAAAATCTTGAGGGGAGTCGAAAAGGAAAAACCCAAACAGAGCAATATCGGCTAGTGGTGTGGGCTTACAGGAGACTGTATTAATAATAAAAATTAATGAAACATCATAATTCTAGATTATCATTCACCTAAAAATTGTAACCATCCAAGAATAAATGAAGCTTGAGTCTTCTTTAACGTGATATAAATAAATGATGATTTGAACCATATATTTTTTTTCTCTTAACATTTTCATTAAAGTTCATATTACATGATCGAGATGTTTTTGGTTCATATCAACCGCGAAGGTAGAGTCCATACAAAAACGAACAAAAAATGAAAAATAAAAACAAAGAGACGTGGAAAGAAAGAATGCATGCATGGAGATTTTGTCGGTGGGTCGGAGGTTCAAGAATTTACAGAAGTCTATTACTGAAAAAAGTGGTGATGTCGTCTTGCTTGTGAGCGGGAGGAAGCTTCTAAACCACTATTTCCAGCCAGAGAGTGAGCGATCCCTCAACATCGAACACTACCGAAAAAGATTAGGTTATTAATTTAGATGTAGTGTTTTTTTAGGGCAATGATTGGATTATTAATTCCACGTGTTGAATTAGTGGAGTGGAGAAAAATGAAATAAATAATAATAATAAAAAGAATACAAAGAATGTGATAAATGCTATTTTTGTAATGTAGCATGTTTTTTAAAAGGGACAAGTGGGTCAAGTGCATCACATAGTGCGACCAAAATAAATAAATAAATAAATAAATAAACCATTTATTTATTCCCTGAATAAATAAATAAATAAATAATTTTGGTCATTGTGCGACCAAAATTATTACTTGAATTAAAATTCGTATTTCATATATTTTAGTCACGATTATAATGTCTTTTTATATTATATTATTCGAACATATCTATTTTTTAATGAATATTTGAATTAATCTTATAACTAATGATAATATTTCAATAAATTGGCGTAAATATATATATATATATTTCCCATTAATTTTGACAAAATTGCCCATAATGGGCCGACAAGATTGTCCACAATGACCCAAACCCTAAAAAATCAAAACAAAATTATTTAGATTTTAAAAAAGGGGGAAATAATTAATATTAACATGTGCGAGTTCGTAAAAACGAGAAAATTTGAAGATTTTTTAATTTTGACACACATATAATTTTTCGTTTTTTGTAAATATAGCATGATCGAGCCCAAATTACAGCAACTTCAGATGAAAGGAGGATATGGATATTAAGAAAATGGATTTATCGAGTATCTAAAATATGATAAAAAATTTACACTTGATTTAAATAATCAGCTTCAACGTAACTCAACCGATTAAGTTATCATCATTAATAATCTAGACCAAGATATTAGAATTTCTAAGAGGGTCGTTGCAACCTCGTGAAACTTCAATTGGTAGAAGCTGGAATTTCCCTCTCTCAGTCCCTTCAAATATGATAAAATTTTGTACACTGTGATTGATTCGAAAGATCAACTACCTATAAATGATGGTCAACCCAAATGTAATGGCCCAAGCCCACAACTAGTAGTCCGCTTTGGCTTGTTACGTATCACCGTCAGTCTCACGATTTTAAAACGCGTCTATTAGGGATAAGTTTCCACACCCTTATAAGGAATGTTTCGTTCCACTCTCCAATCAATGTAAGATCTCACCCCAAACAATGTTAATCAATACATCTCAATCTCTTCTACGAGACTATGAATTTCAATTTCAATATTCGAATAATAATATGCACTTCGAACACTATATTACAGAAAGCTCAATTCAACTTCAAGCATCAACTTGAGTATAATTCAACTAGTTAAGATATATACTCTCAACGAGTATCATGTAAGAGATTTGAATCTCTCACCTCAACAGATACAAACATCTTGCAACTCGAGAATGCTAATTAATTGTTTTAATATAATTTCAATCCTTAAAAATGCACCCATATTGAAATGAGATTAATTTTATTACAAAATGCTCCAAAGAAGAACAAAAATAGTTAATCAAGGTTAAAACCTCCATATAACATAGACCAAGATGGGGAAATTACAACACAATTATTGATTCACAAATGCCCCAATCAATTAGGTTACCATATTTCATTCCATATCTGAAATTCACTTCTTCCTTTTCTCCTCATACTCGAGAAGCTCCTCCAGCACCTTATCGTCCAGACATTCCAATTCAATCACATGGCGTCCTCCCTGGCCTTGGCGCCTCGGCGGCGCCGGAGCAGACGAAGAAGAACCAGAAGAGCTTCCACCAAGAGAAGGATACTCATCAGGGAAATTCAGGACAGCCAAATGACCACGCATGACATAGGCAGCTCGGTCATAGGCTCGAGCAGCCTCCTCCGCCGTGTTGAAAGTTCCAAGCCAAACCCGAGCTCCATTCCTCGAAGAGTCACGAATCTCCGCCGCAAATTTCCCCCATGGTCGACGCCGAACGCCCCGATATCGTACCTCGCCACCCTGATCACTACCGGATCTCGCTTCCTCGTCCATTTTGCATGGTCCAATTGGGAAGTAACCCTTTTTATACACGAGACCTTAAAACAAAAAGCAGCCAAAAGGAAATCTAAACAAAAACAAAAGAATAATAGATATTAACACGTGGGTGTTAGAAGGTTCTTCAAGTGTAAAGAGATCATGGGCTGTCTCCAATGTATCTGGGATTGGTCAAGAAGGTGGGTTTGAGAGAAAAAAAGACATAAATTTGAGGTTTAATTTTGAGTTGGGTTATTTTATTTGGGAATGCTTTGAAAGCCAAACGATTTGCTGCTTCTTCTCTCTATCTTTTTCACTTAGATTCTGTTTTGAATGGAAGTTTAGATTCTTTGTTATAAATTATAGGGCTAGAGGGACCAGAAACATGGCATCTTCATTCGGTTAATTGAAGGGGTTTTGTTTTGTTTTTGTTTTCTTGTTCTTTTTTAAGGAGCTAGATTCGGTTCTGTCTTTTCTTTTCTTTTTTTGTTTCTTTAATTTAAGAATATCAAAAGGGGAAGTAATTCAATAGAAATAAGAAAAATTCAAGCGTTTGGACCATGTCCAATTCTTGAAATATGTTTGATTCTCGTTTTGTTCATTATTGTTCATGTACTTCTTCGGCTTCAAGGAGACGAAAATCAAAATCCTGGTTGAATTGGGTCAATATTTCCTGTTGAGTTCAATATGTGGAGGATTGTTGGAAGGGAAGTCTCGTGTAGACTGATTAAGAGGAAGATCGTGCGTTTATATGTAAGGAATACTATCTTCATTAGTATGAGACATTTTGAAGAAACTAAAAGTAAAGTCACGAGAGTTTATACTTAAAATGGACAATATCATACTATTGTGGAGGGTCGTGGTTCCTAACATAATATTTGATCAAAGGCTAAATAAGTCAGCCCAAAAGTTACTCACGATTAGTAATGGTGTAACTAGAAGAGTTCAAATACTAAATTAGTCAATCCAAGGGTTACCCACTATTGGTAATGCTATAACGAGAAGAACTCAAAGGTTAAATTAGTCCGCCCAAGAGTTAAGCGAAGATTGGTAATGACATAACCAAGAATAGAAAAATGAATAAATAAAAGAAAACCATTGTTGTTGAAGTGGTATTTCTAGAAGGCACTGAATTATTTGAAAGTCTTTGATTCCCCTTTTTTTAATGCAAAAGTGAAAGGAAGTTTCGGTTCTTTTTTTTTTTGTATTAACTTTCTCACGTGCAAATGCCCCTTGCTCTCTCTCTTTTCTATTTCATTTGAGTATCTTATCCTTTACATATTGTCCACTTCAAATATAAGCTCTCGTAATTATGTTTTGGGCTTCTTCAAAAGGCCTCATACTAATGAAAATGTATTCCTTACTTATAAATCCATGATCGTTCTCTAAACTAGCCAATGTAGGACTCCCTCCCAACAATCTTCAACAGTTGAATTGTGCAACTTCCAAAAAGTTCTAAGAATGGTAAAATACTCTCTATAAATCACTAAGTTCACTGTTGATGATAGTGACAATTTCGATTATGACTTTGATATGGGACGGAAGCTTCTAATTATTGATATGACAAAAAAGATTAGGAATATGTAAGATTTTATTAATGATTAGAGAGATGAGACTCGAGTTGTTTTTGTTGGATGATGAAAGTTCCACATCAGCTAATTTAGGGAATAATCATGGATTTATAAACAAAGAATACTTTCTTCATTGACATGAGACTTTTTGGGAGAAGCCCAAAATAAAGCCATGAGAGCTTATGCTCAGAGTGGACAAATATCATACTATTGTGGAGAGTCGTGTTCATCTAACAGTTTTCACCTGTAAGGTAGTCGGGATAGATAGGTTACGATCATGGTGGCTCTTAGATACTATGAGGAGACCCCCATATAGAAGCGTTCGTATGAGTCTTCAGCTAAAACGTTATAGTCTCGAGCAAAATGTTAGAAGTTCAAAACTCGAACTAGTAAAAATAAAAAAAGAAAGGATCAACAATTATGAAGCATGTAAATGAGATTGGGCTTTGTGTTGACTAAGCTCAGCCTATCCGGACATTGTCGGCGAATTTTTTATAATAAACAAATAGAAATGTTTGAATTTTTGTAACGCTAACTGTCAGTCAAATGGGAATGAGTAGACTTTGACCAGTGATATAGTAAATGAAATTTCTCGTGGTAGCACGTGACGACCGAACAGGCGCACGTGCTGGTGCGAAAAGAAAACTTGGGTTCTGGCCTGGCCGTTCAAACTAGACTTAGTCAGCCCATTGAATATTATGCCACCCCTCACAATCCAATCTTTGACTCTTTTCATATTTCATGCATTATTAAATAAATAATTCCAAAAATACCCTTTATAACGATCCATGCCTAAGATTCAGAATCTAAATTAGGCACCTGATGGCTCCGACATTCTCCTGCGACATGATCACGTTACTTACTATTCGCTTCTAAGAGTGAAAATTATCTCTAATTGTAACGATCCATGCCTAGGATTCAGAATCCAAATTCGACGATCTCGACATTCTCATGCGACATGATCACATCACTTACTCTTCATTTTTTAAAGTGAAGACTATCCCTAATTGTAACAACCCCCGAATTCGGCACCTAATAGTGTTGGAAAAACTCGTGTTGGTTTGTAGGGATAATATTCAGTCATAGGAACTCCAACACGAGTTCTTCTAGGATGATTTGTCTTCACTCACATTAAAAAAATTACTCCAAACAAAACACACTTAACTATGAAGTTACTGTGACTGAACTAAAAAAAAAAAAAAAAAAATGGAAGTGCATAATTTCGTTTAAAAATAAAAATAAAATAAAAATAAGTGTTAAATGTCAAATATATACAAAAGGTTGTCAGAAATAATTTTTAAGGATTTTCCCATCTTCTTCTGACATACTCATTTCCCAAGTAAAGTGCCCTTAAATAGCTGCTGCCACCTCCCCATGTGCTATGTTTCACATTCTTTATTTCAATTTTGAAATTTTCATTTCTTTTTTTCTATTTACATTTAGCTTAAGTCAACTAATATTTTCGACTAAAAATATATTAATTTTATAGTTAGTTTAATATTTATAGAATCGTACATTTTTAGAAAATAGACTAACAAAGAGTATTCAAAGACAGCGTTGAGATGCTGTCGTGCAACTATCTCCCTCTCGACGACATGTGTTCATGACTATCCATTTGTAGCGTCGACACTCTTACTTATTGCATTTTGATGCAATATTAGTTTTTCCAAAATTAAACATGTAACTAGGGTTTTGTGTCTCGATGCTATCGTGATTTATAATAACGTTAATTTCTTATATATAAAAAACTATACGCTGTAGAGATGAAAGAAGATCGGAAACTTTAAAAAAAAAACATTTAAAGAAAGAAAAAAAGACATTAAGAGACAGCAAGAAGAATCTTGTAGTTGAATTATAAGACCAGGTTGGAGTGGATGTTGTAGTGGTTCCAACTACAGAATATTGCCCCCAATTTTGGGGCACATACCCATAATTTTGGTCTCAACCAATTATCTACAATAATTTACCTACTTTCAATTTTTTAAAAAAATATTTAATAAATTCTTGAATTTTTTATTTTTTATTTTGTCGAGTAATTATAAATTTAAAATTTAAGATTCTATTAAACATAAATGACAATGTTATAACCCGCTTGATCGATTAATTTTAAAAAATTTGAATAGTAAAAATATTTATATTTTTTTGGAAGTACATTTTGTAGTTTATGGTAAGATGGTTAAGAATAAGATTGATTTCCATTTTCCACAACCAATGGTTGACAATCTCCTTTAACATGAGAATGATATTGTTTATATTTAGTCAATGATAGAGACTAAACATAAACCTAATAAGATTAAAAAAATTACTCTAAACTTTGAAATATGAATGAATCGAGACCACGTTCGAATGAGAGCGATCTTGAAGATTGAATGACTTAAAAAGGCTTAAAGAAAATAAAAGCTATTACCTATACTAACAAGGTATACCTTCTTTTTTCGGTGACTCAATTATAAAAATTTCATGATTAAGTGTGTTTTGTTTGGAGAAATTTTATGTTAGGTGACCTTGTGCGAATTTTCCTTAGATATATGTAAATGAGGACAAAGTATGTTGTAAGGAGATAGTTTTTACTTTTACAAGCGAGAAGTAAGTAATGTGATCGTGTCACAGATGATGTGAGGGAATGTTAAGACCATCGAATAACGATTTCAAATTAGGTGAAAGATTACGGTATCAACTTTTTCACGGATGATGGCAAAATAGGCTCACTATTTTTGTTGTATTTGTACACTCATTTTTTGCCACAAATTGTGAAGCAATTGAATTTTGCCTTTTGGTGTGGGGACTATGAATGGAATCCCACATGTTTGTGAAATTAATTACACCCATTATTTGAATTGTCTTGTCTTCTTGTTTCTCTACTTTCCCATTTTGTGTGAATTGAGAAAATCTTATGATATGATTTGATACGATAAGGTTAGCAATTTTGAATTTTGATTTGGACCCATTTCTTCTTTTTCTCTCCAAAACACGACCCTAATTTTGGATTTGGGTTAGCTTTTTTCGACATCTTTTTGAAACTTTTGGATCCTTTTGTTTTCCCTTTTTTAATTAGTGGGTAATCTTTGATTTTTTAAATGTCGTTCAAAAGTTAAATTTTTTGTTTTTAGAATTAGAGAGAATTGGATGTTTTGTTTAGAAAATGTGACATGTGAGGATCCCATATCAATAAGTGAGAGGAACGAAACATTTCTTATAAGTGGAAACCTCTCTCTAGTAGACGCGTTTTAAAATTGTGAAGCTAGCTGCAATACGTAACAGGCCAAAGCGATAATATCCTACTAGCACTGGGCTTAGAATGTTACAAATGGTATCAGAGCCACATATTGAGCGTTGTGATTGCGAGGATGCTGGCTTCCAAAAGAATGTATTGTGAGACCCCACATTAGTTGGAAAGAGAAACCAAACATTAAGTGTAGAAACCTCCCTCTGATAAATACGTTTTAAAATTGTGACATTACAGAAAGTGAGAGGAAACTATTTTAAGAAAAACAATTTAAAATTATTTGATGGGTGGTTAAGAAAGGAATAATATACTTAGGAAACCGACAAACAAATGTATTTATCTAATTTTTTTTATTTTCCATCCAAAGGTTGGTTTCATACCTAAAATTAATAATCATTATATTGTATTATTTTCCACCATTTTTTATTTTATTCTCGAAAATTTGTGTTTAAAATTACGATATATTTTCAATAATTTTCAACACTAAATTTTTAATTTTAATTTTTTAAAATTAAGTTTATAAACAATCGATCATATCCCAAAAAAAAAAATCACATTTTAGTTAGGAAACCAATCATTTTACAATAAATCATAATTGAAAAATAATTATAAAAAAAGAAAGTGTTCTTCGTGCAACCCACAAATTAATTTAATTTTCCATTACGTAATCAAAGTACACAAATTTCAAGACACAGACAAGTTTTTCCAAAAATATTAAGACAAAAGGAATCGAAGTCTTCCAAATTTCAGTCTTCGTCTTCCCCAAGTTTCCTCTCTGCAACTCCAAATTAATGGAAAAACCCCTCATCTCTCCGTCGGCCACTCCGCTTCACTCCTCCACCTCCGTTTCAAGTTTTCCAATCATCGCCGTTGCCGTCATCGGAATCTGCGCCACTGCGTTCTTACTCGTCGGCTATTACATCTTCGTCATCAAATGCTGCCTCAACTGGCAACGAATTGAAATCCTCCGCCGGTTTTCCCTTTCCCGCCGCCGTGAAGAGACATTAATACTCCGGCAGCCAGCGGATCCACGTGGGTTAGACCCATCAACGATTCAATCAATCCCATTGATTAATTACAAGAAACCCATTAAGGAAACAGCCAGTGGTGGCGAATGCGCCGTTTGCCTGACGGAGTTTCGGCCGGAGGAGCAATTGAGAAAGATTCCGATTTGTAGCCATCTCTTTCATATTGATTGCATTGACATTTGGCTTCAGAATAATCCCAATTGCCCACTTTGTAGAACCTCAATCTCCGCCCAAAATTGGCTGATTCCGGTCGATCAAGCCCCTTCCCCTCGAGATTTGGCTCTCAATTCCGGCAGCTCCGTCGATGCCACCACCGCCGATGAGAATTTCGTTGTGATTGAACTTGGTCGGAATCCCGACCGCCGCCGTCCTCCACCGTTTGGAAAGGTTACGAGTATGGGGGATGAGTGTATTGACATGAGGGAGAAGGATAAGGAGTTTTTAGTGCAGCCCATTAGGAGGTCGTTTTCGATGGATTCTTCCGGCGACCGGCAGCTGTACATGGCGGTGCAGGCGGCGGTGCGGCAGAGCGGCGGCGGTGAGAGTAGGGTTGAGGCAGAGGGTTGCAGTAACAGAGTACGAAGATCTTTCTTTTCTTTTGGAAGTGGCAGAGGATCTAGAAATGGAGTTTTGCCCATTCAGCTTCAACCTTAAAAGCCTCTGTTTTTTTCTTCTTCTTTTTTGTCCATTTTTTCATCATTGTAATTTGTAATTTGGTGATGTAGATTACACCATATTTTGTTCATATTTCTATAATTTGGAGTTTTTGAGTGAAAATTTTGGTGCTTTAAGAGTGGATTTATTCGTCTCGGGTCTATTTTATATTTTCGAATTCATTAAAGTTGAGTTGATACATGTTCAACCATTCTAAAATCTAGTAATTAAGTATTTAATTTTAATAATTATTGTATATAAAATCCAAGATTATGACCGGAAACCATAATTTAGATGAACGATAATCATGTTCAAGAATAACTTAAGAGATCTACGGTGAGATCTCTTATAAAAGTGTGGAAATCTCTCTCTAATAGATACGTTTTAAATTCGTGAGACTAATGATGATACATAACAAGCCAAAACAGACAATATCTGCTAGTGGTAGGCTTGGGCTGTTACAAATGGTATCATCTGAAGCAAACATCGGTGGCATGCAAGTGAGAATGTTGGTCCCTAAGGAGGGGTGGATTGTGAGATCTCACATCGGTTAGAGAGCATAAGGGTGTTAAAAACTTTGAGCTAGCATCAATGAGCATGCTATCGAGGACACTGACCCCTAAAGGAGGTGGAATGTGAGATCCCACATCGGTAGGAGAGTAGAACGAAGCATCCTTTATAAGGGTGTGGAAACCTCTCCCTAACCTCCGAGCTAGACATTGGGCAGTGTGCTAGTGAGAACACTGGCTCCAAAGGGGTGGAGAACTGTGAGTCCCACATCGATTGAAGAGCGGAACGAAGCATCCCTTATAAGGGTGTGGAAACCTCTCCCGAACTTTCGAGTCAGACATTGGGTAGCGTGCTAACGAGGACGCTAGCTCCCAAGGGTGAACTATGAGATCCCACATCAATTAGAGAACAAAACGAAGTATCCTTTATAAGGGTGTGGAAACCTCTCCCTAACCTCCGAGCTAGACATCGGGTAGCGTACTATTGAGGACGTTGGCCTCCAAGGGAGTGGAGAACGGTAAGATCCCACATTGGTCGGAGAGAAGAACGAAACATCCCTTGATATAGAAACCTCATTCTAGACTTCTCTTGCTCCAATACCTTTAAATTTTCTTACAAGAGTTAAAAAATTATGAAAGTATAGAAGATTCGACCCGTAGGAGAAAACAATAAGAAGATTAAAAACCAATAAGAACTTTCTCCACGTTTACTTTTGATATAAGTTGATTATCAAAAAAATTCATTCATATTTGCTTCCGAAACGCCTTTCATAACTTCATTCACGATCTTACGAACGTTCCATCTAAACGTCTGACAAGTCATACCCGAACTTGCATCAAAAAAAATTTCCCTAAATAAGAAATGTTCGATGATAATCTATTCCACGAGCATACGAACTAAGGGTCATCTTGTGAAACATGATTACTAGCGATTGACTCATCTTGAAGCTTATGTTCACCTTCTTTGCCCCATAACAAAAAATAAAGCCCAACCACGACGATAACTCCACCAACAATGCTACAGAAATAGAACAATAGCATAAAATTTAGTGTTCATCTCAATGTACCATTATAAAGATATGAAGCTTCTTACCTGCCGACGTAAAGCCTTTGTCCAAAAACAAAGTAAGCCAAAAGCGCAACCAAAACGGCACCAAGTGGACTGTACATTGTCGCGAAAACTGGGCCTTTTTTTTCAGTGCACCAAAGTTGTATATATATCACCAAAGCTGAGCCCACAATGCCCTGCGAGTATTCATTTTGGCATCACTATTAACACATCACAATCTAAGGCTATCAAGGTTGCTTTCCTGAGTTTCCTTACAGCATAGATAATGCACCATAGATCAATGTTGATTCCAACCTTCCAAACTCCTGGCTTGTGTTGTGTCAACAGTGCGAACACGCCTGTTTGTGCTGCTCCGATCAGATTCATCCATGTCGTTAGCGATAGCTGAGCCGGGTATCGTTTTAATGTAAATGCCTACATTTTTCACCTGAGATTAATATATATACATATCCATCGTTCAAAACAATGGTGAAGTGTTGCACAACAAAGTACACACTCAATCTAGATGAACACAAAGAACAGAGAGAGAAAGTTCAAAGAAGAATATTGGCTAAAAGATTATACAGATGATTTCAAGCATGATAGAATACATAGAATGGAGAAAGTAATGTTTGCTAGTGAGAGGTTTCCACACCATAAGTAATGTTTAGGTCTAGATTGCATAGGCTCTAGTATAAATACCCCTCCACCCTACACGGTGTCTTGTATTCTCTTCTCGATTGGTCTTAATAAAGAGTGTGAGTGTTTCCCACAGAGAGTTGTGTTCAACATTTGGTATCAGAGCAAGGTTAGTGTATGTTATATGATCTCTTGGAATTCTTAGTATGCTCTGTGGTTGCAGCTCTATCTTATCTTCCACATCAGAAACGATTTCTTGAGATAAGTAGTGAGTGAGTTTCTTTTGTGTCGTGAGTAGTTTGTGACTCTGCAAGTCTTGTGTCGAAAGAGCTTGTTTGGTATTACTGAGGTATAGCCAACACGATGGGTGATTTCCAAATCGTTGAAGAAATCAAGAAACTCAACAACAACTACTACAACACGTGGGCAACATGCATGATATTCTATTTACAAGGACAAGATCTTTGGGAGATCATTGGCGGGTGTGAAACTATGCCGCCAGAGGAGGATTCTAACGGCACCTTGCGCAAATAGAGAACCAAAGCAGGCAAAGCAATATTTTCCTTGAAGACCACAATCGGAGAAGAGATGTTAGAACATATTTGGGATGACAAGACACCAAAAGAAGCATGAGACACATTCGTGATGTTGTTCTCAAAGAAGAACGATACGAGGCTACAACTTCTGGAGAATGAGTTGTTGTCAATTTCACAACGTGACATGAAGATTACTCAGTACTTCCACAAGGTCAAATGGATGTATCGGGAGATTATTGAACTAGACCCGAAGTCTGCCATTGTAGAATCTCGAATGAAGAGGATTATAATCCACGGATTGCGACCGGAATATAGAAGCTTTATTACTGCTGTACAAGGATGACCCACTCAACCATTACTTGTAGAGTTCGAAAATTTGTTAGCCAGCCTAGCCAGCCAAGAAGCCATGGCTAAACAAATGGGAGGCATCACATTGAAAGGTGAAGAAGAAGCACTCTACACAAGTGAAAGTCTGAGCAATAATAGGTCGTCTACCAAATGTGAATACAATGGTGACAAAAGAAGAAGTCACCAAGGAACTTCACAACCGGAGAGAGCTCAGAAGAACGACAACAAGAGTTTCCAAAGGAAAGAGATTTAAAGGTATTTGCTATAATTGCAGGAAAAATGGCCACATGTCTAGAGATTGTTGGTCCAGGAAAAAGTCGATTGAAAGCAATGTGGCAATATCCAAAAAGAAAATAGAGAATGAATGAGATGCAGAGGTACTATGTCCAATAGTAGAAGACGAGCTAGCACTCATGGCAATGATGGAAGAGCATATCGATTACGAGGATGACTGGATCATTGATTCAAGATTCTTAAACCACATGATTGACAATCAAAGCGGTGTAATGGAAGAGGATGGACCTCAGAGAAGGAAGTATTACCAGACCTTGAGCTAACTGAAGAAATTCTTTTACAAAACACAGAGGAGCAAACAAAAGAAATTCTTTTATAGAACACAAAAGAGCAAACTGAAGAGATTCTTCCACAAAAGACGGGGGAGCAAATTGTACACATTTGCTTAAGTGCTTATGTGCCTGAAGATTCAAGTGACACTAGTGTTGGTGAGCAAGAAGTGACTCAACCAAGCGAGCCTAGTGAAAATGAAATGACATCTCAACAACTCAACAACTCAGACATTCAGAAATAATCCTAAAGACAAATCCAGAGTATGCCAACGCAGTAGAAGAAGAAGTTAATGAGTCGAAGACATATGAAAAAGCGATGGAGGAAGAAACTATAGCTCTGGAACAAAATCAAACTTGGGAATTAGTGCCAAGACCAAGAGGTACCAAACTCATATCTTGCAAGTGGGCTTACGAAATAATGTGTACCCCAGATGAATAAATCGTGAGATACAAAGCTCAAACTATAGATTCAGGGTTCTCTCAAGAATATGGACTAGACTATGATGAAACGTTTAGTCCAGTGGCAAAGATCATTATCGTACAAGTTCCTCCAGTACTTACGGTAAATAAAGATTAGAAATTATGGCAGATGGATATGAATAATGCTTTCTTGCATGGAGAGTTAAATAGAGAGCTCTACATGGACCAACTGAAGAAATTCGAAAATGAAGTTAGAGTCATTGATCAATATATGCAAAATCTGAAGAAGCCTCATTTGGATGCGGCTCAAAGGACCTTGAGATATGTCAAAGGTACAATCAATTAGGATCGTTTATACAAAAGAAGCGAAGACTGAAAGCTAGCTGGATATAGTGATGTCGACTATGCAGGAGACCACAATACCCGAAGATCAATAACTGAGTACGCGTTCAAGCTCGGTTCGAGAATAATTTTTTGGTGTAACAAAAGACAACCAACAATATCATTGTCAACTAAAGAAGCAGAGTACAGAGCAGCTGGAGTAGCTCAGGAAAATACATGGTTAAAACTTTTGATGGAAGATTGGCACCAGAAAATTGAGTATCCAATACCACTTCATTGCAACAATCAATTTGCGATTCTCCTAGCAGAAAATTCGGTGTTTTATGTTAGAACAAAGCATGTGAAGGTACACTACCATTTCATTAGAGAGAAAATCTTGAAGGAAGAAATCGAGATGCAGCAAATCAAGATAGATGACCAAGTAACAGACTTGTTTACAAAAGAGCTAAATACTGGCAGTCAGCTCAACATGGTGCAGCGAATGAGGACTAGTGTCAAGGGGGAGTGTTGAAATATCATCACTAGCCCAATAGAGTCAAGCCCAATAATTGTACGAGCCCATTGTATATTTATTTTAGTAGAGATTTTAAGGAAGATACGTAGAGATTTTAGGAGAAAGAGATCTATATATTTTAGGAAAAAGATTCATATTTGTTAGGTCTAGATTGCGTAGGCTGTAGTATAAATACCCCTCCACCCTACCTAGGTTATTCATCCAAGAAATCCAAAAAGTATTCTACACATGTCTTGTATTCTCTTCTCGATTGGTCTTAATAAAGAGTGTTGTTTCCCACAGAGAGTTGTGTTCAACACTGCCTAGTGACTGGCTCTGATATCATTTGTAACAACCCAATCTCACTGCTAGTAGATATTGTCCGCTCTAGCCTGTTACGTATCGTCATCAGCCTCACGGCTTTTAAAATGCATCTACTAGGGAGAGGTTTCCACGTTCTTATAAAGAGTGGTTTGTTCCCCTCTCCAACCGATGTGAGATCTCACAATTCACTCTCCTCAGTGACCAAAATCCTCGTTAACACACAGCCCACCCAGTGTCTAGGTCTACCCAGTGTCTAGGTCTGATACCATTTGTAACAACTTAGAACTAGACAGCTGACCGGCCAATTTTAGCATGTTCATCTACCTTATATAATTTGACCATAGTGGCCATATATAGTTTTACTATTTATAAACATTGATTAAGCTATAAATGAACCATAGACTTCATAACTCAACATTATCTCATATCGTCAACATTACCCCCACCCTCGTTGTTCTAGATCCGAGTGAAGAATGACCATTCCTCGTCGTTCCAAATCTAGACTAGGCTTTTGACGATAGCGATGGTGATGCCGACGAGAAATATTTAGAACAGGTTAAAAAGATGAAACTTGTAAAGTTATAAAATTTAGTAGAACAGGTTAAAAAGATGAAACTTGTAAAGTTATAAAATTTAGTAGGGAGTTTGAGGATTAGGGACCTGCATAATGTAGGAAAGGGCCCAAGAAATGCAGCTTGAAACAGTAAGAACCGAACCCTTAAGCCAATTCTCATGAACATGATGAGTAGCTGTGTGTTGCATATGTATTAAAGGATGCCACAGATTTGTAATGATGGGTCCCTTATAGAAAGTCATTACCATCGCACCGCCCAATGAAACCAATGTCCCCAACACTTTGGCTATTCCTCTTGGATTTCGAAGGTCAACACCCTCCAATCTTCCCATAATCAAAGAGTTAAGAGTATTAGTTCTTCACTTCGATCAAATATGTGTTAATGAATAGTTTTTAAGTTGGTGAAAATTGAAAGAACTGAACTTGAACATTACTGCAATTATGAATGTCAGGCAAGCTATAGTGTTAACCATTGATGAGAGGAAGGTAGGAGATGTGTATCTCATGCTTGAGTAGTACATGTTTTGACTCAAACTCGACCTGCAATTTCATTATCGTTTAGATATCGGAATGAATTAAATGTGTGACATTGATCGAAACTTACACGAAAAGTGAAAGAACAAAAATCTCTAAGAATAACGCCACCGTGATCCTCGGTCTTGATTTTCTACATAAACCAAAGAAACGTTCATACAGATAAAAGAAATGTTCATACAGCCCAAGCCCAAGCCCACCGCTAATAGATATTGTCTACTTTGACTCGTTATATATCGTCATCAGTCTCACGATTTTATAAAACGTGTCTGTTAGGGAGAGGTTTCCACACCCTTACAAGAAATGTTTCGTTTTCCTCTCCAACTTATGTGAGAATCTCACAATCCACACCCTCTTGGGGGTCAGTGTCTTTGTCGGCACACTACTCACTCTGATGCCATTTGTAATAGATATTGTCCGTTTTGGCCCGTTATATCTCATCGTTAGTCTCACAATTTTTTCTAACGCGTCTGTTAGAGAGAGGTTTCCACACCATTATAATGAATGTTTCGTTCTTCTCTCCAACCGATGTTGGATCTCACGATAATCCTAAAGTTCAGAGGATTTATGGGATCAAATGATGAAGAAAATGCTCAAATTCCATCTTTTGTTTCTTTCTCTATCTTTGATGAATTAAAATAAAAAAGACGAATTCGAGATGAAAATCACCGTACCTTTCGAGAAAATAAGCAAAGGGAAACAAAGCGATGGTAGCGACAATTTGTCGATAAGTAACGTGGATGTGAGGATTCATACCATGCTTGAAGGAAGCATCGGTAAAGAAATACAAAAATGTGTAGCCAAATTCGGTTAGAATTATGAGGATGTGTGGCTTGAACTTCTCGAAAAACACTCGTAACAAATAGACGTTCTTCATCATGGCGACGACCGATATCCACCACCGATGTCGTGGCTCCTCCTTTGTATACAAATTCTTTGAGCTAAGTTTGAGAGTGTACACATAGAAGAACTTATTTGCAAGTATTAAGTTAGAAAAGGAAAGGTTATTTGTTGAGCATTAGTTCTCAGTCATTATCAATGTGATGAGGACAAATACCTTTTACTTTACTCCTCCAAAACATTTTTAGTAGTAAGAATATATGAAAATATCAACTTTAGAGTGGAGAATATATGGAGAGTTCCAGCAAAATCGTGTTTTTCATGTTAAAAGAACCATGCACAACTTTGGTTGAATTAAGGACCGATTTTGCTGCCAACGATTTGTATCACAACTCAACGGTTGCTCAGTGGTAATGGTCGGTACGTGTTTGTATGGCCTTTGGTTTGATTCTCTATTGGAGATGGTCGTCATGTTTTGCTTGGTTTGACACTTGGTTGGACGGGAGCTCTAGTTGTAGCTTAGGATGATGGTTATTTTAGAAGCGAGCAGTTCCCTATATGTCAAGGTTTCTATATTAGCCTATGAGATCCCACATCAGTTGGAGAGGAGAACTAAGCACACCTTATAAGGGTGTGAAAACCTCTCTTTAACAGAAGCATTTTCAAATCATGAGACTTTAGACGATACACAACAGGCCAAAGTGAACAATATTTGCTAGCAGTGGATTTAGACTGTTATATATCCCTTTAATTTCATAGAGTTGGCTGAACTCTTAAGAAAGTAAAGGAGGGATCGAGGATTTGGCTTCCTCGTCATTCTTGAGTCTATTCGGTTGCTAGTGTCTCGAGAGTCCTTCTGTCATATGAATCCTTTAGTTTCTTGGTCCCGTCTCCTTAGTTTGGAAGCAATATTTTCACTCTTTAATATTATAGCTTGCTATATAGAATACGTTGCAAACACATGGTCGTCTTCGTCGATTCACTTTCTCCTCATCACATTTTACAAAGTTTCAACTAATGAAAAGTATTTTCCAAAAAGTTATTTAATATTGTTTATTGAAAAAAAAAATAGGCATTTTACTTAAAAAGGGTATTTTTGGAATTTAATTTAAAAATTATGAGTATTTTTTAAACTAATTTTAAAGTTTATGGGTATTATTAAAACCATATTTAAAATAATATTTAAGATAATGTTAACTAATTAATAAAAAATAAGAATTATATTAAATTGGTAAATAAATATCAATTAATTAATTAACTATATTTAAAATAAAATAAAAAAACAAAGGAATAAACGATGCCTCTAAAAATCTTATACCAAATATGGGTATCACAAAGTCTTACCTATTCTCATCTCTCTTGGCTTTATCCATAGTTTAGAACCCAGCTAGTGTTTTAGGTGGTCAACACCAAAGGCATCTGATTCTCAAAGAGAATGTGCAGCCAATCAGTGGTTGCCATTTGGCAGTTCGGACGGATCAACCAAATGGTCAACCAAATACACGAATATCGTAGCCTGCATGAGCTCCTTCCCCTAAAGTTAGAGGTTCAAATCCTTGTACCTCCGTCTAAAAAAACGCAAACCGAACTCCTACACATCATTGGCATCATTCTATCATATATCTTGATTCCCTTATGAAAGATTTCGAGTGCAGCCAGTGTCCAGAGCATAATCCGAGCTGAAATGGCTATGATTATCCAGCTTAGGGAGGCTAAAACAACAGAGATTTGGAACTTTCGACATTCGTCCCCGGTACGAGTTTGTGTTCAAACTGCAGCCAATATCCAGAGCATAATCAGAGATGAAATGGCTATGGTTATCCAGCTTAGGAAGGCTAAAACAACAGAGATTTGGAAGTTTCGACATTCGTTGCCGAAACTGCAGCGTCCTAAGTCACTGAAGAACAATACAGCTACCCCGCCCGAGGCGGAAGCTGCAGCAAGAGACAATGTTGCTGTCACCTGAAAACCAAAAACTGAATAAATGCTTGAACTTCCCTATAATCTAAAACAACTCAGAGTTTTGTAGGTGTTTTAGTGCCTCACCCAATCCCCAACTACAAAGAGGCTGACCAGAATAGGATTGTGAAGCATCTTCTTCCTTAACAAAGCATATGCATCTAACAATGCCAGCATAAAACTCCATGTCAGTTGCAGGCCCATCGACGCGATCACGTAGCTGCAAATCACGATTCAATCACAAACTCGGAGTTTAATTCGTGTCGTATATCATCTCAAATTTGATAACTTTACATAAAATTCAGAGTTCGTATGGTATCAGAGGGCATCTCACAGTTTCTTCTATAACTATTTTCACTGATTTCTCAATCACTGTTTTATGAGTTAATGTAAAACAAGAAAAGGGTTATTTAGAAAGAAACTAAGTTCAAACTTGTAACAAACACTTCCCGTATCAAATGAATGGAAATGAAGAAGATAGACACCGAAAATGTAACAGTCAAACCCAATTCGCTTTGGCCCGTTACTGTCTGCTTTGCGGTTTTCACACAATTGTAAGGAGTGCTTCGTTTCCCACTCCAACCGATGTGGGATTTTACAATCCACCCCCCTTGGGGGCCAACGTCCTCGCTAGCATACCCACCCGGTGTCTGGCTCTGATACCATTTATAACAGCCCAAGCCTCCCACTAACAGATATCGTCCACTTTTGCCCGTTATGTATCACCAGTTTTTAAAATGCGTCTACTAAGAAGAGATTTCCGCACCCTTATAAGAAGTGTTTCATTCCCTTCTCCAACCGATGTGGGATCTCACAATCCACTCCTTTTGGGGGGCCAGCATCCTCGCTGGCACACCACCTAATGTCTGGCTTTGATAGCATTTGTAATAGCCCAAGCCTACTGCTAACAAATATTGTCTGTTTTGGCCCGCTACGTATCGTCATCAGCCTCATGGTTTTTAAAACGCGTCGACTAGGGAGAGGTTTCCACACCCTTATAAAGAGTGCTTTGTTCCCTTCTCCAACCGATGTGGGATCTCACAATCCACTCCTTTGGAAGACCAGCATCCTCGCTGGCAAACCGCCTGATGTCTGGCTTTAATAGCATTTGTAACAGTCCAAGCCTACCTGCTATCAGATATCGTCCGCTTTGGCCCATTACATATCGCCGTCAGCTTCACAGTTTTTAAAACGCGTATACTAGGGAGAGGTTTCCACACCTTTATAAGGGATGCTTCGTTCCCCTCTCCAACCGATGTGGGATCTCACAATCCATCTCCTTGGGGGCCAGCATTCTTGTTGGCACACTGCCCTATGTCTGGCTCTGATGTCATTTGTAACAGCCCAAGCCTACTACTAAGAGATATTGCCCGCTTTCACGGTTTCTAAAACGTGTCTACTAGGGAGATGTTTCCACACCCTTTTAAGAAATGTTTTGTTCCCCTCTCCAACCAACGTGAGATCTCACAATCCACCCCCTTGGGGGCCAGCGTCCTCGCTACCACATCGTCCAGTGTCTAGCTCTAATACCATTTGTAACAACCCAAGCCTACCACTAACAGATATTGTCCACTTTGACCTATTACGTATTGCCGTTAGTCTCAAGGTTTTTAAAACACATCTACTAGGAAGAGGTTTCAACACCCTTATAAGAAGTCCTTCATTCACTTCTCTAACTGACGTGAGTGCTCTATTCAACTTATAGCTATCTTCAAACTTACAAAGCAGCAATGAAAAGCCATAACCAAAAGCAGCCAAATCAGTACTAAAAGGAAAGAATTACAATGCAAAATAAATACTAATCAAGCCAAAAGAAGAGAAGGGGAAGAATCAATAAATACCAAAAAGCAGTGAAGTTATAGAAGCCAACAGAGGTAGCCATGGAAGCAACAGCCCCAGCAGCAAAAGCACATTGCAAAAGCCTCAACACAAGCCCAGTCAATGTCCCTGGAGTCCCAGCAAAATCCAACATGTTTTCCTCCAATTCTTCATCCACAATCCACAGAATACCCTCAAAACCCCACCATTTTCACAAAATCATGCCGCAAATCAAAACCCAGAAACCCTAATCAGCAAAATCTAAACAGATCGTTCAATCAACGCCAGAAAACAGGGTAATGCGGATGTTGATGGCTTCTGGCTTATGGGTTTTGAAGCGATTATCAATCCTGGGTGCCATTGATGTTTGAAGAACGGAAATGGGGAGATAGAAAAGTAGAAAGAAAGTAAAAACGACAAATGAAAAGCCCTAAATGGCGATCTTCGGCGGCACGCGTTGATTGGTCCACCATCTCCCCTGGGTTTTGGTGGGATGTTGTCAATTTGGAATGGAAGAACAAATTGAAGGGGATTCTTTAAAATAATGGTATGAAAGAAGACAACCTTGGGGCTTACGAAACTTGTGGGCGAAGCACTCGAGACTGTGTGTGGATTTTGTTGCTTCGGCTTCATTTTTTGTTCATCTTTTTACTGTTTTTCTCATGATTGTTATGACTCTAAATTCATTTTGGTGTGTGTTAGAAGAATTAAATGCTTGGATCCAGTTTTAACAACTATTTTGTTTCCTCCTATGAAGAAACACTTGAATTACTTATCAAGTTTGAATTTCATTTTGCCCATGAAAATGGCATTTGCAGGTGATCGAGTTGTCAAATGGGTGCGAGTTCATGGAATGGGAACCGTTGACATAGGATAGGAACGAGTAGCGTTGCCATCGAAAGTTCAAATATCTCATATACTCTCACTACCTAATCTAAAGTTCAAATATTTCATTAAAAAAGACAAATCAACCAATACTCACACAATAGGTAGACTCCCAAAACAAACAACGCCGAACTTTTTTATCTTTAAATATTTAGAACTATTTATTGTAACAACTTATATCATATTCTAATTGAATTCAAAAAGATTTTACTTCGTTCAATACACAAGTTAAGTTAGGTTGGAAAAATCTTTTGAATATATGTTTTATTAATAATTAAAATTTCATAAAACTCAAATATCAAACATTCATAAATCACAACACATCATTAACTATGAGATCCCACATCGATTGGAGAGAACAACGAAACATTTCTAATAAGAGTAGAGAAAACTCTCCCTACTATACACATTTTAAAACCGTGAACCTGATAGCAATACGTAACATGCAAAAACGGACAATATCTGCTACCAGTAGACTTAGGCTTTTACAAATGGTATTAGAGATAGATATCGAACAGTGTTTGCCCGTGAGAACACTAGCCATCAAGGGAGTGGATTATGAGATCCCACATCAATTATAGAGAAGAACGAAGCATTCTATATATGGGTCTAGAAACCTCTCCTAGTAATCGAATGAAAACCTATCCCTAGCAACCATATTTTAAAAACCATGAGATTAACGGCAATAAGTAACGGGCCAAATCAAACAATATCTACTAACGATAGACTTGACAAAATAATTTTAAAAAGTAGGGTAGTAGGATAGTGTTGGTTGTAACTCTATTTTCGAGTTGCCCAACAAAAAAAAATTTCAATCTCACCAACTAAGTATATAACTTGGCTTTCAATGTCTCCCCTATTCCTTACCTTAAAGAAAAGTCTTCCCATTTCCATCCCATTCATTACAATCACACAACAAAACACATTGAAGCTTCAAAATTATGTGAAAGAACTTTCATTACAATCACATAACCTCCAACCTCAAGAACATAGAAGAGTAACCAAAGCATATCACAGCCTCCAAAACAACAAAATGAAATGATCATATGAGTGTTCAGTTCCAAAAAGAGACCTACAGAATAGATAAACATAACCCTCCTTCATAATCTATGATGTTTTCGACTTCGGATTCTTCCTCACGACTTGCTTCCTCGGGTACGAATTCTTCATACCGATGAAGAACAGCAACGCTCCCAACAATGCCAGATTCTGCATAATATCAACCACACAACCTTATGATCCCTTCCGTATCTTAGCCCAAATCAATTTCGTATCTTTACATTCACCGAGTTATCGCGTGTTTTCTTTATTTAGCTTGTATTAAGATACAACTAAGATCTCAAGCTTCTGTAGTTAGGCCACTAAGCAATCAGATTCATCATTCTTGCTACATTAGCTCAATTACCTGAGTGAATTTCACAAAAAGTTGGTTGAATTCCTTTTTCTCGACGTCGTAGTTGTAGAAATCGTACAAGATTGGTGCAGTTATGGCCTGATGCAAGATCTACCCAGCAAGAACATTCAACAATTCAAATTGAATTGTCTTTGGTAAACGAATGAATATTGGTTTTGTAAAATTTGATATCATATCATACCAGAAGAAAGGCTCCAATGGAGCTGTTGAAGATGAAGAGCAGGCTTCCAAGGCCCTTCAGCGCAATGGCACCAGCCACAACATGTAGGATCTGTTGAAAATGGATGGAAATTTAAAGAACATTCGCCATGAGAAACAATGAGAAACACCGTGAGCATTTCCTCACCTCAACTTTGGGGAAATCCAAACCAGTATGAGATTCAAAATTGCGAGAGAAAACGTTGAATTTTGGCTTCAGATACTTGGCCGCCGCTCCTCCATCGGTACCAAAATCATTGAATCTGAAGAACAAAAATGAAATCAAGATCCAAAAGGGTTCATCCCCTGCAGAAACATTCCAGAGAGAAACAAACGGAGTCCAAAGTTTCCAAGAAGTAACACATAGTTCAAGCAAAATAGAAAGACTCCCATCATTTCCACTCACAGATCTGAGCTCATAACAAGACGAAACAACAGAATCTACCATGATTACATAACTGAAAAGGTTCATGAACTAAAACCCTAAATGAGGGGTTTTCCGATACACATTTAGAAAGTGACCCTACATCTGAAAATTCAAATTTCCAGTGAAGAAACCTCAGAATAGTATAAAAAAAAAAAAAAAAAAGCAACAAAATGAAGTAGATCTGAGTTGCTTACTCTTGCCAAGCAGAGAGGGCGAAGACGGAGACGAAGAGAACTCTTCCGACAAACGAAACGAAAGCCATTTCCGTCACAAAAACAGCTCCGACTCCGACAGAGATTTCGAAACCGAAACAAGAGGAGAAGAAGAAGAACAGAAACTTCAAAAGAGAAAAACAGGGAAAGCCTTTCTTCTCTCGATGTCTGTAAAACTTCTCCTTTCGCCGCCTTCGGTTCTTCTTCTCCTCTCTTAAATCTAAACTCGGCGCTCGAAATAATCTCTTACAAGTTTCACTCGCGCGACTGTAGAATTCATCCATACTCGCTTCAAAAATTGACTGTGCTGACTACCCCTTGCCTCCACGTACTCCAACCAATCGTATTCGTTCAATTTACAACAAGTCAGCCACGTGGCAGTATGATTGGGCAAGTTCATTTTTAATGCTACTTTTCCAATTTATTATGGAGAAAATTAAAAATTTTATTAGACTAATTAATATAAAAGTTTAAAAGTTAAAATATTTAAATTAATAAAAATACCTTTAAAACCTGTGAAGGCCAAATTCAAAAGGTTAATTTTTTCCATTCAAAACAAAATATTTAAAAAGAAAATTAAAAGTATTTTTTAAACGTTTTTTAATTTAAGAGTATTATTGAAACTTAATTCAAAATTGATTGAATATATAGTAATTTACCAATATAGGCTTAAGAATAATGGGAAATTTAAAAGATTAATAATGGGAAGAATATGGCAAACTATAAGGCTTGTTTCCTTCCATTTTCTTCTTTTATTTTATTTAGATCTAATTTTATTTACATTAATTAATGCCCATTATTTTCCTTGTTTTTTTTTTTTCAACTAACTATTACTTATTTATTAAAAAATTGAGAGTTTATGCTTTTAGATCGTGGCTTAGAACTTCAACACATTTAATATTAATTCATGCTATTAGTAGTCGTTTACTTTGTAATATAATAAAGTAATACAAAACATTTACATTCAAATTGTGTTTAAAAAACAATATATTAAGTGATTTTAAAATAATTAAAAAAAGGTTTATAATTAATTTTTACTATTGTATTTTTAAATATAAAATTATTTTTTAATGATTAAATACCTCATGGTATTCTTATCATTTTGTATTGGGATAATAGCGATTTTTTATTTATTTTTATTTTTTTTCATAAATGTGTGAGTAAACTCTAGTACGATTTCATAAATAAAACAAAAATTATCATTTTTTAAAGTTGATAATCTGATCTTTTACCTAATAATCATTAAACTTTCTAAATTTGTCTCTTATAGGGTTCAGAATTTAAATATATAAAAATTTAAATGTTTAAACACAATATGATACAAATTTCTTTAAGTAATTGAAAGTTCAAAGACATATTAAACGGTTTTCAAATGACTTGATAATTTATGTTACACCCGAGTAAATGAGGGGTATACAAATGAACTGATACCACATCTAAATGATAGTGATACTGAAAATAAGATAACTAATAAAAATTGAAAATAAATGAAAGTTATTACGTATACTAACAAGATGTACTTTTCTTTTCGGTAACTCAATCGTAAAAACTTTATATAATTAAACATGTTTTACTTAGAGTAATTTTATATTGGGTGAATTCCTAAGAATTTTTCTACGATGCATATGAGTGAAGACAAAATATGCTGAAAAAACTCCTATTTTTTTAATTATTAAGAAGCGATAAAATATTATTTTTTAAAATAATTTTTTTTTATGATTAAATCTAAGTTTCTAACATTTCAAATCTAAAAAAATAATATAAAATGAAAACGTTGGAAAAACAGGCATTTAAAAAAATGATGTCGACCAGCCATAAAACAAAGCACGTGATGCACGTGATCTGAGTAGCCGACAGGAACTTGTCGTTTTAGAACCCACAACTCCACAACTTCCTTTTCCTTTTTCTATTATTTTATTAAATATAAAAAATAAAAAATTCGAATATTTAATCTTTAATTTGAGATTATATATCTCAATCAACCGAGTTATAGTCCAGATTGGACATACGACCAAACATGTTGAGTTACGATCTACTCGCTTTTTTTTTTATTATTAAATTATAAATTTTATTCCCAAACGTTGTATTCTTATCTAACAAGTTCATAAATTTAAAATAAAATTTATATTTAAAACATTTTCTTAAATTTTATTAATTTATTTGATAGAAAATTGAAATTTTAAAAATTTATTATAAATTTTTTTAAAAGCTCAAACATTTATTAAATACAATTACCCCCAACCACTTTAATTAAATAAAATAAATTAATTAAAACTTGCATTCCACTCGAGGATTTAAAAAAATAATGACCAATGGGTAGGTGAAGCCAAGTTGGATTGTTAAATAGCACACATTGAGTGAGTTGTTCTTAAGTGTTCGTGTCAATGTAATCAAATCGAGTATTGAATTAGATTGTTTTGAAATAATTTTGATGTCCAAACTCAGATTTATTAGATGCAGAAAAGAATTTACATGAATCTTATACTATCGAGTAAGTACGAGAAGAAGATTAATGTAATTAGATCGAGGGATCCTGAAGTGGTTTGATCACAATAGCTAGTGTTGAGTTGATTATATATGTGAGATCTCACATCAATTGGAGAGAGAAACAAAACATTGTTTATAAGAGCGTGGAAATATCTCTCCCAGCAAACGCGTTTTAAAAATCTTGAAAAGAAGCCGAAAAGAAAAAGTCCAAAGAGGACAATATCTGCTAGCGCTTGGGTTGGGGCAATGTGCCAGCGAAGACGCTGAGCTCTCAAGGGAGTGCATCGAGTATGATTGAGCTATGCTTCTTCTAATTAGGGTTTGAATGATTAGTTAAAAATGTAAATAAATTGTAATTTTAGATAGGAAGAAAGTTATGAATATATAAATAAGTATATATGTGGAGGTAATTTTATGGAAACTCTAATTTAATACAAATAAATAAACAAATAATATATATATATTAGCATTACTGTTTGAGCGTTTAATTTTACGATTTTAGGCTTCTCTTCTATAATTTCCGCCCCCGTTGGAGTTTATCGGAGCTCTGAGTTTCCGATCCCACAAGCGCCAAGGTTCAGATTAGCCCTTCGTTTTCTCTCTTTCTTTCTAAAATGGGGTTCTTCTCTTTCCTTGGAAGGGTCCTCTTTGCCTCGCTGTTCATCCTCTCCGCCTGGCAAATGTACTATCTCTCTCTCTTTACATTTTCAGATCGGACTGTATTATCTCTACGTTCTTTCAATCTGATTATTTTTGTTGTCTTCTACTGTAGATCTGCTAATTTTGATCGTATTTCTGTGTTTATTTGTTCTTCTGATGATCGATTTTAGGGGTTTTGTAATCGGCGCTGTAGTGTGTGACTTTGTCTGTGTTTTCACTGATGTTTGACGATATTTGTCGCATTAGTTTTCCAATCGTAAAGATTATTGCTCTTTTTATGGGATTCATATTCCGATTGTTGATCTCGCCTTTTTCTTTACCATTGTGGACGGTTTGAATGTGCTTTTTGAAATCAGGAGTGCAGGTTTTTCGGAAATGGAAGGGGATTAAGGGATAAACAGAGCTTAGATTTTGTATTAGTGAGGAATGGAGAGTTCACCAATTTTTCTTCGCTAGATATTGAGCTATCGCTTCTTGAGATTAGATTTTGAATGTTGGGCGTTGTGATGAATTATTAAGAAGCTGTATTTTTAGTTGATTCCTGAGGACCCACTTCACTTTTGGGTCATTCTTAATATTTGATTCATTTAAATTATGCATCATTGTGATAATTTGTTTTCAAGCTTAGTGGTTTGATAGAAGGAAATTATCAGATTGTTTTAGGTTCTTGATTTCTTTTTCTTTTTGTGTGTGTTTTCAACGAGATGGAACTTTCTAAACCCTTTTCTAGGAATCAATCTTAATTAAGAAAACAGGTCGAAAAGGTTTTCAAATTTCATCTTTCAGGCAATACAAGTGCAGTATTGCTTAACTTGTGTTAGATAAATTTACGTTTCGCTTATTTCTACGCTCTGTGATTTGAAGATTGGACCGGGTTGTCTTCTTCAGTGTGAAAAAGTTAATCGAGTCGAACATCATTCTGGCTATCATGAAAGTTAGAATATAAAGGAAATGTAATATGTCCAACGTACAATGAAATGAAGGATTTCTTTGTTGTGTTCTTGTTTGTTGTTAAATTATAATGTGCCTGTAAGTATTGCTTTCTATCACTCGGTTAATCATTTTGTAGGAGAGATGGCCGAGTGTTTGTAGGCGTAGTATTGGAATTGCTATGTACGCTTTTTGTTAGGAAAACAATTATATTTTTCAATTATTCAAAAATATAGGGCTATACGGACTCGAACCGTAGACCTTCTTGGTACAACTCATTAGGGGTTATTACTTCCTTGGTAGCTCAACACATGTACTCTTTACTTGCTTATGCAAAACTCCTGGCTTATGACTTAGGCTGGGTTCTATGCTCTCCGGCCTCATGTTAAGTTAAATACACGAGGAATAAGATCGAACTTTCAAGTTTGTGTTTATGTTGAACTCGATAAGGCGTCTATTGTTAGGTTCAATGAATTTGGCACTGATGGTGGACCTGCTGCAAAGGAACTCATTCCGAAGTTGTACACTCTTAGGAGAAACGTCTCCGCTCAATTTGGATTCGACCTACCCGTTATCGACGTGAGTTTCAGTTCTTCTGTGGATTGTACTGCTGAACCTTCATACCATTTTCTCTTTTGTACTCAGATTATGAGTTTGTTCTACAGGTTTCCCATTTAGTTGCTGCGTTTTTGTCTCTTAAAGGCATTGGTGGCCTTCTCTTTGTATTTGGGAGTCCAATTGGAGCTTATCTCCTGGTAGAATTTGCTTTGCCTCCTTTTGTTGATGCCTTTATTACTTCAAGTTACTTTAAGTTTGTTCTTATTCCCATTATAGCAGCCGAGCTTGTTTGTTTATGCAGCTTCTTTACTTGGCAATTAGCACACCAATTCTGTATGATTTTTTCAACTATGGTCGTGACAAGTCCCAATTCAGTATACTAATGAATGATTTCTTACTGGTGAGTTGAGCAAATTTGTTTGCACTAAGCCAATTCATTCGTGTTATTGCAAACGTCATATATTTCGTTTTTCTTTTTCGCTTTGCAGCACGTGGCACTTGCTGGTGCATTGCTCTTCTTCATCGGAACGAAGAACTCGATTTCGAGGAGGCAACAGAAGAAGAAGGCACACAAAGCCAAAACGAACTAGAAATGTAAGACAAGCCATTTCTTTAACTCGAAATCGTACCATTCCTTTCCATTCCCTTCACTCGGGTTGGGGCTCGGATCGAAAAGCTTCTTATTTAATAATCCTTTTTGTGATGATTGATTTACTCATTAGGAATTTCAGTTCTCTATTGACTGTCGAATGTTGTTGGAGTTCATTACAGTCAAATATGAAGGGATTTAGACACATGTTCTTCTCCATTCAAACTGTTTTCAGAGGATTAGAATCTTTTATTCAATTAACCTTATTTGTAGAACTATATGTTGATGTGCATATTTTTGGATGTTGATAATTTTTCTGGAGAATCATTTAACTATATTTTGAATAATCTTGGAAGTCTCATATCAACGAACATGCTTTTGAATTGAACCATCATTTACGATCTCTGTAATCATTTTGATTTCTATCATGTCTGCCATTCATTAGGAATCTAGCATCCATTTATCTGTGAGATTGAAGTGTAGGAATAGTTTCTGATCCTCATGAAGCTCAGATTTGTCTTTGAAAAGTTCATAAACTTTAATCGTGTTCCTACTACCGACGAAATAGTGATATGATGGTTAGAAATGTTACTCGATACGAGTCAATATTCTTTTCAAGGTTAGATATCGAGTCAATCAAGTCTAAATATGAGCAAAATCGAAACTCAAACTATGAGTCGGATTAGGTTGGGTTGGGTCGAAAATTCGTCTAGGTCAGAATAGAGTCATACTTTCTAAGGTAGAGATGGTTTGGTTCTTGGGACTTGTAGGAGGTGAATGCATCGGTTTAGATGTTCCAAGTTCGAACTTTTGAGCGAGCTCAATACCAAAAATCCTTGATATCTCTCGAGTATGAATCTTGGGGTGGGTGTGACGTATGAGGGCCTTTCGATATGTGCCGTAGATTTATGTAAATAAAACGATTCATAAAATTTACTTAAATTAGTGATTAAGTTGTGACATCTAAATTACGTTTTATAATTAGGGCGAAGGAGCAATTTGCAAATCACTTGAAAATTAAGGACCATTTGGAATATTTAACTTTTTTTTGGATTTCTTTACAAAATTTATTCCAGGCCTGTGGTGTTCCAATCAAACAAATATCCGCCATACACGTGTACTCTTATCTCAACTTTGTCAAAGGTTCACGTTTGACCACGTCCGTTAAAATCTAACGTAACGTCGTTACCGATAAGTCAATTTGATGCCACGTCGGATTCCTCACTGTCACAGCCATACTCTCACGCCACCCTTGTCTGCCACGTGTTTAATCTGTCTCGTATGGCAATTATTACTTAATTATTACTCATTTAAATATAAGGAGGTGGATCAACTCTAATTATTAAATTCCATAAATATTTATGAAGGGAGGGGAAATAAAAAAAGACGAATAAATATTTTTGTTTGAATTTTTAGTATTTGTTGAGAATTTGAATAAAGTTTTTCAACCAAAAAAATAAAATTGGTCAAAAGCAAAGATTGGAATCCCTTGTGTTTTATTATGCCCACAGTTTATTCCTTTAAACAAAAACATCAAGTTAAGAATATCTCCTTGTTTCTAGATTTTTCCACTCTCATTATCCACATGGGACTTTATTACAATCTTTTTCAAAAATGATAGAAACCCATATAAATAAATAAATAAATAAATACATCATGTTGTTCGTGTTGCAGCTTTTTGAATGTCTAATAATGTGAGATTCTACATCGATTGAGGAGGGAAACGAAACATTCTTTATAAGAATGTGGAAATCTCTCTCTAACGGACGCGTTTTAGAACTATGAGGGAAAGCTCTTGAAATTAACATATCTCCTCCCAAGGAGCGGAGAAAGACAGAGAAAGCCTAAAAAAAAAAGAACAATATTTACTACCAGGATAAAAAAGGACAATAAGAACCATATCTACTGTCAAAAACCTAAAAAGGATAATATCTTCTAACATGAACAAAAAAGAACTATGATAGAAAACCGTTAAAAGGGAAAGTCAAAAAATGACAATATCGTTTAGTAGGGACCAAAAAGGACAATGATAGGAAACCCTTGAAGGGAAAGCCCAAAAAAAACAAAATATACTGGTGGTAGAATGCAAGTGGAAAGCTCAAGAAGGACAATATTGCTAGTGGAGACAAAAAAGAACAATATCTCCCTGCAAGAAAAGCCAAACTGCCCTCGAACGGAAAGATCGACGATTCGAACGAATCTTTGATTAGTTCACGTTGAACGAAAAAAGATGCAATTTTTTATTCCTTCAAACTCAAAATATGAAATAAACTTATTAGTTACAAAAGTTGAAAAGAAGTGAAGCACTAAATATTGCATCCCACATGCCCATGCCTCGATGCCCACTTTATAATTACCTCTCCTCCTCTTCCTCATCCTTATCTTCTTCTTCCCCTTTAACCCTCAAATCCCCTCTCCCTTTCCTCATGGCTGATTCACACAGACGAATCTCCACTCCCGCCGGTGGCTCTCGCTGCCATCCGCCGCCGCAGCAGCAGCCAGGCTGCTTCCGGAGCCGGGCGCCAGCGTCCCTGCAAATCAACCGCCCCGATTGGAAGGTCGCCATCCCTCTCTTGACCCCGCTCGTCTCCCCATCATCACCCAAAGAAATACAAACTTGGGCGCCTAATTCCGGCGAAGGATCCTCCAATTCTTCAAATCATAAAGAATCGGAGCCGGAGAAGCCGCCGGTTTTTAAGAAATGGCAGCATCCGGCGGCCCCTTTTCAGTACGATTCCGGCCCTATGGATTCCAGATTCGTCCCTGCTTAGATTTTTTTTTTTGTTGTTGTTCTAATAAACTCTTCGATCTGTGAAATTTGAATGCCAATGAAAATTGTAATTATTATTTTTTTTTTTAGTGATTGAAGTGATTGAAGAGAGATGGAAAGATGATGAATGATTGGGATATCATTAATTACTTTTTAATGCGTTCAACATTAATCATTTCACAATCATTGTGACCGAATAAATTAATATTGTATAAAATTTATAATTTGGGATGTGCATGTATGTGACTTCATTGCTTGCTCGAACACATTTATTAAGAATTGACCCGTGAGCCATTTCTGCCTACCAAGTTCAACAATATTGACAAAATGAATATCAATCTCAACTCATGGGATGAAGCACATTGTCATAAAAAATTCATTTTCAAAGGAAGATATCCCAAGACACTTGTTGCACGACAATACATGCATGTGCAATGAGGTAGCTCACTCAAGCCATGGGGTCAAGGAGTCGTCTGGTGTCTGATTGACATCAAGTTTGGTGAATTTTCACGTTTCACTTATAAAAACTTAAATTCAAAGTCGCTTCTCGAAACTCACATTGGAACCCTAACTTTTGAGGATATGGCCCGGGTCCTATCCAACCTTTTTATGCTTGTTTCTAACCGTCTCGAACACATTGTTACTTACTATCTTAGTTCTATCTTAGCTTGACTATCATCCACACTTTTTTTGGTGTGATAAGATGATGCACCGTCCTCCTCTATCGCATTACAATACTTGTCTTTTTCAATACCCATATAGCAGGATGGATGTCACTCCCGTATTTCATTTTAACAAACTACACATAGAGTCATAACCTATTCTCTTCTGAATAAGACTGTGACACCATACCCATAACTACTAGTACAAAATGATATTCTTAACATATTAGATATAGATGGGTTGGCTACCCACTTCGACAGTGTCGAAGTGTGACTCAATGATCTAATGTGGTGCCCAAACACAAACTATTTAGATATTGATAGGAATACAAACAAAAACAATAATTATTCTCTTAATTTTCTTTTTAATTTTAAACTAAAGAACATCATAAATATTCATAATTTTATTTTCAGCTTTTAAAGTAAAACGGCCCCTTAAGATGTCACAATTTGGACAATGTATTGTTTGGCCCATATTTTCTTCATAGAAACCTCCCCTCCTTCCTCCACCTTTCATAAAACTTATACCAACCTCGATCAACTCAATTTAATCCGTAAATTTTATGTTGAATTATCAATTTATTTGAACTGAGTCGAGTTCAAATAAATAAAATTAATTTGTTTTGAGTTAAACAACCCCAGAAATAAACTTATTCAACTCAGTTTAAATATTCTACAGTTCGTTCGGGTTGGGCTCATTGAGTTCATTATCTAATAATAATTACTCGAGTTGAAAAAATTACAACCCAAATAACTAAGTTGAGCTTAACAAATGTATCAACTCAACCCACAAACTCTTATAATGTTGATAAGTGACAGAACACTCTATTAGATAAAATTTGGATAAATGACACGATCTGCTCATTATTTAGATGATGATATAAAGAACATAACAAGATTTGAAATGAACCATAGGTATGAGTCGGGTTGAGTTCGTCGAGTTAGTGCAAATTTTCAAAGTTTATGCTATTTCATTAAAAGTGGTTGATACCAAGGAGAAAGCTACAAACACAAAATCACAACTTGTAAGTTGTAAACATATTCCCCCAAACTACAAACTATTGAGATCCAAATTGTTGCCCATATATTCTCCAAACACAACCTTCCTTGCTTCCTAAAATAATCCATTTTTTACGTTCGGGTTCTATCCATACGAGCCCTAAACGTTTTCCGTTCCATCGAATCACATACTAAACTTGAAGAATCGTTGCTTGTTTAAAAAACTGTGGCAGTTTTTACTCTCGATTAATTAAAATATGAAATTAATATAAAAGATTCATATAAATATTATTTATTTTCTTTTATTAGGTGAACCTAAAATGTTTAAATATGGATTAGTTTAACCAAATCCTAATTTTTTATATAATTAAATTAAAATAAATTAGGTTTGGACAAATCCATGAAGTTGAAGCAAATTGAAAATTTTGATTACTTGTCGTCTTAAAGTTGAATTTGTTTATATTTTTTTGTATTTACACGAACAACCAATCACGAACTAACACATGTATGATTGAGAATAATATATTTGATGATAATAATTTAATTAAAATATCTTATTATTTTAGTACATTATTAGTAAAAATCAAATGATTAGCATATAGGAATAATGTAACGCTTCATGTCCATGATCTCGACTGAGATTTAGATTTTGAATTCAGCTCTTAGTAGCTCCAACATTCTGCTACGACATAACCCAACAAGTCAACATAAGTTTTTCTAGCATGTTTTGTCTTCACTCGATTGTTTTTTACTACAATTCCTAGAAAGTAAGAGAGAAAAAAAAAAAACGTTTAACTTTGAAATTCTAACGATTGAGCCATTGAACATTTTTTAATCAACATATCCTCCAGATATGATTTCATACTCAAACGTTACATCTACCTTTAAATATAACTTTAATGGTCGAGATGGGGAATACGTTATTCCGATATTGATTTTGACGCAATAATATCATATTATAAAATCAATCATAATGGGAAAACAAAAGGAGAGACACCAAAATTGAAAGGCTGAAGATGAAAAAGAAGTTTGTTTGGTCCCTTTCCTCTTTCTCTAAAGGGACACCCATTTCAATAATGATGCTTTTGCTTCAAACTCTTTGCATTCAATTGCATGCTTGCAAACCCACTTTTATTACCAATTTGCCCTTTTCTCGAGTTTTCTACATAATTTTTCTTCTAATTTTTTAGTTGTTTATCTGTTTATCCGAACATTTTAGTAGTGCAATGTAATGGATTAAGTCTATCGCTAATAGATATTGTTTGCTTTGACCTACTACGTATTGCTATCAACCTCATGGTTTTAAAACACATCTATTACATAGAGGTTTTCATACTCGTATAAAAAAAATGTTTCATTCGTCCCTTTTACTGTTACTATTGACCCACTTTCTTTTTGTCACTATTTTGGTTGCTATTTTGCCCCGAAAAAAATATATATTTATGTCCAACAAAAATACCTAATCCCACTAAATTTTCTCCACTTTTGACCAAATTTCTCTCCCTTACTATTATTATTATTTTTTTTTTTTTTGAGTCAATAGTTAATATAAATTCCAATCAAAGCCTTTGACATATTAGATTTTTTTTTTAATTTTATAATTATTTTCCGTTTTGGGTTCCATATTATTTGATCAAAAGGCAAACAAAATTAAATAAAATATAAAGGAAAAAAAATTAGAAAGTTCTAACATGTTGAAGAACTAGTGTAAGTTTGCGGGGATAATCTTCACTCTTAAAAAGCAAGAAGTAGGGAAAGGAATCTTGTCTGAGAGAATGTTGAGGCATCAAACATTAAGTCTAAATTTCAAATCTTGGGTATGGATTGTTATAAATGGTATGAGACATTCGACAAAATTGGAATGTCTGGAGAAGATTAGCACGGTCCCTCACATTGAAAAATAATTCAAATCATGGACATGGGTCGTTACAAAAATTGTGTCTACTACTCTCGAAGCTTGCAATGAATTAAAACTTTAAAAAGTGGAAATGGTTGGAATAGTTGAACAAGATCATTCACTGGTTAACTGCTCGTTAATCAAAGTCATAAAGATATAAAGATTCATGGTTCAAAAAAGAAAAAGTACGCATCTTTACGCAAACAATCATCCAAGTCATCAATAAACTTTGAGAAATGGATGAAATAAAAATACGATAATGTTATCAGTTTAAAAGGAAAGGGGCGCAAGTGATCTACAAATCCTCTGTTTTTCCTTTTCAAATCCGCAAATTGCAAGAATTTTCAAAAAAGAAGTCAAAAGTACGAACCGAATCGCTAAAATTCACAACAAAAACAATCACACACAGCTGGGTTTTGCTTTGTTTTCTCAATGAGGAGCTCCGCGCCGCCCTTCGAGCTCAGAATTAATGCGACCCCATGAGTTATTTTCCACTTCCCAACTGTTCGATTGTTCTAATTTGTTGTTCTTCAGATTTTCAGGTCACTTGGGTTCAGCTTAATTTCTTCGAGCTTTTGAAGATTACTCTTGGTGGGTCGATTTCTTCTGGGTTTTCATTGATACCCAGATCTTGAAGAGGAGCAATGGTTGCAGAGCCTTGGATTGTCAAAATGGGTAACCAGGTTAGCGCTAATCTCAAACAAGCCCTCCTCGAGCCTTCTAAGAACAAGAACAATGGCAATAATAAGCAAACAATCGGTATTCTATCTTTTGAAGTTGCTAATATAATGTCCAAAACGATTTACCTTCATAAATCTCTGTCTGATTCTGCCATTTCTAAGCTCAAGAACGAGATCTTGAGCTCCGATGGTGTTAAAAACCTTGTCTCTTCTGATGATGTTCATCTTCTTGAGCTTGTGGTTCTTGAGAAGCTTGAGGATTTGAACCGAGTGGCTAATGTGGTATCTAGGCTTGGTAGGAAGTGTTCACAACCTGCGCTACAAGGGTTTAAACATGTGTATTTGGATATCATTAATGGAGCTATAAATGTGAAGGAATTGGGGTTTTTGGTTAAGGATATGGAGGGAATGATGAGGAAAATGGAGAGGTTTGTGAATGTTACAGCGAATTTGTACACTGAAATGGAGGTTTTGAATGAATTAGAACAGGCTGCTAAGAAGTTTCAGAACAATCAGCATGAACAAACTAGAAAAGCTTATGAACAGAAACTCTTATGGCAAAAACAGGACGTGGGGCATTTGAAGGAGATTTCTTTATGGAATCAAACGTTTGATAAGGTTGTTGAATTGCTTGTAAGAACTGTTTGTACGGTTTATGCGAGGATTCATCATGTTCGGATCGATGCAGAGTCGATGGAATCGAAACGTGTGTTCATTGAGAGAGGCCATGGAGCGAGACGCGGGTCGAGTTTCAAATCTCAAGTTAGCTCTAAAAGAAGCGAGGTTCCATTGTTTGATGACTTCAATTTTCCTTGTGGAACGAATCCCGGGAGGGTTCTTATGGATTGCCTTAGTTTAAGTAGTTCTGGTGATGAGGATAGTTATGTCGACCACGACGATCCAAGCTGCCAACGCTCGGGTCGTAGCATTAGGAACAGTGGCTCCAGTCAGGTGCAGTTCTCTGTTCCATTCGGAGTGGATTTAAGACAAGCAAACAATGGAGGAAACTTCGGGTTCAAGAGTAGATTATTATCGGTCTATGCAGCGGTTTCGACTGTCGGAGGCTCGGCTCTTGCTTTACATTATGCAAATATCATCATTGTTATAGAGAAATTGCTTCGTTATCCTCATTTAGTTGGCGACGAAGCTCGGGACGATTTGTATGAGATGCTACCAACAAGTTTAAGATCATCCATGAAAACGCATTTGAAGTCTTATGTTAAGAACATGGCTATATATGATGCTCCTCTTGCCCATGATTGGAAGGAGACACTCGATGGGATCTTGAGCTGGCTCGCTCCGTTGGCACACAACATGATTCGATGGCAAACCGAGCGTAATTTTGAACAACATCAGATCATGACTCGAACGAATGTCTTGCTGATCCAAACTTTGTACTTTGCCGATCGAAAGAAGACCGAGGAAGCCATATGTGAGCTTCTTGTTGGATTGAATTACATATGTCGCTACGAGCATCAGCAAAATGCATTGCTTGATTGTGCGAGTAGTTTCGACTTTGAAGATTGTATGGAGTGGCAGTTGCAATGTAAAGCGTCGTATCTTACTTGACGACGACGACGGTACAGGGGTCTATATTTGTTTTTTTTTCTTCCTTACTATACAGTGCATTTAGAGCAGTGATTGTTCAATAGAATTGTGAATACTGAGCAGCTTTAGAACACAGAAAGGCATGATTGATGGGGCACTTTGATTCGGTATGCTTGCTTTTGAGAGGTATGAAAGTTCAATCCACATTATTCATTTGCATCCTTCATGAAATGAAATATATAATTTCAAAACATTGCTATTTTTCATTGTTCTTCACGCTCGATGTGTAGTAAAAAGACCTGTTTGAAATGACTTTTTAAGTGTTTAAAAAAGTGTTCTAAAACGTTAGAGAAGTTATTTGTCACAACCTAAGCCCACTGCTAATAGATATTGTCTTCTTTAGGCTTTCCCGTTCGGGCTTCCCCTCAAAGTTTTTAAAACGCGTCCTCTATGGATGTGGGATCTCACAATCCATTGCCCTTTGGGACCAGCACCTTTGCTGGCACTTGTTCCCTTCTCCAATCAACGTGGGATCTCCCAATCCACCTTACTTCAGGGTCCAGCGTTCTTGTTGGCACACCGTCTCGTGTCTACCCTCGTTTGGGGCTCAACTTCCTCGCTAGCACATCACCTGGTATCTAGCTCGGATACTATTTGTAACAGTCCAAGCCCACCACTACTAGATATTGTTTTCTTTAGGGTTCCCTTTTCGAGCTTCCCCTCAAGGTTTTTAAAACGTGTCTGCTAGGGAGAGGGATCTCACGTTATTCCAAACAAGCTCCACGAGGCCTCAAACCATCATATGCTGTCATTCCAGTTTATAAACGATCCTAACATTACATTGCTTGGTGTTCTTGTGGAGTGCTTTTTGTTGTGTCTTGAACTTGAACCTGTACAAAATTATGTATTAATCAGCAGGAAAGTTTTCATTTCAGGTGGAAAACCACTGTTTTTCTGCCCCAAGTAATTAAGCTGAGCTGAATCCTTCAAATGAAGATAGAAAAATGGTGCTCTCCTCATCTGTTCATTGAACAGATCGACGGTTAACCATCGTCCTTGAAGATGACGATGATATGTAACGGGCTAAAGTAAACAATATTTCTATGATTATCTTCTGCAATATAATCAAACAAGTAAAAGGTTAATAATATTCATAAGATTTACAGGAACCCCTCCGTTCATTTTTTTAGCAGAAAGAAGGGTAAAGAGACTTTTCTCTAGTAAACACGTTTTAAAATCGTGAGGCTAACAACAATACGTAACATGACAAAAAGAACTTTATAATAACAAATAAAATATGAGATCTATAATGTCTTATCCAACTAAATATTTTGAATTCATATAAAAATAAATTTTTAGACGAATAAACGATGATTATTAAGAGACAATTATATTATAAAATTATGGAAGGAACGTCACACTTGGGTACAAAATTGTGTGTATAAATAACGTCATATTTCCATTCATTTCCCAATTTAAATGCCTTTTTTCCCTTCAAATTTTCGGTTTTTCTCAGTGTTTTAAAATTTTCCGCTAATCTGGCTAATTCTAATCCGTGGTGGGCTAGTCGGGTGTGCTTTCCGGCCACCGACCCGGTTTCTACCACCGTCGGCGGCTGCGGAAGAGAGCACGACAACAATGAAGACGAGCTGAAGGAAGGTAGCGTGCTGGTTGGGAACCGCCGAACGAGAGGGCGGCCACCGGGAGCGAAAAACAAACCAAAACCCCCAATCATCGTCACGCGCGACAGTCCTCACGCGCTTCGCACGCACGTGATCGAGATCGCCGGAGGAGCCGACGTGGCCGACAGCATAAACCAACTCTCCAGCCGCCGACAACGTGGGGTTTGTGTTCTCAGCGGAAACGGCACGGTTGCCGACGTGACTCTCCGGCAATCCGCCACCGTGATCCAACTTCACGGCCTGTTCGATATTCTATCACTGAGCGGCTCTTTTCTTCCCGGTCCAGCCATCCCCTGTTCCACTAGACTGACCGTGTACCTCGCCGGTGGTCAAGGGCAGGTGGTCGGAGGGACAGTGGTGGGCCCTTTGTTGGCGGCTGGGCCTGTCATTTTGATAGCTGCTACTTTTGCTAATGCAATTTATGAGAGACTGCCTTTACAAGACGACCATGATTATCAAGAAACAGAGGTTTCTCCGACCGCTATAGATGGCGGAGAAGTGGAGGAGCCGCCGCCTCCGCCGCCGTATCCCCGGACGACAACTTCAATTTATGACTTGATGACACCAAATAATGATCATGAAATGGGAATTGATAAGGTTTGGTTGGGCTCAGCTTAACTTCATGGGTACGTTCTTAGTTTATAATTGTATAAAAAAAATGTATTTTTTTTTATTGTATCGTATTGCATTTGTATTTAATTTGATTTGGATCATACTATATTTTAAGGAAAATCAAATCAAATATAATTTGATTTAACTTATAGTATTAATTTCTTAAAATAGATTTTCTAATGTATTTTAAAACTCTCGTGGCCGTGTAATATTCATTTTTAAGGAATATTTTTTTTAAGGAAGGGGACTTAGACTTGAGCATACGTTGTTTGTGCCAATAGTAACCCAATTCTTGTTGGCTGACTTACTCAAGGATGAGAGTAAGTATCGTATTATTGTGTTACGAGTCCTGACAATTGATTGAAGTATTAGTACAGTTAAGACTTACTAAAACCGATCAGTTTAAGCTTTTGGATTAAAAGATGATCTAAGTTACCGAAAATTTAATCAGGTTGGAAAAAAATGTTATATCAAATACAATTGAACAGGTTAAATAATGTAGCTCAAATTTCAACGAGAAAGTTAGGAATTTGTCATACCCAAATAAAGAAAGGAAAAAGTTCGAATTTTTTTTGTCCGGGTTCATCAAAATTAGAAAAATAGGACACTCAATTCAAGAGTGGAGCCACATAATTGAGGTGTCTTGTGACAACGAAATGGACACCGACCCTCAATTGCCGTTTCAAAGAAGAAAAACACAAGCAAGAACAAAGTCCTATATGCTTTTAGGACAAATTCATAGATTATTTGACTTCTATCTCAACATTATTCGGTGTACATGAGTTGGAAAGGGGAATGACATTTCTTACAAGGGTGTGAAAACATTTCCCCTGTTAAATGCATTTTAAAACTATGAAGCTAACGACGATATGTAATGGATCAAAACGGATAATATCTGCTAGCAGCGTGCCTAGGTCGTTAGAAATAGTATTAGACCCAGACACCGGCCAGTGTACAGCGAGGACGCTCGGTCCCAAGAGGGTGAATTGCGAGATCCCACATCGGTTGAAGAGGGAAAAAAAACATTCTTTATTAAAAGTATGTAGGAAGCTCTCTTTAATAGACGTATTTTAAAACGTGAGGCTGACGATAATAATAACGAAGTAAAAACCAATAATATCTATTAGCAATAAACTTGAGCGGTTACAAATTCTTACCTTCGTCAAAGATTAAAGGATAGAAATGGGGCCATTCACATGGAAAACACAACTAGATGAATTGGAAATGATTATGAATTATTTGTTTGTTTAGTGAATTTACGAAGTTAGAATTAAGTTGTATTTGGATTGTTCTTCTTTTTGATGTCCAAAGCCATTGATTTCCCTTTTGAATAATTATGAAATTGGGAAAGAAAGAGAATCCACCAAACCCTCATATGCATTTTTATTATTGAATGCACCCATCACAATTTACCCCTTTTAAACTCATTTCGAGTGGGAAACGAGGAGCTTTTTGTCATGGTTGGGACACCGTCTTAACCACAGTTTTCTACTTCAGATCTAAACCAACTTCAAATATATATGAATTTGAAAGATAAATGAAATATTTCTTATAATACAGTAGAAACCTTTCTCTAAAATAGTGAGACTGAGACAATATATAAGAGATCAAAATGAACAATATATACAAATAGTGAACTGGGTTGTTACACTCTCACCAAGAGTTCCGACGAAGACAAAGAAAGCTATAGAAGATGGGTTAATTCAAAGCAAAGGAAAGTAAGCCCTAGAATGTGGTTGGTGTTCTCATTAAGTTATAAACTCTACACAATGCCGCTATACCATCTAACTCGTCCTACTTCTTTAGTTCGGTTTGACAATATTCATACCTATGTGAAAATATTAGAATAGAACGATTCAGTTCTTCTAAGTATATAGATTAATGAACACGATAATGAAAGTCCATGAACTTATAGTCTTCTACCCTAATAAAAACGGTTGCCTTAACTATTGCCTAAACGCATTAGACACAATTTAAAGTTAAAAGAATTAAATTTGTAATTTGTCACCTATAATGATATAATTAAAAAAAAAAAAAAAAAAAATCGAAGTTCGTCCTATTTTATAATTTAATAATTAAACAAGTTGCCGCCGCTTAGAGAAGAGACAAAGAAGGCCATGGTGGGATTGTTGGGCCCACATCGGATGTGGACTAACGTGGACATTACAACCGACACGTGTCTCGAAAATGGTTTCCTTACTATTTTGTCGGTCTTCTTTACCCCTGCGTCAAACACGGTCTATTTTGTCTTTTTCCTTAAAAATTGTCCCACCGGAAATAAAAAAAAAAATTAAAATTAAATGTAATAATCTAAAAGAAATTGCACCAGCCGGGAATCGAACCCGGGTCTGTACCGTGGCAGGGTACTATTCTACCACTAGACCACTGGTGCTTATTGGGTGATGAAGAATAAAATAAAATTTTAATCAAATTATATTTAAAGAATAAGGATGCAAAATCGGTCATGTATCTAACTAGTACTATATTATTAGGGTTTTTATGAATTTTTGAGTTCTCATCGATAAGACCTAAACCAATCTAACTCGTAACTAGAGTTGATTTCTTACAAGTAAAAGAAAAAGAAAAACCATAAAAGTAACTCGAACATGTATCTAACTAGTACTATATTAGGGTTTATGTAAAATTTTGAATATACATCCAAAAGTTCTCGTTAACGAGACCCAAATAAGCCCCTACTCTATCTTTACTATACGTACCAAAAGGAAAAGTGAGCATTATGACCTAAGAAGCCGCAAACTTGATTAATTTAATTCGACTATCATCCAAACAATTGCATCAATGCTTGAACATCTTCTTCTTTTTCTCCTCCTTCGTCTCCTCCTTCTGGTTCTGGTTCTCGTTCTCGTTCTCTTGGTCCTTCTTCTTGTTCTGGTTGTTGTTCTGGTTCTGGTTCTGGTTCAGGTTCAGGTTCGTACTCTTCTTGTTCTTGTTCCTCATCAGAATCGGGAAGTTTAAGCTTCAAAAGCTCAAAATTGAGCTCTAATTGAAAGCTTTTTTCTTTCTCAGCAGCCAACTCATCCTCCAATCTCTTAATTTGCTTAACCATTTCCAAATCCTTATCATGCATAAAACCACAATGGTTCATCAACATACTAACCATTTCCTTTTGTGTATCAATATTATCAAGCAACGAAGACAACAATGTGGCCAACGTTTCACTATCCATAGCTTGATCAACCTCCTTCTTCTCATCACTCCCACCATGCATCAGAGATTTCATATCAAATTTATTACATTGTTCTTGTTCTTTATAAGAAAACACCGTCTCCCCACGAAATCTAACCCTTTTCCCAAACGATTCCTCATCAGGCTCCAATTCAAACAAGAAATTATTATAATCCCATCCCGTAATCCTCAAAACCTTCCCACCACCACCACCTTGACTACTCTCACCCAATTGCACCTCGTTCTTCATCAAATCAATGATTCTATCCTTATCTTGCTCAAACATTTCCCCAATTCCCACCATTCCTTTAGCAATACTCTTGAACAAAAAATTTGAATTTTCCCCTTTCTTCACGAATGGATGATCCAATAAACTCAATGCCGAAACTCTTGCAAATGGATCTTTAGCTAAACAAGAACCCACAAAATGCTTCAATGTATCACCAAATTTCCTTGGAACAACGCTCTTCCCTGATCGAGTATCCAAATTCAAATCATAAGGAAATCGTCTAGAAATCTTGGAGAATTGGGCTTTGATTACCTTTTGATCATAAATTGGAGGACACCCATATGCAATTTCCATAGCCAAAATCCCCACCGACCAAACATCTGATTTGGAACTATAATCCTCCTCCGGTGGAACCCAATACGGCACCGATGAACAATCTTTGTTCATATCCTTTGAAACGTCCAAATCTGATAGCAATACGCACCCATGAGTATCAAAAAAGATATTGCTTGCTTTCACGGATTTATGAACCAACCCTTTTTCGTGAAGAAAAACCAATGCACGGAGGAGTTGGTTGATAAGAATTGACATGAATTGATCCGGTAAGCCGGTTCGGAATCGCTGGGAGATTATGGCTTGTAGAGGTCCGGCGTGGATGAATGGCATTACGATCCATAGGCAGCCGTCGTTGGCGATGAAGCAACAATGAGGGCTGAGGATATGTGGGTGGTTGATGAAGGAGAGATTTGTGTTGATGTTCGTAATTGCAGTTGGGTCAATTTCGACGTTGCTATCAATGATTTTTATGGCGACGATCATTGTTGAGTCTGCTGATTTGCATATTGCTTTGTAGACTGTGCTGTGGTCGCTGGCGCCGATTTGTGATTGGATTTCGTACTCGTCGGCGACTTTTGGGAACTTGAAATGAGTTCCCTTGGCGGCGGAGGTTTCTTGATCTTGAATTTGACGGCGGTCCATTGTTGATGACGGGTTAAAGGCTTTCTTGTTTCTGTTGAATGGTGATGTGTAAGAGATGGGAGATGAGGGAAGTATTTATAGGGAATCCGAGTATCGTTATTTTGACTGAGTCTTTGACTGACTTTGACTGAATATTTCGTTTTGTAACGGTTTTTCTTGTTAGGTAGTTAAGTGGTTTCATGTAGTTACTTAACGGTTTTAATAACTGAATAATGACTGTATTACGAGGCTAACGATCTATTTTTAAATGTTGATTTTTTTTTTTTTTTTTTGGTGAATTATGATTTCAATTTCGTTATTGAAATTTGAAAAATAGCTCTAAAAGGGTCACTAGAGTTCATTGACTATCAGTCAAGGGTATAATGACTATTAACTCTAAAACATCAGTAGAGTTCTCCGGTCATGTCATTGGTGTAATGACTCATACTCAGAATTTAGATTAGGATTCGGTCAAGGGTGTGATGACTCATACCAAAGATTTATGTAACAACTCAAGTTCACTACTCGTAAATATTGTTCTCTTTGGGCGTTTTCTCTTTCTTTTAAAATGTGTCGGCTAGGGAGAGGTTTCCAACTTTGATAAAGAATGCTTCGTTCTCCTCCCAACCGATATGGATTTCACAATTTAGATCAGGATTCGGTCAAGGTTGTAATGATTTGTTCTCATCCCAAATAGATGTGGGATCTCACAATTTAGATTCGAATTCGGCACTTGATAGCCCCAACTACCTAGGATTTAGATCAGAATTCGATCAAGGGTGCAATGGCTCATACCTAGGATTTATGTCAGGATTCAGCATCTGATAACCCCGACATTTTCTTGCATCTCTTGCAACACGACATAGTCACATTACCTACTCCTCACTTCTAAAAGTGAAAACTATTCTCACAAAACTCACAAATTTCCCTGGATCACCCAACACAAAATTTCTCCCATTAGAGCATGCTTAACCACAAGTCTTCAAAAGAAAACGTGCACATTGTTGGTATTAGAGAATAACTTTCATTTCGTGTAAACCTTTATTAGTCATCCTATTTTTTAAATCACTCACATTTGGATATAGTCTCGGTTCATTCATATATCTCTCATTGACTCGGGTATCACAAAAGGTTTATTGAATTATACTCAAATGGGCACGAAATTATTTTGTTAATGAACGAAACAATGTTGATCCCAAATTAAGGTAATTATTCATTTTAGTTATTAAATTAATAATTTATTTTGTTTTATTACCTTAATAATCCTCTCCTAATCAAATAATTAATAAATATTTGACCAAACAATTATTTTGTTGTCCACTATATATACTCTATACAAGAGTTGCTCTAACCAATGTTAAAAAAATATATCTCAAACCTCCAAAAAGAAAAGAAAAATCCAGCTGTAAATAAGTCCAAATGATCCGGTACGGGCGACACTACTGGCATTTAATGACGGGGCTGAAACGTCCGTGGGGATTTGGATGGAAATTAATTCTCATAAAGGCCTTAGAGAAGCCCAAATAATGGGCCCATCATGGCCCACTTTGCCTTTATTGCCACTCTATTCAACCAATTCAATCAACCACTCCAATAATAATAATATTTTTAAAAAATAAATTATTCTTTCACCTTTTAAAATTCCCTAAAAAAAAAATTAGAATTTTAATTTTTCTTTTGTCTCATCCTAATATATTAAAAAAATAAATTAAAAAATAAATTTTAATGAAACTCTAAAATTGAAAATTAAGTTTAGAAATATACGAATTTAAAAGTAAAAAAATTTAATTATATATTATCTGAGTTGGCATCCAATTATTCAATCCCAATCCTATGTGTCAATGCTTCTTTGGTTGCCACCTAAACATTATATTTATATATAATAAAGTATGATCATGTTCAACCTTTTAATTCCACGAGTATATTAATACGTACGACACTTATTGTTAAGTATTATATGACGTTGTTTATAAATATCGACAAAAATTCGGTTTCTTTCATTTTCGCCTTATCTCAAAAGCATACAAGTTTATGGGTACTGTTGAACTAGACTCGTAAATAGAAGTTGTATTAGGTTGAATTGCAAAGTCTATTTGAATTGTTCGAGTCACTAACTCAACCAACTCGAAATTTCAGACACCCGTGTATAACTTTATAAAGATAAGATAATTATAAATGTTGTATAAGGTAGAGAAGTGGGGCGGGGAAATTTATTAATTAATTGGAGGTTGATGAGGCATTATCAAAAGGGTTAAGGAACAAAATCAATTATTTAGATGCGACATCTTTTTCTTTCTTAACTCACGAACTTCGTCTATTTCCATTGACCTAATCTCTTTAATTTTTCTCAAATTATATTATATCAAAATTAATTTTTTTAATGTAATAATTAACATGGGTTTGAATACCTTATATTTAATGACATGTTCGGTTCATAACTAATATTTGAGTATTTTTTATTTTATTAAAAGGTGTAATATAATGAATATTTTTTTAGGGGTGAGGAATTACATAGAAATAATTAAAATGATGTGATTTGTTGCTAATATAATGCATCTCAATAATTATTGACTTTAATGTAAAGAATAATTAATGAAATTTAGTAATGAGATTAGAAGATTATAGTCTAGTTTTAAAATTTGTATTTATTTAATTTATAAATTATAAAAAATGTTTAATAAGTTTAAAATCTTCCAATTAAATTATGTGTTTAATAAGTTGTTTGAACATTTAATAAAGTTTTCATATATTTATTTTTTTTAAAATATCTAAAAAAAACCCTAAAATTATTTTGTTGTAAGAAAAAGGTTGAATATATGATAGATATATTAAATATAAAATTATTATTATTATTATTATTTGTAGATTTATGGTACAGAAAATTAAAAATTAAAAATTTTATTTAAATAAATATTGAATTTAAGCAATTAAAAGTTTATTACACATTTTTTTAAAAAAAATTATCAAATAAATAGAAAATTGAAATGTCAACTACTAATTGTGGAATTAAAAAAAAAAAAAAAAAAAAAAAA
>NW_019272042.1:915992-946717 GCF_002738345.1 Cucurbita maxima
AAAAAAAAAAAAAAAAAAAAAAAAAAAAAAAAAAAAAACCGCCGTTAAAGAGAGGGAGTCGGCACCGACGCGGCATGGGCTTATATAAACAAGGAACAGAAACAGGTCGCACTCCGACACCGTTCCCGGAATCGCGACTTCACTCTGATGCCTTAATACAATCCCAAGCAATCCACAGGTATCGTTTCGATTCTTCTTCTTCTTCTTCTTCAGCATTCTGCAGAGTCTTTCGAGTAATTCATGTAGTAGTTAGATCTGGTTGCTGTCTCTCGATCCTCTGATCTTACTGCCGGAATGTGTATATGTCATCTTGATTTCTTGGTGCCACATTTTGTTGCTTTTGATTTCTAATTTCTTGGCGGAATTTTGAAAGTGATTTGCTGATACTGGATACATGTATGATTTTCTGATGATTGAGAGGTTGTGTTCCTGTGGTGTTACTGTAGCGTTCAATTTGTTGGTAATTTGTTAGTCGATCATCATAAGCTCCTTTTTTCGAGTTCATTCATAGAGACTGTTTGCATTTGGAAGCTTGTATATGTGGTTACGATGTTGGTTAGATAAATGTTAATTAAGACGAAATCCTCCACCTATGTGAGCCTTTTTTTTAATCTAAATATGCTTTTGATTTATTTTTATGGCATGGTGAGATTTGGATAATTGTAGTTCTTATAGAAAATAATCCTGGTGACTTGCAATCCTATGTTGAAGTACTGACTGATTCATCACTTTAAGTTTTTGGGTTTGGTTTGAGTGATTTAACATGGTGGAACTTCCACCCTATGTTTGAATCGCTGTAATGTTATTTTCACCCTAATTAATATTGATTGTCATTTGTTGGGCCTTCTACATATTTACAAACCTACAATACCTACAAGTTAAGGAAAGTGTCAAAGTATTGATGTAATTAAATTTACCATAAGTTTTGGGTTGAGTAGTGATTTAATATCATATAGTTTCATTTTTATACAAATGGAAGATGGCAGTGTGGCTTCGGTTCTCTTCCCCCATCTCTCAAAATATTGTTTTTAGTAAGAACAACCTTGGATTTTCTTATATATGCGCCGATATGTGAATTGATGTGTTTACTTTTATTGCAGAGTTGGTTTGTGTATCAATTGTGACCCTGTTGTCTCCATTGTCACGGTTTTCGTCGTTGCAGTATTATGGAGACTGAAGGTACAGATGTTTGCATGGATAAAGAGCCAGATCGTGTTATAACGTATTCCTCTAGAGGTGGTTCCCATGCTTCATCTTGTGAAGATAGCCTCAGTCATCAGGATGTCATGGAGTCATTTTGCGAAATAAATGGGGATCACGATATCAACAATTCAGAAGAGGGAAGTGAATCAAAGGAATATGAAGTGAAGGAATGTACAAATGAAAAATCAATCAAGATTCCTGAAATGCACCCTTCAAAGAAACCAGGCCAACAGAAAAATGTGGTTAGCAGGTTGACTAATGAAAAAGAGAGACTGGAGGAGAAGGTACAAGAAGGAAAGAACGATGAGAAATTACTGTTAACTGTGAATTCATTGAAATCTTCTGCTGGAAATGCTCGTTCAAGACATACTGTTCCACAGCCATTTGCCTTGGCAACGGAGAAGCGTGCTTCATCGGGTACTCGACTTCCCAGCGCTATCACCACTGAAAAATCTACCAAAAACAATATTCGGCCTGCAAAGACCAAATCAAATCAGGTACATTCTTAGTTCCCAGGATTTGTATAATTCAATTCATTGGACATGCTTAACCCACTGCTTTCACTTGAACGGATGTTTATCAATGAATTTGCTTTTACTTTCTGCAGCCCACATCTCCTAGGGTGTTGAGGAAGCCACTGCAACCTAATAACAAGAAGCATGCTGACGAGGAAGATTCCTGCTCTGCGGTTTCCGTGTATCTTTCTCATCTTTACACTATTTTATTTGGTACTAGATTTAACCTTTCCACATCTGCTCTAAAATTGATTTTTGCCATCGAACGGTAGCAGTGCAGCATCAACTCGGGCTATCAAGACCAGAATTACTGTTGCATCAGTTCCTGCATTGAGGTGCACAGAGCGTGCAGAGAAAAGGAAGGAGGTACTACAGCCAGTTCATCTTATCGTATCCAGTTTCTTTGTACCCAACTTTTTCTATAATAATCTATATCCTACATTCTTACGACATTTTTTCTTATGTATTTAGTTTAATTCGAAATTGGAGGAAAAACTCCAGGCTCTGGTGGCTGAGAAGACCGAGTGTGAGACGAAGTCCAAGGTAAAATATGTTCTTCCTCTGGTGGAGGAGGATATTTGTTGCTGCCTCCCTTTCCTTTCCTTTCCTTTCCTTTTCTTTTTTTTGCTTGTCACTGTCTGTAAATCTGTTCTTATTAGTTGATTCCTGAAGTTTATTCTAAAGTTATTCTCTTTCTTTCCTTGTCATCTTCATTAATCTTCCCAAATTTGAAGGAAGAGACTGAGGCCGCTATCAAACAACTAAGAAAGAGTTTATTATTCAAAGCAAATCCAATGCCAAGCTTCTACCACGATGGGCCTCCTGCCAAGGCTGAGCTGAAAAAGGTACTTGTTACAAATTTTTGTGGCCCCTACATTATCTTGACAAACAGAGAGCATATTATTGGGAATATACGAATTCATTTTCTGCTTAAATTATTATTAATAATACTGTGTGCCAGCTCCCACCAACTCGTGCAAGGTCACCTAAACTTGGCCGACGTAAGAGTTGCAACAATGCGGTTCTATCCAATGGAGACAAGATAAAATTCAGTCATGGCAAGGGAAATGGCCATCGTACCGACAGTTCCAACAGAGATACTATTGCATTGGATGTCACTGAGAATCGGAGCAATGTCATTCGCTTTGTAGAAAACGAGCTGAAGCAAGGAGAAGCCTTTTGCGAGGTGATTTCTATTGATGTAAATGGTCCAAACAATACAAATATTTCTGTCCAGTCTTAAGTTGGTGACGAACTTCCAAGTCTCTTCTACCATGCTTTACCTCTACCATTTTCAAGAGTTCGTTGCAGTGGTTTATGTAATTTATGAAATGTAAATTTCTGTAATTTATATTGTTTGTTTATGTGGAAGCTTTTTACTTCCAGATCAAATAATTTTCTTCTAAGGGCCCTCCCCCTGACAGAAAAAAGGAACCAGAAAGAAGCAGATCTACTCTACTAAGATGTGGTTCGAGCTATTGTTTCCTTTGTTACTTTTGTACGTAAATTACACATTGACCATTCTTGTTTCATAGACTTCGATCTGAAAATAAAAGTGGATACTGTTCCTGTGGCTTTATTGCTTTCTGTTACATGACTTCCATTATTTATGAACCTAACTTTGCTTTCTATTATACAAGAAAGGACTATTCCTCTGTCGGTTATTCACGTGCACGGTTGAGGAGGCAAAACAAGGTGCGTTTCTTGAATCCCTGTCTGGAAAATATTTTTGCTTGAGCAAATTAAGATAGAAGAACAAAAAGGGCTAGCGCAAAAATGTATGAAATTAGGTGTTGGAGCCTCGCCCTCGAATGCTATGAGCTGAACAACTCTTGGTCGTTTTATCTCATGAGTTAGGTTTATGAACTTCGAGTATTTCGAGATTAAGAAGTTAGCGCTTATTTTTTGCCTTCGCTGTGCTTTTTGACAGGGAACTTCTTCAAATGCAAAACATGAAACAAACTCAAAAAACCAGTCTCCTCACGGATGTTCTTCTCCAGCCATGAGGAGAAATCTTTGGTCTAGCATCTCAACTCCCAACCGTCTCGTACGACACATCCAGCTCGTGAGTTGCTTGGTGCCCTTTTCTAAGGTAAAAGAGATCCTTTTACCCTTTGCTTCTTCTATGACATATAACACGTTTAATATCTTGGATATCCATCAAGAGATTTGAATCTCTCTCAAGATTTACTATTAGTTAAGTTGAAGGCGTCTATCGTTTCCACTAGTATAGAGGACTCACACCGATTCGACATACAAACTCGATGTCTTTCCTTACAGCTAAAGCTTCTATAGTTGCCAAAAGAAGAGGGGCTCCATAAATAAGAAAGATTTAGCTGTCATATTCCTTGGCTCTTGGGTATTTAGCCTTCCAAATGTGTATGTATTGTCTTGGTTCCATCCAACCAAATTTCCATTGATAGTTTTTTTCTTACCAAATTCTTATGAATGGCAATTCTTCATTCGTTATTTATGCCCAGACTTCAATATGACATTCAAAATGAAAACAAAAACCAAGGTATTGATTGTGCACATACTGAGCTATTCTTAGGCTTTGGATAAGGCTAGGTTTGAGATGTGTTTTGGGGCTTTTGTTGATTCGGGTTGGGGTACGGGTTCAATGTGCAGATGATTTGGTCAATCCGACCCAACCTGATAACATAAAAGAAAAAAGAAGAGTTGGGCCCAAGTACACGTACTCAATACATGGTACGTGTACTCCTCCTTGCACGATGCACACCTTAGTCCTCAGCCAATGTATCAAAGATCAATCGTCATCAGTACTTCTTCCCAGTTCCTACTCGAGTACCCTCCTCGTTACTCTCCGCCCAATACAAACACAATATATAGTCTTCGCACAGCACAATTGACGGCTCCACACCCACATCCACCTTGCACAGCATCATCCTCCTTGCAGTGCACTCTTCAGTCTTTGGTCGATGTCTCCTCCTCACATTCTTTTGGTCGGCACCTCCTCCTCGCCAATCGTCACTCGGTTATTCTTCCTTCCTTCCACAGTTATCCTCCTCACAATCCTTCTCGTAGTGCACTCTTCAGTCTTCGATTGGTGCCCGATGCCTCCTTGCAAGTTGCCGCATAGTTATTCCTTCCTTCCACTCAGCTCTTTTTCCTTCCTTCTATCGTTGCTCTCTTCAGCAATCTTGAGCATATATTTTGAACAATTCAACAACTCAATCAATCCAAACAACTTGAACTTTTGAATTTGTCTAAAAAATTATTGGATTGGTCTAAAACCTATTTACTCCCTTTAGCATGATTGCTTAGGGTTTTGAGTGGTTACCCATGTACCCACATGTTTAAAGTTATCATGAACAATTACACATGTTTAATTCATTTAAAATTTGATGAAATTAAAAAAGAAAAAAATTCTATAAAGTTTTTTATTTGGATTACGTGTACCATCAATTGGACCCAACAAAAATTATTTCTGATTTTCTGATTTTTTAAAATTAAATTTATAAAAATTATTTCTACTTGTTATCAACCTTTTTATTCTTTATTTTTTTATTAATACGGGTCATGATTGAATGCAATTTCTTTATTTTGGAAGGACGGTTCCAAACTTTGAGACGGCTCTTTATGCTCACTTCATGTTCTTGATTTGACAATAACATTTGGATTTTTATACTAATTAAATAAATGAGATAATAATGTTGTCGGGTTCATCATTATACTCATTAAACGGTTTCTTAATCCCGACAAAAATGCCAAGGTGGATGACTGGATAAAATTACATTTAAGGTATCTTAAGTTTCGTTCATAACTCGAGGTTCAATTACTCTGGAATAGATTACAAACTTCGAATTGACATATTGAATACTAACTCTAGAATTTAGGAAAATTTTATTATATTACTTTTAATATTTTGATTTATGATTTAGCTATTGATCATTTTAATATTGATGAGAATAAGAATTAACATGTTTCAATTGATCATAAGTTCTAGCTGACTAAGATTTTGATATCGATATATGACTAAAATTGAAAAAGAAATTAAAAAAATTGCACGTGGGGCGACTCACTAGATCCAATTCCTACCTATTTCCTGAAGTTTCTAACATTGATTTCTTCGTCAAGCTAGACGATTTAACCAAGGGAGAATGAATGACTCAAAAATAGACTTATAATTCTATAACAACTCCTACCCACCATGAAGTAGATATATTTTTGTTAATAATATAATATTAGAGAAAATAAAAATAATAAATGAGATGATTTAAAAAATACCCGTAAAATTTTAAGTAGCATTTAACCCCTTTTCTTTTAGTAATTTTTTTTTAAAAAAAATTCTTACCATCAATATACAGACTAAAACGTCTATCGACAACACATAAATTATCTTCATGCTTATTAATGTTACTTTTGAAAGTTCATGAGTATTTTTAAAATATTGTAATAACGGTAAGAGTATTTTCTTTAAAAGAAAATTAAAACCGTTGAAAACTCGATATTTAAGCTATAAAGGTATTTTTTAAACTATTTTGAAAAATTCATTTTAAACAAAGTATTAGAGTTTAAATCCAAAAATAAATATCTAAATAATAAATAACTCAATTAATTCGATAGTATACTATAATAAAAAAAAATTAAAAAAAGGTGTTCTTTTGGGCTTATCATTAATATAACCGGTTGAAATATTTATTAAATTTATTTATAACAAGCGTGAAACATTTGTTCTTTTATTTTATTTTATTTATTTTAAATCTCTACCTCCTTTTTCGAGCCTATAATTTCTTTATTATATTTCACTTTAAATTTTTAATTAGATTTAAGTACTAATTTATTTTTATTTATTTTATATAGTCTTCGATTCAGATTCGTCGTTATATTGTCGACTTTTGTCTATTTTAGTTTTGTTAAGATTTTAATGCAACCCGACTCTTATTAAATTTTATGAAATATATTCATAATTTTATATTAAAAAGAATTATCGTTGCGTATATAAAATTTACAATTGAAAATTCGAATCTTTTAAAAGCATAGAAATTAATAAAGTTGACCGAACCTCAAATGAATAAATTAATCCAAAATAATTTACTGAGTTATCTAAAAAACAATTTTGACTGATACAAAATTTTTTAAAAAATACTTTTACTATTAATTACGAAATAATTTTTTAAATTTTCATATATATTTTTTTTTAAATTAAAAAATTCTTAGATTTTTTTTATATATATATATATATTGATTTGATTTTATATTTATATCCAAATTCAACCGTGATATTTTAGAAGATATGTGAAGGAAAATGAAAGAGAGAAGAAAGGGACGGATTTCAAACCAATTATTCAACTCCCTTAAATAAAAATAAAAGTTGTCACCTCTTTATCCCAAAAGTTCTCACTTTTAAATAATAATTGATATATATTTCTTCCGTCCTCTAGTTTTACTTAATATCGTTAAAAATCACGAACCTTCATAATAGTACGATATTATCCGCTCTAAACACAAGTTCTCGTTGTTTGCTTTTGGTTTATCCAAAAAGCATCATTTCAACGTAGATGTATTCCTTGCTTATCTTTCGAAATGACGAGAATTAATAAATTTACAATACAAATTAAGCGATAAACTCATAATTAAGCTACAAATTAGCAAAAACCAACTAACAAAAATTAAAAAATAAAAACTATAATATGTTGGATGATGAAAGTCCCACATCGGTTAATTTAGGGAATGGTCATGGGTTTATAAGTGAGGAATACTAACTCCATTGGTATGAGGCCTTTTGGGAAGCCCAAAGCAAAGCCATGAGAGCTTATGCTCAAAGTGGACAATATCATACCATTGTGGAGAGTCGTGTTCGTCTAACATAATAAATATTAAAAAAAGTGACAATTTTTAATATATACATGAATCACATTTAATATTTTAATGTATAGTTTTTAGATAAATAAATATGGGTATGTTCTAAATTGCCTTTATATAGGCTGGCACTTTCAAGTTTATCCTAATCTTCCACTCCAGCAATCGCCGGCGGAGTTCTCTCTCCGACATGAAGCTCTCCGGTAACTCTCTCCCCATCCTCTCCGAGGTTATGGGAGTCTAACGTTTTTGTCTTCTTTCTCTGGGTTTCTGATTATGTTGTGTTTTGTGGTTCAGATCTCGTCGAAAATGGCGGCGGAATCGTCAATCAGGCTCGGATCATCGCCGTGTCGTTGGTCGGAATCGCGGCGGCCGCCGGAACGCGTTACCACTGGGGCAGGAAATCGAGGCCGTCGGCCGTGATCGAAGATCAGAAAATCATTCCGGTGATCGGACGGACGGAATCCGGCCGGTCCGGAAACATTGAAGCGTTCCCTCACTATGTTGGTATGGTTCCAAAAATTTAATATTATTCATTAATTAATATTTTTTTAATTTAATAAAAATAAATAAATATTAATTAGCTCCTGACCAGTCAGTAGGTTAGGTATATGACACTGTGTCGTTATATTATTATTTATTGACGACAATAATAATTAACCTACAAATTTGGAAAATTTAAGAGAAGGTAATAAGACGGAAAATTGTTTGACTGATAATTTATGAATTCTATTGCAGCGAGGCAATTAGGGTTTACGGATGTCGGGGAGTGCCCGAGGTTGGCAAAGTTGATGAACGATTATTTGAAGAAGAAAAAAGGATGTGAAGAATCGATATACGAGTATTTAATTGATGAAAAGGATGGTGATTCGTTATACGTGAAGCTAATTGAAGAGTTGGAGACTTGTATTTTGAGCTACTTTGCTTTTCATTGGGACAAAGCTCCTCAATTGGTTTCTCAGGTATGCTTACTCTCGACACGACCATATTTTATTATTAGGTTGGTTAGATAAATTATAAGTGTTCGAATTGATCATGTTAATTACAGTTGTTTGTTCTTCTGGGAAGACGATCTTCGTTGGGTTGCCCATTTTCTTATGGGGCCTCGTGGGGACCTTAAGAGACCCACTTTTATGGAGCGTAATGGAGAGGGAGGGAAAAAATCGGGAAAACTAAATATTTTCGTCCTCGTCCCGTATACCCCATTTTTATATTATTATATACCAGATGAGGATTTTCGAGGAATACAAATAACCTCGAGTTTTTTTTAGATGTGGCTCGGAGGATAATTTTATATGGAACCCTATTCAATTATATATATGTCTCCACAATTAAATAATTTAATAAATTAATTATTTTATTTAAGCTAAATTAATAAAAACATCATTTAAATTTTACCTTTCATCAATTTCAATAATACTTTAAACTTAAAAAAAACATTTTGAAATACTTTTAAATCTTTTTAAAAAGTTTAGCAAATGGTTAATATTTTGTTTTAAAAAATAGCGATGAATTTTTCAAAACGTTTACAAAAATACCCTTTCAATTTTAAAAAATTTCATTAATATTTTTAATTTTAATTTTTTAACTCCACAAACACATTTAAACTTTTTTAAAAAATTCAAAAATATTTTCACAGTTAACCCACATTTTATAAATATTCTTAAATTTTTAAAAATAATATTAAAATTATTAAAGATAATTTATAATATTAAATTATTAAAATTATTATTAAATTAAATAATATTTTCACCTTTTTTATTGAAAGACTAAGTATTAACAAAATAAATAATTGGAAATAGATTGCAAAAATGACATTAAAATAGTCCCATAAAGTTTTTTTTTTTTTTTTTTTTTTTGAAATATGATATGAAATGTGCATGTAATTTATTGAAGTAGTTGGGACAATGATTTTAATTATAATTAAAATAACATGTAACATTTCCTCATGTTATGAATAAAATATGATATAATATTATTATACAATGATATTGTTTTCTTTTTCTTTTTTCTAAATATTTTATGTCAAAGACTTTATTCTATAGGTTTATCTCTCTATTTATTTAATATTATTTGGTAAATGATTGAGTGTATACTCATTATTTGGATATATATTACATTTAATATTCGATAATTTTTCAACGACAGAGATTAGTGATGCATTAATATTCTGAATATTTGATATTTGAGTTTTATGAAACTTAAATTATTAATGTAACGTGTACTATATATAAGTATAATTTTTTAAAAAATAATAAAAAAAATAACCCGACCAACAAAAAATTTCGAGATTTATTATTTTTAATTATTATTTTATACATAATATTAATTTTTGTTGGGTTGGTGCAGGCATTGACGGATGAATCTGAGCACAAGACAAAGTTCAAAGGCTTAGTGATGGCCGCCACGAGGTTTATATTTCTAGATTCTAATTTCTCAACTTTTAAAATCAATTATAATCCAAATAAAATTAAAAATAGTAATAAATTCAGAAATATTTTGAATAAAAAAGAAAATTAAATGTTTTTAATTTGATGAAGCTCAGGAAGCAGAGGTTCGAGAGGGTGACGAAGGAGCTGAAAATGACGAGGGTTATATCGACTCTAGTCGACGAGATGAAAGCAATCGGCGGCGGTGGCGAGGCTGATTCTAAATGCACCGACGTTATGGTGCCGGTAGCGCTTAGTCGGAGGAGCCCCGTTCTCCTCCTCATGGGCGGCGGAATGGGAGCGGGTAAAAGCACTGTCCTCAAAGATATCCTCCAAGAGTAAGTTTTAGCCTCGTACCAATTAAGATATATTCTTTATTTGATTTAATTGGTTTGGTTGGGTTGAATTTCAAATAATTTTGGGTTAATTAGACCGACCGTTTTGTAGACCGTTTTGGTCGGAAGCCAAAGCAAAAGCCGTAGTGGTAGAGGCGGACGCTTTCAAAGAAACCGACGTCGTTTATAAAGCAATTAGCTCCATGGGCTGCCCCGATGACATGCTTTCATCCTCCGAGCTGGTGCACCAGTCATCGACCGACGCAGCATCGTCGTTGTTGGTGACGGCGCTAAACGAAGGCAGAGATGTGATCATGGATGGAACTCTTTCATGGGAGCCGTATGTGGAACAGACGATTGAGATGGCGAGAAATGTTCACAAACATCGGTATCGCATGGGGGTTGGCTACAAAGTTGCTGAGGATGGCACCATCACTGAAAATTACTGGGAACAAGTGAGCCCAGATGAAGAACATCAATATGATTTTGATGGGATAGTTGAGAAAGATCGAAAGCCTTACCGAATTGAATTGGTTGGAGTTGTTTCTGACCCGCATTTGGCTGTTATTCGAGGCATAAGGTATGAACAACTTAGGTTAAATTACAAATTTCGTTCGCTTAGATCTTATGGTCTAAAAGTTATAATCCGTTTTTAACCCATGTGAGATATTTCAATCTACTCTCATCTCTCAATGGTATCAGAGTCAATCATTGGGTGGTGTGTCAGTGAGAACTGAAGAAGGATGAATTGAGAGATCCCACATTGATGTGATTGGAGATGGGAACGAAACATTTCTTACAAGGGTGTGGAACCCTTTCGTTAGTAAATGTGTTTTATAACTGTTGTGGGATCTCTCAATCTACCCTTATCTCTCAATGGTATCAGAGTCAGTCACTCGGCAATGTGTTAGCGAGGATGCTAGGGATGGATTGAGAGATCCCACATTAGTTGAAGAGGGGAATGAAACATTTCTTATAAGGGAGGGTGTGGAAACATTTATCTAGTAAAAACGCCTTTTATAATCATTGTGAGATCTCTCAATCTACCTCCATCTCTTAATGGTATCATAGCCAGTCATCGGGCAGTGTGCCGGCGAGGATGCTAGGTCCCTAAGAGGATGAATTGAGAGATCTCACATTGATTAGAGAAGGGAACGAAACATTCTTTATGAGTGTGTAGAAACCTCTCCCTAGTAAACACGTTCTATAACCGTTGAGATGAATAAACAGGAGAGCAGTAATAATTGGAAGGGCGGTGAGAGTGAACTCACAATTGAAGTCCCACAAGAGATTTGCAAGAGCTTTTCCGAGATACTGCAAGCTTGTTGATAACGTTAGACTCTATTCCACCAATGTCCTCGGCAGTCCCCCAAAGGTAAACAAATCTCGAAAAACGGCTAAACTTAAATATTAGTGTATGAAGTTCAAAAACTAAACTTATAATTATTTACAGTTGATTGGGTGGAAAAACGGAGACACCAAGTTACTGGTGGATCCCGAGGAAATCAAATGTATTTTGGTGACGAGTAGGATGAAGGAGAATGCAGCTTCTGTTTATGAACTTTACGAAGATGCAAGCGTTTTAAGTGAGGAAGGTTCTCTATGGAAAGACACTGTCATGTCATCTTCTAGGGCCAATGTTCAAATGGAGTTGAAGGCTTCCATTCAAGCCATTGAATCAAAATAACAACTCTTTTGTATTTGGTCGGGACGTTTACACTCTTAGGAATGAAGGATCGGGTCAATTTGTGTTCGACTTGTTACATAATGTTTTTTTAGAAATTCGTAAAGAACCCTTTTGAATGTTTGGCGTGTACTAGTCTTGAAGTGATCTTGTTGCTGAGTATTGACGTTTTTATTGTTGTTTTACACTCTTTCTCTCTAACATCCCTCGTTAACCACAAAGTGTTGAACATTATTGTTAATCGTTCTATTCTTGAATGACATACGTAGTTCGTCAAGTGAGTAGAATGCTTATTGGTGGTCAATCAGGAGGACGTTTTCTATTTGTGGTTGTCGTTAGCTATCACTATGAACTTCGTTGGCTAAAAAAGAGATGGTATCAACTCCATTTAAAACAAAATACAAACCTACGAGAATTCACGTTCAAAGGAGAGTAAGAAAAGAGAAGAGAAAACGAAAAAACAAAGGAGGTGACAACCACGATGACGACTACCAATACGGGATGAGAGAAAAAAAGAGGAAAAAAAACATTTTTTATTTTAAATAAATTTAAAACTAATTTTTTCAATAATAAAGAGTGATATTTTAGCTTTCTTCTAGCTTATTAACAATATATATATTATTATTATTATTAAAAAGGTATTGGGCCTAATATGGGCTTCATTGAAAGCCCAAGTATGAAGCCCGTATTAACCAAAACTGGTTCCACTCGGCCTAGGGTTTCAGCCACTGGAATTGCAGCAAGTAACCAACATATATATATAACACTGAAAAACGAAGGCTAAAAACCCTGCAGATTGTGAAGCTTCATCGCGCCGATTAGCTCTACCTTCTCATCCCGGAGTTCCGACAACGTAAACCATGGTATGTTCTCAACTCATTCTTCTCTTCGATTTATCGTTCATCTCTTTCAGTTTCTTTGATGGCGTTGCCTCGGTCTCCTTTAGGCGGATGTGGAAGCCGATGTTGCAGTGGCGGGGCAGCCAAAGAAGAGGACGTTCAAGAAGTTCAGCTTCCGAGGCGTCGATTTGGATTCTTTGCTGGACATGTCTACCGATGAGCTGGTCAAGCTCTTCACTGCCCGTGCACGCAGAAGGTTGCTACAACTGAATGTGTCATGAATTGATTTTTGTGTTCTTTTTCGTTCTTAACGTACACGTTTTTCTAACATTCTTATGGTTTTTGGATAGGTTTCGTCGGGGTTTGACAAGGAAGCCAATGGCTCTTATCAAGAAGCTTCGTAAAGCGGTTAGTATCTTTTAGATCCATTTCTGCCTATTCAATATTGCAATTATTTTACAACTTTGTATTGTTTTCTGATTCTCACTGGCGATGCTGTTTTCTGGAATGCAAATGGTGATGGACTCTTTCCTGTGTAGTATCTTAATCTTGCCATGGTTTAGGTTAAATTTTTCTTCAGTGTTCTTGATGAGTAGATAGGTGGAAAGAAAATGATTTAATTAGGCCATTATACCTTAAATATATAGTTTTATCAGATGAGAATTCCAACAATATGTTTAGACTATGAATCAATCCTTTTGAGGGCTGTTATTAACTTATATTCTCAAGCTTCCCTGTAATTTGCTTTAACCTTCAAATGAACAACAATGAACTGAAACTTTGGGAAAGTTTTCATTTTCCATAAGCTTTTGCCCCAAATCATCTAGTGGGAAATTTTGCCCTCATGATCAACAGTTTTGAATCAGTTTCATCACAAAGGAATGCACTCCCACTTTTATTTCTGAAAACACACGCTGTTGTCCTGATAGTGTGGTATTCTTCATTATTAACACGAGTCTGACTTCAAGCCGACATGTTTTACCAACTTACGTTGCTGCTTGCAATTCTCTCCCTTGTTTTTGCTATTGGATTTCTCGTATCCTTACATGGGAACTTACCCATTGTTGGATATGTAAGTTGATGTACCATGAATCTCCGAATCTCGTCCTATACGGTTGTGTTAGTTCTTGCAGTTGTTCTGACTTTTCCATTGGATTTCTCATATCTTAACATGAAAACTCAAGATCATCCTTCAGTGGTAGATTTAGATTTGGAAGTGAATATATTTTGAATCTCCAAAATTTATCATTTCATTTTGAACTTTTATATTTTCCATTTTATATCTTCAGTGGTAGATTTATATGTGAACGTATCCTTCTTCTCTGGATACCTCTTCCTTTTCCAAAAAACAGAAGAACAGTTGAGCTATTTTCTTTTGATGTCTCATCTCATCTATTTATTTATTTTTAAACTGAAATAGAAAAGGGAAGCACCTCCTGGTGAGAAGCCAGAGCCCGTCCGAACACACCTTCGGAACATGATCATTGTGCCAGAGATGATTGGAAGCATCATTGGAGTTTACAACGGCAAAACATTCAACCAAGTTGAAATCAAGCCAGAGATGATTGGCCATTACCTAGCAGAGTTCTCCATTTCATACAAGCCCGTCAAGCACGGTAGGCCCGGTATTGGTGCCACCCACTCTTCAAGATTCATTCCTCTCAAGTGAAAATCAGTGTCGAGTTCTTGCTTGCTTAGTTTTGTTATATTATTACATGAAACTTGGATGTTTATCAGATTTTGTTCCTAGTTTTTGCCCATTTTCTATGCTTTATATAAGCTGATTAGTACTATGGAGGCTTGAGCTATTTAGTTTTTTGAAGCTGTTGTTACTGTTAAAATTTTTATTCTACTTGTCTCATCTAAATGTAGACTTGGTTGTACCTTTCAGTTTTACGTGGTTGTTTGCTCAAATATGTCTCGTTATATTTCATATCTATGGTCTAGATATATGTCCAGATTCGAATCTGTTAGTTTGAACGTACCTTCTCTGTTAGATTGTGATGTTTTATTTATCGAAATGAACTGGGTTTCTCCTCTTTAATTTGAGAGCGGCCGCCATAACAATTTTTTGTTAATCTTTTAAAAAATTATCCTTCAAAATTTTACTAAAATTATTTTTCATAAAGTTTGAAAAGTAGTAAAGTTATTATTATTTAATTAAACAAAAACGTGTTAATGGAATATAGTTTATTCAGATGAAAACCACATATTATTCAAAACCATTCTTAATTCCCACATGATTAGAAATTCAAGTCAACCACAATAATTGAATATCAAAAGAAATACTAAAATATATTTATTTATAATAAGACACACAAAAACAATATTAAAAAGAAAAAAGAAACTAATTTCCAACGTGTACTCTGTACCCCACACCACTTGTTATTTAAAATTAAAAATGGCTTTATTTTTGGTCTTTGGATCCTTCCTAGCATTGCCTTCGAAATCTCCCATCTGCTTCCCTTACCGTGGCCTGCAACACTCTTTCCACTTCGGCTCCTCCCATCTGCAAATCCCAAAGTTTCTTAAAAAACTCAATTCAAATTATGATCGTTGTAAGTTTATGGATAAAAAATAGACATAAACGTCGACTGGGTTAGTTCCTTACATGGGTATCATCAATGGCTAATTGGGCTGAAAACAGAGAGTTGAAGAAATTGGCATGAATGGCTTTGGGATTTATTCGTCCAGTTTTAAGAACATTAAGAACAGCCAGCATTGAATCGATCCCAGATGAAGGATTGGGCAATTCCAACCATATGGGTTTTGTTCCTTTCGCATTCTCTCTGTTTTTCGCTGCAATCGCCATCTCCAGCTCTGTGTTTCTCCTCTTTAACATCTCCTCCGAGACTCTCAGCTCTTTAATCGTCCTCGCCGCCGCTTGAACTATGGAGTTCTTATCATTCTAAAAAACAATCCCATATGGATCAGCCCATGAATTCGATTCAAAAACCGATGCAAAAAAACGTCCTGACCTTAGTTTTCTTAGGAAGCAGGGAGTGGATTCCCAAATAGCTCTGTTTCTCTCTCTCTCTTCTCGTCCTCTCGTTCATCATGTGCCTGTGACATTTTTCTCTCTCTAGATCGCCTAGAGCTGCCGCTTCTTTCTTCTCATGCCATTGCTTTCTCCAGTACTCAATCACCCGTTTGTTAACGGAATTAGAGGCGTCGGCAAGATTGTTTTTTTGCTCGATTCGGAAATTGGGTCGTGACAGATATGGTACAAAAGCACTTTTTTGTTGTTCGGCGGGAGCGGAGATAGGGGCATCGAGCCAGAAGAGATCGTTATGCCAGAATTCTACTGGAAAAGTATCATCCATGGGGGGAGGTGAAGAACGGTTTTGTTGTTCTTTTTTCAAAAATCAGTTGATTTGCAACGGTCAAGGAGATTGTTTGAGTGTGTGTATATATATATATATATATATGTTTTGGTGATGGAGATTAATAATAAATGAGGTTATTAAACATGTGATCAATGAGATTATTGTGGGGTTTATTTTTTGAGTACGAGATTATTAAACATGTGCTTATTTGGACTACTTGTGGGATTGAATTTGGTCAAACTTTCTGCCTAGCTCGTTTGGGAGGACTTGAACATAGGAATGGACTCATAATCTTGAAACTCTTTGACCGTGGATCCCACACATGCCTATTTTTGACCAATTTTAAAATTTGGATTTGTTGGATTGGTAATTCAATTAAACTCGGAATTTTCCACAACCCAATTCTTTATTTTATGGTTAGGTTCAGGTTGTGAAATAACGAAGCGTCAAATGGAGCAGTCCGACGACAAACACTAAGTGGAGAAGTTTGAAGAAAGTGGAACAGAGCGCCGAGCAGAGAGATAGTTGGTGACGACATCCGATGAGAAGCACAAAGACATGGTCGAATGGAGAAAATGAGAACTGAGAAAAGAGTTCAACGAAGAAATAAAGAGACAAATGACGTTGACGTCTGAAGATACACATAGACGAGACAAGAGACGAAACATAGAGAGAGTTGAGAGGAGTCAAAAGATGAATGCTATGATGTGAGTGTTTGAAACTACGAGTGTGAGAGTCGAGACTTCATTTCACTTACCCATTTACCCTCAAAGTTGAAGATGAACGCTGTGTGAGACTGCAAAACAAAGTCTCGAACTCACAGTCAAAGAGTAGATAGAGAGTCCGAGAGAAAGTTTGCAGACGCGCCAGGGGTAGGGGCAAACGCATACGATGACTCATGGGCTTCAACTGCATGAGCTTGGGGCTATTTTATTATTATTGTTTTTTTTTTTTTAAGATTTTCGAGTTGAGTTGGATTGTACCAATAATTTGAATTTCGAACCCGAAATCTGAACCGGATCGGATTCCAAAAAACAAACCCACCCAAATGCAAAATCCTTTAAAACTCAATCCGACCCTTATAATTCGGGTCGGGTGCCTACCATTTCAACACCAAGAAGCCCAAAAACAAAATTGGCCCAATGGGCTTTGTCAACAACAAAGAACCAAAACCCAGTTGGGACGAGGTCCGTCGCAGCGTTAAAATTGCGATTTAGCGGGAGGCCGTGAACCTCGGTAACGGGAAGGGGCAACTTTCTTCTTCTTCTTCTTCTTCTTCAGGTTTGTTCTGAAACCCTAGCTTTAAATCATTCTTCTGGTTATGTTTGATTCGTGTTAGTTGCTTCTCATTATGATGATTTGGATGCTTGAATTTCTTGAACAATAGCACTTTCTAATTCTCTCTCTCTCTTTCGCTCTTCCACTCAAAATCACCAATACTTCAATGGCTAAAATAGTGCCATTGTCATAATTTTCAAAGATCGTTTCTTAGTCTGTGTATGATGTGAAGGGGGGTTTCTATTTAATTAGTCTCCAATCATATATGATTAGAGTTTGATTCTTTTTGGTACGATTATATTGTTGCTCGAATTTACTGAACAATGTCGTTACTGATCACTCATGAATACACGCTAATGGTTTAATGAGAAAGGAAAGTGGTGCTATTTGATCATCACCTAGAAGGTTCTATAGTTTAGCATGAGGATATGTTTTTTTTTAAAGAGAGAATTTCATGTTTGAAATTTACAAAAAGAATGTGTTAGGATAAGGGAGGTATGACTATAAGAAGCGAAGGAATTAAACAATACTCCAAGAAGATATGAAAATTTAGAAGATTCTAGTATAAGTTTGTGTTTTCTCTATGTATACTCTTTGATTTTTTTTCTTTCCATAGATTCGAAAGGAAGTCCATAATAAGCTTTCGTCAGAGTTTTTGCATTCTTGAAAGAGGTGGTACGTTAAGGCCATGTCCAATAAATCCTTTACCTCCCTAGGAAAAGTGAGATGTCATTTGAAAATATTGAGTATCTTTGTCTAGAAATTATAAGTATATGTGCACTTCATAGACATGTGGTTTTGTGATTCAGTTATCTTTCTTGCATAATTAACACAAATTTGAAAATAGAATCATGAAGGGCATTCTTTGGTTGTCATTTTTAATATGGGTTTAATATTGTTGGGGTTCTCCTCCAGTCCCCTGCTCGATTCCCCTTTCACCTTGGAGCCAAGCTTTCCTATATGGTAGTGGGGAAAATACAAGAATAGAGAAAATCAGGGTAAATAATGTGAGTTTTCTGTTCTAGAGTAACCATAGATTATGTTGAAGGCGACTAAGAGAGTGAATCTCTGATATATCACTTGGCAAATTAGTTAAATCTTGAAGCATGACTAAAGCAATATGAAATTTATCTCTCAGGGAAGTGAGTTATTTTTTTTTATACATGCACAGGCAAGTTGAGTCTGGGGAGATGAGTGTCAGTCAATTCAGTCAGATTGGCCTTTTGGTGCCATTTGTTCAAGACATTGTTGGATTTGGAAGTAACTGATAAAATTTCCGTTTCTCTGCTGTGTTTGCATTTACACTAGATTATAAGAATGGTAATGGTGGTCAAATCCATTGGAGGAGGCTCTTTTCATTTTTCATTATTATTCTTATTCAATGTTTTAAAGGTAACATTTTAATTGTGTTACCACAACTGGATATTGGGAAATATGATAACTTTAGTCGCATCATTTGAATTTAGATAAAATGCTACTTAGAATCAAAATACTGATTGTAACTTGTAAGTCTTACTCCTCAAGATTTCTGATAGGTTGAAGGAAGAAGTAGGAAAAATGTTTCTCAAAGTGCAGCTGCCATGGAATGTCATAATCCCTGCCGAAAACTTAGATGCAAAGGGCTTGATGCTCCAAAGGTCTATCATAATCCGTCTGCTAGATGAATTTGCCACAAAAAAGGCCACAAAGGATCTCGGTTATTTTCTCGCAGTTACGACTCTAGAAAATATAGGAGAAGGAAAAGTTCGACAGACCGGCGATGTCTTGTTTCCAGTTATTTTTAGTGGTATCACCTTCAAGCTTTATAGGGGAGAGATCTTGGAGGGGGTTGTTCACAAGGTTCTCAAACATGGCGTTTTCTTGAGATGTGGCCCTGTTGAGAACATATATCTCTCTTATCTGAAAATGCCAGATTACCGCTATGTGCCGGGTGAGAATCCCTTGTTCATGAACGACAAGCTTTCAAAAATTGAGAAAGATGTAGTCGTACGTTTTATCGTCATTGGAACGAAGTGGCTCGAGGCAGAAAGGGAGTTTCAGGCACTGGTGAGTTTGGAGGGTGATTATCTAGGGCCAGTTTCTTAATGAATTTCGGGCACTGGTTTAGTTTGTATTCTGTATCTAAGTACGTCTTGATAACATTCCGACTCATTTCGATGCAACTAACCTTGTTGGATGTTGGAAGTTTGGGATGGAACAAAGTTTAGGGGACATTATTAATTGAAGCTAAATGTTTGTAGGAAGTTTCTTGGACTTAATAGTGTCCCACTCTGTTTAATTATCTTGTTTATCGCTTCATATGGACATAGAATATGTTAGATATTTAAGTTCCAAGCATTCAACTCTTGGATGTTTATTATACTCATGAAACATAGCCTACGAACCAAATGGATCGCAGGCTCATCATACAGAGGTTTCCATTGAAGAGGATGAATAAAGAGAACAAAAGAACATCCTTAGTATAACCCACATGGCTTTAGGTGATAATCAGAGGCAGCCAAATGGTATTATTTAGCGGTAGTAGAAGAAGAATAAGATGGTCTAAAGAACATCAGGGCCGCCATGGCAGCATGTGAATCTTATCCCGCTTCCCATGTAGCGACGACACACAGGGCAGGTGATGATCAGAGGAATCCACCCACTAAACCCGATTATATTCACATGTGTGCAGTGAAGGCTGCTGGCAGTGAGCTCGTCGAAGTAATCTTTGAAAGAACCAGAGAAGCCTACTTGACGCAAGTTTTTCTTCCATATTTGGAACTCGTCAATGGCTTTTAGTATCAAATCGCCACCACCGATGAACACGACTGTCGGACCTTTGGTTATGATTGCCCATCCTTTCTCAGTTTCATAAGATATCATCCGCGAAATATCTTCGGAGGCAGTCGATCCATGTAGTTGATGCTTGAGAATGAAGTAACTCCGTTGCGCCATCCAGAAATTAAACATGACGGCTGGATCATGTTCGCCTTTGTTGTTCCGTCCCACGGGTACTAATTCAAATGTAATTCCTTCTTCTCTGGTCACAGGATCTCTCTTCATGGCTTCTGCTGATTCTTCAAAATTTTTTACCCATCTAGGATTGTGTCCTCCATAGAATATGACATTCCTTTCCTGGTTAATCTGGTTCAAAGAATGGTTGTTATGAGCTTAGATTTTGAACGATCAAATGGTTGTCAAACGAGATAGGTCTCTAAGAAAGTGAAACAAAATGCAGAAGTCAAGAAACAAGAACGTTACCACGACCAAGCTCTTCAACCTTGGTTGGTCGGTAAATTTAAGAACAGTTGAATCAATCCAATTCTTCTTCATCAAAACTTTTACCCTGTCGTACGAGAGAGGAATGGCCTCTTTTTCCCATACTCTCGTCAAATGGATAGCATTTGAGAATTCGACTTTCGATTGTGTATCGAGAACGACCAGTAATAGGTCTTCTCTAAGCTCCCATCTCTCCTCCAAGAACCTCACACCTGCAATTTTTGTAGCAAATGGCACTACGAACCATTTCATTTCAGATTTCAAAGCTTCATATGCTTCCTCATCACCATCATTAGGAGGGTCTGAAATTACAGGAATCCAAACCATTTCAAACTTGTTTTCCTTCTTCACTTCCTTGTAAATCGATTGAAGAATCTCAAGATCTTCTCTTGAAAAATTCAAACTCCTTGAAACTATCAATATCAACTTCTTTTCCTTCATAAACTCTTCAATATGTTCCTGCATTCATACAGATTGTGTTGAACTATATTCAAATGTTCTTGAAAAACATATCAGTTTTTGCAATGTAAATGAATGTATTTGAAGACCTCCAATTGAGTAGAACAGTTAATGAGAGGCCTGGCTTTGTGTTTGCCATTGATCAGCTTGGCAAGGAACAGTGTGACATCGGTAGGAAAATGATCGGTTTGGTCGACCAGCCATCGATAAAGTTCTACCTCTTCTGCAGAACAGAACCCATTTTTTTTTTCTTTTCCTTCAGTTTCTTATTAAGTAAATGGCTACAAGAAAACTTCCATTAGAGAAGAAGAAATTGACCTTGTTGTTCTCGGATGAACTGCATATGATTCTCAAGTGTCAAAACTAAAGTGCTCACCTTTTCTGTCATTTCATTCAAATATTTCTGTGTTTGACCTCTGAAATTGCCCCAACAACCGTTAGATTATGAAAAATTTAGTCTCGTTCGATACCTGTTTAGTTTTTAAAAATTGTGTTTCAAATCTTACCGTTTTTACGGTGGTTTTTATCTTTCTTAGAAAACGTTTGAATTTAGAATTGAGTTCCATATATAAAAACAAACGAAACAAAATGTTATCAAATGATAAGGACAATGGACTTCTACAGTGATATGTTATTGTCCACGGTAGATACAAGTCGTAACAGACCAAGCCTACTGCTAGCACATATTGTCCTATTCGGACTTTTCTTTTCGAGCTTCCCCTCAAGGTTTTAAAATGCGTCTGGTAGGGAAATGTTTCCACTCTTATAAAGAATATTTTGTTGTCATCTCCAATCGATGTGGGATCTCACATCAACTCTCGAAGATTACTTTTTGAGCACTCTAAAAGGCTTCATATAAAGAAGTTAGATGGAACGAAACCACACGGAATGCACTTGGTGTTAGACCACTCTCACCTTAATCTCTTCCCCTTGAACAAAGATATACTTCTCGTATTAGTCTACCCGACATGGACGTGATACGTCTACTCTCCATTCAAATCTACCTGATTTGATAGAGCTCTTTTTGCTTGCCACATTTTAGTCCCACTTGGGATTCATCCACAAGTCTCACTAAGTTTGTGACACAACTAAGTTTAGACCATGACTTAAATACCTATTATTGAGGACAATGAAACTCCACCTGTATTCATGTTAATATGATATTGTCCACTTAGAGTATAACCTCTCATGTCGTTGTTTATTATTTGATATGAAAAATTTCTCTCTACTCGTGGCGTGGAAGAGCGAGGAAAAAAAAAAAAAAAACTTACTCGACCCCTGAAAGATAGCAATGAAGTTCAATGCTGGAAGCCACGAGAATGTGAATAATCCAATAAGAAACCAATGGGATCCGGCGAAGTGCTGCAGATAACTCAGGCACATCTTTTGTATCATATTTTGATAAGCTCTTGAATTCAATTATGTATTTAACTGCCTTCAAACAATTGTAGATCATACTGTTTTGGTTGAAAAACACCTGCCCATACTTCACAGACTCCAACTCCTTTCTCAGCAAACCCACTCGCTTGATCATTGCCAATGATTTAGCGAGTGGATCCGAATGAGAGTGATTGTCGAGATGCCACAAAACTCCATAGTTCGTCATGAACGCTGCAAAGATCAGCATCGCCTTGGCCTCCCATGGATATCTTGTGAGTTTCGAGAGAATGTCGAGAGTCGTTTTGTGTACTGTTTCTACCCCTGGAGGCTTACATGCCATCTGAAATTTTATATCCTAAACATATTAGTTCCAATACCAATTGGGAAAAACATGTAGAAGTTTTTGTGCTGATTAATGACCTCTGATGAGATTTGATGAAGGGTGCAGATTGGAGGATCAATTGGGGAGGAGGGATAATTCATGGTGTCCTCTGCCAATACAAAATTCCCTTTGCTTCCTTGTGCCTGAAATGATAGGGCGGCCCGAGCGTTAAAAATTTAATATCAAGTAAAATAGATTCTATCATGGAAGAACGAGCTTTCTTGCTCGCCCCTCTCCCCATCTCTGAAGGGACGTAAGTTTAAGCACTGAACTTGAAAGGAGATGAGATTCATTCCCTTGCATTATTGGTAGTACTAGAAAAAGCTCTGTTAAATGTACTTTGCATAGAATAATAAGAAAAAAACTCGAGATCAACGAGAAGGCAAGTGAATCTAACCCAATGAGAAGCTACACAAATTTGATCTGAGGCTTTGAGGACGTTTTCAATGAACACAACGTAGTTATCAAGGTCGATCTTCATCATCTCCTCGTCAGTCGTAAAGTTGAATATACGATTCGTGATAACATCGTCCGACAAGTGCTTTAGATCCGGCTCTTCCTTGTCTGTTTGCTGTGATAAAGCAAGCGCCAAGGCAGTGGCCGAGCTCTTGGAACGAAGTAACGACATGGTTTGTTTGGAGTCAAGATAGAGAGATTTGGTTTGATGCTATTTTATTGTATATTCCTTGGCTTTGATTTGTATCTTATTTATAGCTCTCTCATAAGGGTGAAAAATTAGAGAAAAAGCAAAGAATTTGAAGGAGTTTTTGTTCAAAGAAAGAATGAATTTCATTGGTGATACTTAGATGAAGCTTTAATGAAGTTTCTCTACAAAGCTTCATTGAGTGCTTAAAGAATATAGAAGTTGCTGCAGCTTATATTGAATAAATATATACTATTTTTGACTTTTGTTTAGATACTTTGGGTGACGAAGTTAACTAAAAAATTTCCCATGTAAACATCACTCTAGAGGAAAACTTCTTTTAGTTTTGAATTTTCGATCTAGATCCACTTTGGCAAGATTTAAAGAACGAGGTCGGCGAGATCCCACATCGGTTAGAAAGGGGAACGAAATATTTCTTATAAGGGTGTGGAAACCTCTCCCTAGTAGACACGTTTTAAAACTGTGAGATTGACGACGATACATAATGAGCAATTGATAAAATAAAACGTACTTGCCAAGCAGAGAGAAGAAATTACATTTTAGGAATGAATTGTACAAATTTCCAACCATTATTTGCTCGGGAGGAGATTGAACCTTTGATGTTTTAGATGATAATCAATATTTTATTTACTAAACTATGCTCTAGTTGGTAGATATGAGTCAATTGAATTAGTCAAATCTTGATCTTTGTATACAAATATTAAGCGTGTTTATATGACTCAATAACTTGAACCATTTGAACTACCCAACTCAGATTGAGTTGGGTTAGATTTTTTTTTTTTTTTTTTTAAGTTTGGGTTGAGTTGAATTTTTGGAAAGTAAGAAATTCGGTTCGGTTCGTGGGTTAGAGCTGTTTTAGTCGAGTCAATCTAATCAACCCGGATCACAACTCAACCTGACTTTTAAGCTTACTATGAAAATTAAAAATATTTAACGTTTGTATAAATGTTAGTAATGCGTCATGACTTATAAATATTTGACATTTGAGTTTTATGAGATTTTAACTATTAATGTGACATGTAATGTGAATAAGTATGATTTTTTAAATAATTAAAAAAAAGAATTGCCCGACTATCCATACTAACCAACCTGGAAACAAAACTCTATATGAAAATAGGGCCACCAACTCAACTAACTCAAAATGTTAAGTAGGTAAAAAAAAAAATCTCTTCAACCCAACCTAACTCGTGTACACTCCTAATAAGTATGAGTTTTCTTCTTACGGTTGGAAAAAGACAAAAGTCGGTTTGAAAGCTTAAAATTTGAGGGTTGAAAGTGTTAAAGAATACCGAGCTACATTTTTCTTGAACATGATTCTATTCCGTACTTGAATATGTGGAAAAGCATTATAACGACAGAAGTTTTGATTCCAAAACAGAAATTATTAAAGCTGCACAACATATATATTCATCAACCTTACGATCGAGATTATATTTTTAATCTTTATATTTTGATCTACCTGTATATTTTTCACAATTATATCTCGATACTTATATGTATGTTCTTAAAAGTTTACCATTATAGAAATGGAGTTACGTGTTATATGAATGAACTAGATTTCATGCAATTGTCGATATCACATGCGAATCTCCCTCTTTGATAAAAAATTCGACGTAAAAAGTTTATTGGTAATATGTTAAAGAACTTAGAAGTAGGCTTTTAACTTACCAACGTGAACCTATATCGTTGAGCTTATAAACACGTAGACTCTTTCTCCGAGTTTTATTGACCAAAGCTGACAACAATGAGCTTGGCAACACCTTGTTAACTAGTAGCAAGTGAATTTATTCGTTTTTATGATTCCAAAATTAGGTTTTTGACACTTTTGGATAAAGCAATAGAAAATTGGTTTACCATAAAGCATATAGGAGGTAAGGATAGATGCTGAGCTTTAGCATTTGCCCCCATGGGTTTGGAATGAGGTAGTCATAGTTGGGTTAGGTAATCATCGTTGTTGTCGGGATAGTAATATGCGGGTACTAATAATATCACACTTAGATTTTCGTTTAATCCACGAAGACCAGCCTCTAACAGAGAAAGAAATTCTTATTTAAAAGAAAGGAGAGAGATTGAAACGAGGTTTCTCCCTATTAGTTAAATGAGATCCACGACAACGATCGAGATAGACAAATCGCTAGAAAAGACTTTCCTATCTTTTTACAACTTGTGCACATGTCAACATGGGTCGCCCAGCCCTCAAAACACTGTAGCCTTGAGCCCGTCCACAAAGCACTCCAATTCAAGATTCGAAGACCGATCGGTAGCTGGGATTTTAGGAAGCTGTAAAGAGATTGAAGAGGAATCCCATGAATCCAATGTTTAGGAAGATAAAGAAGCACATAACGCCACCAGCTTACTAATCAATGAGTGACCCTCTTAACCCTAATACAAGTAACAAAGGAAAAGGGTAGGACTTCTTTCGTCGTAGTAGTGGGCGGGTCTCCGGACCATGTTACCAAGTTCTTCGAGACTAAATCTCCTTCTTATCCGAGCTCCTTCTAGTAGAGTAGTTAAGAAGTACTTGTAACCGTTCAAGCCTTTTTTCTTCTGACTTCCCTCTCAAGATTTTTAAAATGCATTTACTATGAAGAGATTTCCACATTATTATAAAGAATGCTTCAATACCCTCTCCAATCAACATGGGATCTCACAATCCACCCTCTTCAGGGTCCAACGTCCTCACTAACACTCGTTCCTCTCTTCAATCGACGTGAAATCTGACAATCCACTCCCCTTCGAAGCCCAACGTCCTCGCTAGCACACCGCCTGGTGTCCACCCCCTTCAAGGCTCACTGTCCTCGCTGGCACATTACCCGATGTTTAGCTCTGATACCACATTTCTTGCTGTGCCTCGAAGGGGGGTGGATTGTGAGATCCCACACCAGTTGAAGAGAAGAACGAAACATTCTTTGTAAGGGTGTAGAAACCTCTCCCGAGCAGACACGTTTTAAAAAACTAGAGGGAAACCCTGAAAGGAAAAACCAAAAGAGGATAATATCAGCTAGTGGTGGGCTTGAACTGTTACAGTACAAATATGAAAATCCATTCCTATAATAAAGTATGCAAGCTTATATGCTCGGTTGAACATCAATTTGACTCGTTACTAAATTAAGCATTAGAGTGTGTTGAATAAGACATCACACTAAGCTAGGAAAAAGTAGGAAAAAAACAGTCAGAATCACACAACAAGCTTGTTAAAGTATTTCAAAAGAATTCCCAAAGTTGGGATTCTAAGGGGACAAAAAGAATAACAAAGTAGTTTACTTGTAAAAGCAAGTGAACTAATAATTAGTTGAATTCCCGGATTTGAAGGTCTTAACCCCTTTAACCTCGACAGGAATAAGATTATGTATATTATTAATGAGGACAGAACAATTAAATTAGGATAATTATTGGTCGGATTGTGCTTTGTAAGAACAACCATGCTCTTTACTCCAAACAAAATCAGATCTTTGTTCCTTACTAAAAGGCATAAGGAAACATCAACTGCCTGTGTTTAAGGAAAGAATAGATTCTAAGCAGCAGTGATCTTTGTCCTATGTTTTTTTTCTTCTTTCTTTTTCACTTTTCATCCTTATAAGGTGAAATTTTTTCTAGGAATTGAATAATTTGTGTTACGGTAACCGCCCAAACCCACCACTAACATATATTGTCCGCTTTGACTTATTATGTATTGCCGTTAGTCTCACAGTTTCAAAATGTGTCTTTTCGTGAGAGGTTTCCACTCCTTTATAAAAAGTGTGTTGTTTCCCTCTCTAACCTACGTGAGATCTCACAATCCACTCCTCTTAGGGGTCAGCGTTCTTACGGCCACATCTCCCGGTGTCTGGATCTGATACTATTTGTAACCATAGCTAACAAATATTGTTTGGTTTGACTTATTATGTATCGCCATCAGCCCCACAGTTTTAAAACGCATTTTTTAAGGAGATGTTTCCACACACTTATTAGGAATAAGAAAAATAATACAATACTATTCTTTAGATAGGGTTTCTCTTTACTATTGTCTCTTCATTTACCATTCTTCTAACACCTATAAATACATAATCTAAATCAAATAAACAATCAAAACCCTTATTTTCTCTCTATATCTATCTTTTTTCCCCTTTCTCTTCCCATTTCGTTTCTTTGTGAACCCATGTTTTTGGTTCCACCAAGAACCCTACCACTTCACTAGTTCATCACAAACAGCAAAACTTCAAGAAAGGATTGATCCTCGAACCTTCTCCAACGACATCATTACAAATCTGATTTGCACGTAACATCGTTAGGATGATAAAATAAAAATGATATCGATATTTATAGCTTATTGGTTGAAATCCTCATTACAACAGTAGATCGAATCACGGATAGTGTTTCCAATGTTTCCTTGATGCTTCTATGAGTTCACTATTTTTTTAGACTGAATACCAATTTAGGGTTTATGGACTTTTGTGATGATACTCAAGTAAAGAAAAGGTACATGAATAAACCAAGTTTTGTTACTCAATCATAAGAACTCCATAGTTAAGCATGCTTTGCTTGAAACAATTCTATGTTGGATGACCTCCTAGAAAATTTTCTAGGATGCATGTGAGTGAGAACAAAACATGTTGAAAAACTCGGATTGGTCTGTGGGGATGATTTTCACTTTTAGAAACAAGGAGTAAGAAACGTGACCATATCACAAAGGAATGTTGAAGCCATCAGGTATCAAATCCAGATTTCAAACCCTGGTTCGATTTCTGGACATTGGTCGTTACAACTTTTATACCATATTCAATAAACATGCGATTGAGAGGATTCAAACACACACTTTATATTAAATGAGGTTGACAACCATTTAGTTATTGAAAATTAAGCTGTAAATACTACTAAATATATATATTTTTTAAAAAAACTTATTCTTATTATTAAAATTTAACTAAGAATTCAAATCAATAATTAGAATTAAAGCTTCCAAGGAATATTTTCTTTTAAAACAAAATGCCAAACTTAGTGACCACTTTAACTCGTTTTGTTCTTTATGAGCTTTACAAACCAGATGGTGTGCCTAGCTGAACCTGAAATCTCTCCTTAACTTAGGGTTTCTTTTTCCATACTTTAATAATAAAGAACTCTAAAATAATAATAAAAAACAATAAATAAATACAAATCCATCCATTACAACCTTTTATTGCATGTTTTTTATGAAAGGCTATATGCAAAGAGAAATCAGGTATGCATGCCACCATACCAAAACTAAATAAACTAATACAAAAAAAGATTAAGTTCAAAGCTCCCAACTTTTTGATCGAGATATATTTTAAGTTCATAGCTTAATTGACAAATATTCATTTTAAATTTTTTCAAATTAATTTATTTCGCTCACACTTGTCTATATTGGGAGGAGTCTCACATTAACTAATTAAGAGGATGATGCACGAGTTTATAAGTAAAGAATACATCTTGTACGAGGTATTTTGGAAAAACCAAAAACTAAGCTGTGAGAGTTTATGCTTAAAGTGAACAATATCATATCATTGTGGAGGGTCGTAGTTTCTAACATGGTATCAGAGTTATGTTCTTACTTTAGTCATGTCAACATAATCCTTAAATGTCGAACAAAAAAGTTGTTTAACTCGTTATTTGAAACATTAATAAAGGAAGTAAATGTTTTCACGTGAAATAAGGCCATATATAATTCATATATTTTTAATTCTCAGAGTCAAAGTATGTCACTAATACTAAGGTTAATTAGACGATTTAAATATTTATGGCCCAAACAAAATCTCACATGAACTTAAAATGGTATATCTAATATAGACAAAATTATCCATACCCAACTTATTTAGATATATAAACTTAATTAAACGTATCTATCTCGAGACACAATGTATGTGTGAATCCCATATTAGTTAGAGAGGGGAATGAAACATTTCTTATAAGGATGTGGAAACCTCTCCCTAACAGATGCGTTTTAAATTCGTGAGGTTGACGGTGATACGTAACGGGCATTGGCCTCCAAAGAGGGTGGATTGTGAGATTTCACATCAGTTAAAAGAGGGGAACGAAGCATACATTATAATGATGTGAAAAACTCTCCCTAACAGACACGTTTTAAAATCGTGAGGCTGACAACGATACAGTATGACAATAAAAGTATAACATTTGACTTTCCAACGTTCTTTTTCTTTTTCTTTTTGTTTTTTTCACTATTCATAGGTATTCTTGTGATGGAAGGCAAGGTGGCCCCGCTAAGGCAATTTATTGAAGCTCAATCTTCACGTAGATTGTTGTTTAGACCAAAAAACAGTTGTTTTTGCTGGTGTCTTCACCTTTATGTTACTTTCCATTTTGGGTTATAAATAGGGTATGAATGTTAAGATAACAAAACACAGAGACAACAACGTTATTCCCTTTTCCTCCTTCAGACAAGATCTCCAATCTTTTAGCCTTCCACAAAACCATGTCTGTCTTAGCTCCAAAAATACCCTCCACCCCAATGGCCAACCCTAGGCTTCAAACTCACAAGGACGAGTTGAGTTTGAAAAACCTATCGGACGACGTCGTTGTAGGTCACATATATTCTAAGCACCGTGACGATGATACCGTCAAAATCGATGTCAATAACTACATTTCGTTTCTCCAAAGTATTTTTGCCTATGTTGATCAAATCCACGAAGCTTCTTTTCAAGTAACTTACAACATGTTTTATATATTTTCTTGTTCTGGTTCCGTTCGATTTCTCATTTATATATGACTCAGTTGTTTTTTTGTAGGGCCATGATGGACGTGTTATATATTCCGAAGATTCATATAAAGCCAATGTGACAATTGATCCACCGCTTGATATTCTTCAGAAAATTTCTATCAAGGTTATTTAGTTTACAAATTTATTTGGGTTGTTATTTACTTTTTACTGATATTTTCAAAATTTAAACTAAAATTTTAAAACTTTATTTTTATTTTTATAAATTTAACAATGATTTTAAATATAAAAAATAATTACAATTTTCAAAAAAATAAAAATAAAAATAACATCATCTCAATTTCTTGTGTTTTTATTTTATTTTTCAAAGTATAATAAATTGGGATGGTTTTAACTTTTTCTAAAATTAGGAATTGAATATTGAAGGTCGAAGAAAATTGAAATAATAGTTTTTTTTTTTTTTTTTTTTTTTTTTAAAAA
>NW_019272042.1:946891-983790 GCF_002738345.1 Cucurbita maxima
AAAAAAAAAAAAAAAAGAAAGAGAAAGAAATGATTACAATAATTTATTTATTTATATATATATATCCATTTTATTTTAAAAATATTTAAATTCTAGTAGGTGTAATTTTAATAAATCTTAAAATTAGTTTTCTCCTATTAAAAAATAAATCTAATTTTTTTAATTATATTTTATAAAAAGTATTCCCATTCTTCGGTTTATGGAAATTATCATTATTATTATCCAATTTTGTTAAAAATTAACTTTAAATTTAAAATTAAATTTAATATTTTTTGAAACATAGAAATTAAAATGAAATAATAAACAAAAATAACCCTATTAAAATAGTATTTTTGAGATGCAATAAGAATAAAATCGATAAAAATACGCTACTAGCTTGTAAGCAAGAAATCTTCGTATAATTCAATAATAAACTGTCATGATCTGATTTTTCAAAGCTTTGAATCTCAGATTGGGATCGAAAGTAAATAGAATAAAAATAAAAATACAAGAGTAAAATTTTACACAATTTAAAACAAACCCCACCAATTTTAATTCATAAAGGACTGATGCCCTAGTATGACCTCTACTATGACTACACAACTCCTAAAAATGCACCTGTTTGTACATGATTTCGATTGTGATGTCTTTTTCGTTATAGTCCAAGATTTCGAACTTCGAAAAATCAGGTTGATCGAAATTAACATTTTGTATGGTGTTATTCAGTTGGCGTTCAAGGGTCCAGGGATAGAGAATGCTCACCAAACCACTCTAGAGATACTCGACATACTAACGAGCTATCCATGGGAAGCAAAGGCAATTCTATGTCTAGTAGCATTTGGCAGTGATTATGGACATCTATGGCACCTCAACCATCACTCCCATTTCGACTCACTTGCAAAAACCTTAGCAAACATCCACCAATCCGCATCATTGAAAAAACACTTAGACTCCTTCAAGTATCGCCAAGTGGTTTTCAGCTCAAGAAGTCTCATTTTCTTGTGCCTTCAAGTCATCAAACTCATGAACCAAATAAGACTCTTCTCCAAATTTGATACCAAGGAGATTCCCGAGCTGGCTTCTGCTCTTCGTCAAATCCCTCTCTTTACTTATTGGGTTATACACACAATCGTTGCTTCCACCGCTGAAATCTCAAGTTATCTCACCAACACGGAGTAAGTTCCTATTAAGTGAATAAGACTTTCCTTGGTATGATATTGTCCAATTTAAGCATAAGCTCTTATGGCTTTGTTTTGGGCTTCCTCAAAAGGCCTCATACCAATGAATAGAGTATTGCTTGATTATAAATCCATGATCATTCCCTAAATTAATCGAGGGACTTTCATCCCACCGTTCCAACCTAATTATGTAATTTTGATGATGTTTTTGATGGATTTCAGGAGCCAATCACAAATTTACTTGAATGAATTGAATGAGAGGCTTAATGCTATCCTCAACATACTTGGAGATTATTTGAATATTTTTCAAGAACAGCTAGGTTGATTATTATATTAAAGCTCGATTTTTTATTTATTTATTAAGATTTATGTTCCTTGATTATTCATGTTGAAAATGCTTGGTTTTGTGTGGTGCAGGGGAGATTAATCTATTTAGGTGGCTTATTGATCATATTGATCTGTTTCCTACTGAAATAACGTTAGTTGTGTCTAAGCTGCTTGAAGGCAAGGTTAATGCTAAGCCTTTGATAAATTGTTCCACTCTCATGGAGGTAAGTTATGCATATCATTTATTGATTCTTGTTTTTTTTTTAGCTTTTCTTGGCCGATGCATATGGTCCATGGAACAGGACGGGGACGTAGAAGCCTTTTTCATCTTCGTCCCTCTCTCCTATTTCAATTTTTATCCTTGCAAAACTCTCAATTTTTTTGAGCCTAAGATCTCAAATCTGTTGGAGAGAATTTTAACAGGGTGTGAAAATCTCTTCCTAATCTCTCCCTACTGTATTTTAAAAACGTTAAGGGAAAGTTCGAAACAAAAAATCTAAAAACGACAATATCTGCTAACGGTAAAATTGGACGGTAAAAAATATATCACTGAATTTTTCTCATCCTTGTATATCTTTAAAAAATTTATTTCAAAGAAAAATTTTCTAGAATAATTTCAATTTTTCAATATAATTTTTATTAAAATAATATAAAATATCTTAATAAATTTAATATTTTACCAGTATAAATATAATATAACGATCAACCTAATTTCTAAAAACTCAAATTTTAGAATTAAAACACATCTTATTTTCCCACTTAAACAGTGAGACGAGTCCTAGGCCTTTTAGGTTAAATGAATATGTCTATGTTCGGTGTCAATTTATCCACATTATTTGGATCTAAGATTTGATTTTCTTTAATATATGTATTTTTATAGGAAAAAATCGAAGATGCATTGAGTGAGAAGAACGTGATATTACTTATTTCTGGATTGGAAATTTCAAATGATGATATTCAAGCTCTGAATTTATTGTACGATGAGTTGAAAAGAGAGGATAATTACAAGATCGTATGGATTCCTATGATCAATTCCCAAGGTTTTGATCAAGAAAGTCGTAAAAGATACGAGCTCGTGAGGTCAACAATGAAATGGTATGCGGTGCAATATACGACAAAAATTGCTGGATTAAGATTCTTAGAAGAAATTTGGCAAGTTAGAGAGGATGCTTTAATGGTTGTTCTCGACTCAAAATCAAAGGTGAAATTTTCAAATGCAATTCACTTGCTTCGTGTTTGGGGAAACAATGCCATTCCCTTTACAGTTGAGAGAGCAAATGCTTTATTGAGGAAGAATTGGCCTGAATCAACCATTGTGAAGTTCATCAACCAACCAAGATTACAAAGCTGGGTATGCAATTTCTATTCGCATTTGTATTCGTATTCATGTTTAATACGTCTCTAAACGTCTAGAGCTATCGTTTTATCAGATTGATCAAGGAAGGAGTATCATATTCTACGGAGGAAAGGATCAGGATTGGATCCAAGGATTTGAGGAGAAAGTGGTGGACATCAAGAACGATAGATCAATGAGAGAAAGTGGAATAAATTTTGAAATTGTTCGTATAGGAAACAATAATGACAACAATAATGCTTCGTTCATGTCTCGTTTTTGGATTACACAATGGGGATTTTTTGTAGTCAAAAGTCAATTGACTGGCTCAAGTGCCAGTGAAACTACTGAAGACATCCTACGATTGATTTCTTACGAAAATGAAAACGGTTGGGCTATTCTTACTGTTGGCTCAGCGCCTTTGCTTGTGGGTCGTGGAAATCTGATTCTTAGAGTGTTTGAAGATTTTAACCGATGGAAAAAGAATTTGAACCTAAAGGGTTTTCCAAATGCTTTCCAAGATTATTTCAATGAGATGGCTCTCGAGACTCATCAGTGTGAACGAGTGACTCTTCCAGGGTTTAGTGGATGGATTCCTATGATTGTTAATTGCCCTGAGTGTCCTCGCTTCATGGAGACGGGCATTAATTTCAACTGCTGCCATGGTCGTAATCCTAACAGTTGAGAAGCTTGGATCCCAAAACGGGTTGACGAATTAACTATATATACTACTAAATAATAGGGTTAACCCCTTCGTTGCATCTCATGTATGCCTATTAGGGCACATGGTTTTACCATATCAAAATCTTGAAATTTTCTATTAATACTATGCCTATGCTACTAAATATTGAAGCCATTTGGCCCTTTTTCGTTGCTTCAAAATCTTCTTCTATGTATGTTACTGATTGGAATAATATGAACTTTACTTTGTGATAGCAAGCAACTGAATTTTCTCTTCACTGTTATTAGTCTGGATTCTTTGTGCCCTGATGACTCCCTTTTCCACACTTATGCTCGTCTTGTCTTGCCTTTACTTTACGCTAATAGCATTTTGTTTGTCTATAACCGGTTACGAACAACTACTCTCCATAATAAAATGATATTGTCTACTATTTGCATAAGCTCTCGTGTATTTGCTTTGGGTTTTCTCAAAAAGCCTCGTACCAATGAAGATGTATTCCTTATTATAAACCCATGATCATTCCATAAATTAGTTAGCGTTGGACTCACTCCCAACAATTCTCAACAATTTAGATATAGGGAGTAATCACTGTTAGATCACTGTTAGGATACTGATCAAACTTAAAAATAAGTCTATTCGCCAATGGAAAATATAAGTGATAGATGACATTTATCAAATGATGTGGATGTTAAAATATTGTTTCTAGTCTAATAGGGTAAAGTCCAATAATTAAATAATTTTTTTTTGTTTGAGCCAATTATCTAGAGGTTTATAAATGTTTTAGAAAGATTTAGATAGATATTTCTGTTTACACGGTGAATCGAGAAGGAAGAAGGAAATTTTTTTCTTGTAGTTGGCTCTACGGTGTCTCGGGGAATATTTTTCATATGTATCCTTGCTCCATTTTCATTTTGCTCAATTACGTATCATCATCAGGCTCGCGGTTTTAAAGCGCATCTTAGTCTAGCGTGTTCGCTGGTACACCACTTAGTGCCTAGCTCAGATACCATTTGTAATAGCTCAAGCCCACCACTAACAAATATTATCTGCTTTGGTAGCTACATATCGTCGTTAACCTCAAGACTTTAAAACGCATCTACTAGAAAGAGACTTTCACACTTTATAAGGAATGACTCGTTCTCTTCTCCAATCAATATGGGAACTCACCAAACTTTTAGAAATTATAGTAACATTTTAATTATATTTTATAACATGTTTTTATTAGAACATTCCATTTTTTTTTTTTAATGTTGTAGTGTGTCAATATTTTTGTTCTATTTTTATTTTTTTTTTCTTTTAAAGAGAGATTTTATTCTTTTATTTATATATGTGTTTTTTTTTTATTATTTATTAGAATAAAATGTGAGTTTTGAATTTTTGTTTTAAAAAGCTATATGTCAATTGTCAAGCTATGCTCGTTAGCTTTTATTACATTTATCAATTTTTTTTAAAAGAAATTAGATACAAAATGAAAAAAGAAAGTATGGTGGATAATTATAATAATTTTCTTTTTGTCTTAGAAAAAGATGTATTTCAAGACGAATTTAAATAAAGATTTGATGATTATTTATCTTAAATAATATAATTCATACAAAAGCTGATTCAGTACAACAACGAGACCTAATGGACTCGATTTTAATATAGATTTGTATAGATCCATATGAAGGACCAAATGGTATCATTCATAGTAATAGTAGTAGTAGTGTAACATAAGAAAAAGTATGGATATGAGTTCCAGCATCAGGTCGAGTCGATCATCTTCACATATGAGCACCTCCGTGGCAACACTTGAAGCTAATACCAGTCTCCATGAAACGAGGACACTCAGGACAATTAACAATCATAGGAATCCATCCACTAAACCCGGGAAGAATTACTCGATCACATTGGTGACTCTTGAGAGCCAGCTCATTAAAGTATTCTCTAAAAGCATCAGGGAATGCCTTCAGGCGCAAACTCTGCTTCCATTTTGGGAATTCCTCAAGCAACTTCAAAATCAATATCCCACGGCCAACTAACACAGGCGCAGACCCTACAGAAAGAACAACCCAACCTTCTTCATTTTGGTAAGAAATCAACCTGAGAATGTCTTCGGTTGTCTCGCTCGCACTTGAACCAATCAATTGACTTTTGACTATAAAATAGCCCCATTGTATTTTCCAAAAACGAGCCATGAGTGCAGGATCATCCTCTCCTTTTGCATTCTTTCCTATGCGTACGATCTCAAACGAACCACCGTCCCTTATCAACGGATCACTCTTCAAAATCTCTACCCTCTCTTCAAATTGTTGGATCCACATTGGTTCTTTGCCACCATAGAATAAGATGCTTTTCTCTTGCTTGATCTATTTGGAAAGAGTATATTATCAATACAAAAGATAGAAAATAGAAACAAATAAATGAAATTTATACGTACCCAACTTTGCAATCTTGGTTGGTGAGTGAACTTGACAAGAGTTGAATCCGGCCAATTTTTTCTCAATAAAAACTTGGCTCTATCCTCCTTAAAATCGATTGCTTCAGTTCCCCAAACTCGAATGAGATGAATTGCATTCATGAACACCACTTCAGACTGTGGGCTGAGTACCACAACTAATGGATCTTCTCTAAGTTGCCACTTCTCCTCAAGGTATCTCATGCCCGATATTTTTGTGGTAAACTGGATCGAGTACCACTTCATTGTAGAACGCAGATACTCATATTTCTTGTGATCATCTTCATGATAAGGCTCCGGGATAATTGGAATCCAAACTATCTCATAATTAGTGCCTCTATTTTTCAATTCATCGTAAACATTATGAATCGCTTTGATATCATCCTCGGAGATATCCAACCCAGAAATGACCAATATCACGTTCTTTCCCGACAAACTTTCATGAACACCAACCTGTAAAAACATACCTTATTTTATTTCTCATTCTTAACCATTTATATCATATTATGAAAATGCCTACAAACAAATACAATATGTTATGATGTAGAAAGGACCTCTCTTAGGGTAGAGCCATCAATAAGTGGCTTGGTTTCTGTTTTGCCGCTAAGAAGCTTTGGAACAACCAATGTAATGTCGGTACGATAATGCTCAATATGGTCAACCAGCCACCGGTAGAGATCAACCTCCTCTGCATCAAACACAACACAATATAATGTTATTATTTTAGCTCACTTCCAATACAATATGAACAATCAAAATAATAATAAGATAAAGAATTCGACCATGTTGTTCTCGTAATGTTTCGAGATGCTTTTCGAGTAGGTCGAGTACCCTAGCCATTTTTTCAGACAAATCATTCAAATATCTTTGTGGCTGATTCCTGAAGAAAAAAAAATAATGAATTAAGAAACGATAGATCACAACTATTTGTAGAAATATCATAGAGTGGGACAGAGACAGAGACAAAGACCCATCTTGCCTCTTGTTTTAATTCTCATCCTCACGAATTTCCTCATTTGTTTTCATGAGGCGAGGTGAGATTGGAATTAGACAGGGTCGGGGTCGAGAACAGGGAATACAATCCCTATCTTCGATCCCTGTTGTGGAGAAATCTCTTTCCACTCTTTCCCTTATTTCCAACTTAAACGTGGATTTTTCGTCCCATTTGAAGTAAGTTTAAGTTAAAATAAATGATTACTTACTCGGTTTCGCTCAGATAGCTGGAGAGCTCAATTCTAGAAGCGACAATAGTGTGTATAACCCAATAAGTAACCAATGGGATCTGACGAAGAGCAGCGGGTAACTCAGAAAGTTCCTTGACATCATATTTGGAGAATTCTCGTATCTCATCCATGTATTTGATTGCTTGCAAGCAGCTTTGAATGAGGCTCTTGGGATTGAGAAGCACTTGTCGGTATCGAAGTGAGTCTAAGTGCTTCTTCAAGGTAGCTACTCGCTTGATAATGGCCAATGATTTAGCCAATGGATCAGCATGGGAGTAATGGTGGAGATGCCATAAGTCTCCATAATCGGCTGCAAAGGCTATCAATGTGAGAGCTGCCTTGGCTTCCCATGGATAATTAGCCAATATTTCGAAGATTTCTAGTGTCGTCTCGTGTGCTTTTTCTATCCCGGGAGCTTTACATGACAACTGAGCACATAGTAGACCAAAACAAATGTTTTTTTGAGTTAAAAATAAAAGTTTTATTGACGTTTTTTTTTTTACACAAACGTTAACTAAGCAAAAAATTATATGTTAATGAAGGTCTAGTGAAAGTATGAATTAAAAAAAAAAAAAAAGTTAATGAACAAAATTTTAAACTTAAAATGTAAAAAAGTTGAGATCATTAAATCAAATGGGTCGCAATGTTTTAAGTGATATGAACTATAACCTCGCTAGAGATACGATGAAGGGTACAAAGCGGAGGCTCGATCACAACATTGAATGCCAAACTTGCATCGGAGTGTACCAAGCGGCCGTCGGTTCCCTATATAAGTACAATAATAGAATTAGAAAAAAGAGGAGCAAGCAAACATTTATCTGTGCATATAAACGTTATATTTTTACCCGATGAACAGTATCAATAATTTGATCAGCAGTTGTGATAATATTCTCGATAACTGAGATGTAATTGGGGAGATCAATTTTGGTCCTATCGTCGTCACGATGTTTGGCATAAATGTGTCCGGTAACGATTTCGTCCGAGAAATGCTTCGTGCCAACCTCCTCCTTGTGGGCGAATGCGTGCTTAGAATGCAGCAAAGAAGGTGCAGCGCCGGTGGGTGCCTTGAGTGTAGTGGCCATGGTTTGGGTATTGAGAGAGAAGGGGCAATAGAGGAAGCAAAGAGGATTGAATAGGTTGCTTGTGTTGTTAATTGGAGTTGTTGGGCTTTATTTATACACACAAATCTTCAAGAAGAGACATAAAAACAAAGAGTCTTGAGGACATTAATGTTCTTCTTGTCTAAAGAAAAGAATGTGAAGTTCTAGATTTAAGCTTTAACTACACACATGGTTGAATAGATCCATTTTACCTTTTTTTTCTTGTCTCATTAGCCATTTGTTTCGGTCCGTCACAATCCCGCCAAATCGAGAGTAAAAAATTGAACTAATAGATGTAATATTTTAACAAAAAATTCTTGAAAGCATTTTTGAACGTACCTATTTTTTGTAACTCAGCTCAATCGTTTAACCATAGATTATCGCGTGCGTGGTAGGGATGAGCTGCAAAAAGAAGGGCGTAACCTAAGAACGGGTGATAAAGTTTTGATTATTTTTCGTAGAGAATTGCCAACCTAAGCTTAGATTTTTTTTAAGTACAAAATGGAAAAAATATGAACTTTTGACTTCACGAGATATTATTAACTGCCTCAATCATCGAATTTTTATTTTTTGAAGTTCAACTACACAAAAATAAAAATTTAAACCTTGTATAATTTATATTTGTATATATTAGAACAAAAAGTGGTCATTACTTTCTAATGACATTATCACATGCAATGATGCAAAAATAAGAAAAGGAAATATTAGGATAATAACATAAGAATTTAAACCCGTTCGATAATCAGTTATTTATTTTGTATGTATAAATCTTACTACATTTCTAATAAATGTGGATGTGGAAACCTCTCTTTAACAAATTCATTTTAAAACTGTAAGACTGATGACGATATGTAACAGATCAAAATAGACAGTATCTACTAGCAGTAAAAAACAAGTAAACAACTCGAGAAAATAGCATTTATCTTTAAAAAAAAAACAAATTATTAACATAATCGTATTTATGAATGAAATTGTGGTTTTAAAATTTGGTGACAGCTAGCAAAGAGAAAGAAGAATCATTGCAAACTTTAGTTTGTTTGTGAATAAAGTGAATCTTCAAAATTACACCCAACAATTCCAATTCTTTCTGTAAAGTAGAAGCAAACAAGATCTTGAAGAATAGATTAAAGGAATTATATTTAAAAAAAAAAAAAAGAAGAAAAAAAAACTGTTCTCCAATTATAAAATAGTAGTATGTAATCCTTACGATCAATTGTAACAGCCCGATTAGGAAAAAAAAAACACGGTTTCATTGCACCTATGTATGAAAATCTCGAAATTGATAGATTTTACAATCAAACCTTAGACCCTATCGGGTCGACAGAATGAGGCTCAAGCTCATCTTAAACCTATTGGAAGAAGTTTTGAAAAGTCCACAATTCTTATATCTATATTCGATCCCATGTACGCGAAGTTGCAATTCTCTATTCGATTTTGTTAGAAAGAACTAGTGTAAATTACTTGATTCATCTCGATAAATATTGAATCAAACTAGATAAAAGAGGGAATTTTCGTTTACCTTCTTTCTTTTAAATATAAGCTAAATTTATCTTGGAACTCAAATTTTGGATGTCTGGAGTAGGAAGAAAAGCTTAATTCATGTTTAAGCAACCTTCCACACCACTTAGGTAACGTTATTTTTTATTGAGGGCAGTGTAAACAGTTTAAACTGACCGCTAATAGATCTTTTCCGCTTTAATCAGTTACATATCGCATTCAGTCTCACGGTTTTAAAAATACATCTACTAGGGAGAAGTTTCCACACCCATACAAGAAATGTTTTGTTCCCCTCTCTAACCGACGTGGGATCTCTTACCCCTCTTTCCGCCTTCCTCGTTCCCCTGGACCTTCTCTGTAGAGTGGCCTAGCGTTCTCGCTAACACACCGCCCAGTATCTAGTTATGATACCATTTATAACCGTTCAAGCTCACTACTAACCAACATTGTATGCTTTGACACGGTACGTATCAAATCATTTTATATTAGTTACTTGATTAAAATTTTTGAGAAGGAACACAGTTTTCTTAGGAATCTTGAAGTACTCACTATTTTATGTGTGTACTTGTTTTAGTTTAGCAAAAAGATCTATCTCAAAAATCGATTACAACAAGATATAGCAATAAGTCAAAGATTTGACCAAGAAGTTAAACTTGTTGAAAATAACCTAAAACAAAAAAAATTATAAAAAAAATGACTTGGTTCCTCAAAACATGTTTCTTTTAATCTTTTGAAGATGTAAAACAATGTTTTTACACGAGAGCTAAACAACCATCGAAGTGTGTAGCTTAATAATTTAGTGTCACAATTATATCATGAAGAGAGTAGGTTGTGACCCTCACATAATGACAAGTAGATGGAGACCTAGACCCTCAAGTGATGCCCATCTGATCATACAGAGGGCCAAGATAGATGAGTATCATAATGTTTTAAACACTATTTCAAATTCTATTTTGTACCATTATTTGTAATTGAAAAATCAATTTTCAGAATCTTGTTATTTTTTTAAAAAATTGAGTAAAGTTCATATTTCTTTAAGAAAGTTGAAAATCATAATAAAGAAATGGAGAGAAAATAATCAAATTGGATACTAGAAAATTAATATGAAAATATTATGAAACGGGTTTGTTTCGAAAGCAAAAATAAGCTTATAGTGTGACAATACACACTCATGAAAATGAAAAGCAACCAAATAACGTCCTTTATTTGATGTAGTTCTTACATTTAGATGATCATGTAAGCAAATACAAAGTGAACCAAAAAGAAAAAAATTGAAGAACTAATGCAATGCAATACATGAGCTTATTAGTAGCGAGACCTATTGGACTCGACTCTAATAAACAACCATGGAATAAGAAATAGCAATAAACGCCATAGTTAATATCATTTATTAGTAGTAGTAATAGTAGTAGCAATAAGAAGATTGGTTGTTGAATGGGCATTATCACACGAGAGGACGACCGTGACAGCACTTGAAGCTAATGCCAGTCTCCATGAAGCGAGGACATTCAGGGCAATTGACAATCATAGGAATCCATCCACTAAATCCTGGAAGAATAACTCGATCGCATTGGTGGGTCTTGGCAGCCAACTCGTTGAAGTATTCTCTAAAAGCATCAGGGAAGCCTTTGAGGCGTAACATTTGCTTCCATTTTGGGAAATCCTCGAGCAATCTTAGAATCAAAAGGCCACGACCAACAAGAATAGGGGTTGGGCCAACAGTAAGAACAGCCCAACCATCTTCATTTTCATAAGAAATCAACCTTAAAATGTCTTCGGTTGTTTCGCTCGCACTTGAACCTTTTATTTGACTCTTGATTATGAAATAGCCCCATTGTGTTTTCCAGAAACGAGCCATGAGTGCAGGATCATCCTCTCCTCTTGCATTCTTTCCTATGCGTACGATTTCAAATGAACGCCCTTCGATTACTAGAGGATCACTTTTCAAAAATTCTGCTCTTTCCTCGAATTGTTGGATCCACTTGGGTTCTTTTCCACCGTAGAATAGGATGCTTCTCTCTTGGTTGAACTGATACAAAAAGTAAATAATGTTTGAGGATTATTATTGGGAGTGGAGTCCCACACGTTGGCTAATTTAGTGAAGATCATGCGTTTATAAATGAGGAATACTATCTTCATTGGTATAAAGCCTTTTGGGAAGCCCAAAACAGATCCGTGAGTCTCACATTAGCTAATTTAGTGTAAGATCATGAGTTTATAAGTGAATCTCCATTCATATGAGGCTTTTTGGGGAAGTCTGTGCAATATTTATTAACAAATAAAGGTGGTAAAACAACATATAGTGGTGTTAATCTAAGATCCATGATTCCTAACCGTAAATTTAGCTTATAATAGTCATACCCCTACCCCCAACTTAGCCAATATCCATATGCCATCCTTATTAACAAATAAAGGTGGTAAACAACCATAGTGATAGTGATCAAAATTGTGATGAACTAGTGTGATAGTAACATACCCAACTCAATAATCTTGGTTGATGAGTGAACTTGACGAGGGTTGATTCAGGCCAATGTTTTCTCAAAAGAAGCTCAGTTCGATTATGAGTAAAAGGGATTGCTTCGGTTCCCCAAACTCGAATCAAATGAATTGCATTAGTAAATTCCACTTTAGACTGTGGATTGAGTACCACAACTAATGGGTCCTCTCTCAATTGCCACTTCTCTTCAATATACCTCATGCCAGCCACTTTGGTAGTGAATTGCATTGAGTACCATTTCATGGTAGACCGTAGATACTCATATCTCCTTCGATCTTCCTCAAGAAAACGCTCTGGGATAATTGGAATCCAAACAATCTCATGCTTATTATCACTTTTCAATTCATTGTAAACTTGATGAAGAGCTCTCATATCATCATCGGAGATATTCAATTCAGATATCACCAACACCACATTCTTCCCCGATAAAATTTCTTGAATGCTAACCTATAAACACGTTCAATAATCATATTAGGCATGAAAATTATATCTTTATACCAATATATCACTCCAAAAATTATGATATAGAACAGACCTCTCTTAGGGTAGAGCCATCAATAAGTGGCTTGGCTTCAATTTTGCCACTAAGAAGCTTAGAAATAACCAATGTAATGTCCGTATGATAATGCTCAATGTGGTCAACCAGCCATCGGTAGAGGTCGACCTCCTCTGTCGTCAACAACACGAACAAAGTTAATATAAAGTTGAGAATGAATGATATCAATAAATAAACATTTTTCAAAAGTGTACGACCATATTGTTCTCGAATGGCGTCTAGATGCTTTTCAAGCACAGCCAATACAATGGCGATCTTTTCCGACAGTTCATTCAAGTATTTCTGCGATTGGTTCCTGAAAAAACCAAATCGAAAGTTTAAGAAATTACTAAACACGGAAAAAAATAGATAAATTGACTTACTCGGTTTCGCTAAGATAGCTGGAGAGCTCGATTCTAGAAGCAACAATCGTGTGTATAACCCAATAAGTAATTAATGGGATTTGACGAAGAGCAGCAGGCAATTCAGGAAGCTCCTTGACATCATATTTGGAGAATTCTCTAATTTGGTTCATGTATTTAATTGCTTGCAAGCAGCTGTTGATCAAACTGTTGGGGCTGAGTAGCACTTGTCGGTATCGAAGTGAGTCCAAGTGCTTCTTCAACATAGCTACTCGCTTGATAATGGCCAATGACTTAGCCAATGGATCCGTATGGGAATAATGGTAGAGATGCCATAAATCTCCATAATCCGTTGCAAAGGCTATCAAAGTGAGCGCTGCCTTGGCTTCCCATGGATAATTGGCCAATAATTCGAAGATTTTTAGTGTAATCTCGTGTGCATTTTCAATCCCGGGAGCCTTGCACGAAAGCTGAAAAACAAAATCTTTAATAACGGGTCTTGTTTTAAATGACTTTTTAAATACTTAAAAAAACAAAAGATGATGTTTTGAACTATGACCTCGCTCGTGATATTGTGAAGAGCACAAAGCGGAGGCTCAATTGAAACATTATATGTCAGAGATTCATCAGAAGGTACTAGACGTCCCTCAGTACCCTACATGTAGAAACACGAAAATAATCTTTCATTCTGAATCAAAAATATCCTTAGAATAAAATTAATAAAAAATTTGTAAATGTGGTACCCGAAGAACAGCGTCGGTAATTCGATCGGCAAGAGTCATGATATTCTCGATAACTGAGATGTAATGAGGGAGATCGATTTTGGTTGTGTCGTCGTCACGATGTTTGTCGTAAATGTAGCCAGTGACGAGGTCATCTGAGTAATATTTCATGCTCGACTCCTCCTTCGTCGTGACGGTTGGCTGCTTAAGCAATGCAGAAGCAACAGTGGGTGGCTTGAGTGAAGTAGCCATGGTTTGGGTGCAAAGAGAAGACACAAAAGGAAAACACAGAAGGTTTAATAGTTTGGTTGTGTTGTTGGTCGAATTTGGCTGCCTCTATTTATGCACATAGAGTTGCTCAAGAAGAGACAAAATGCCAAAGAAGTCTAAAGGAAATTAATTAATTTCCTTATTTTGTCTGAAGAAAGGAATTTGTGCAGCTGGATCTGAGCTTCTTTTCTTAGTTCAGATCCCTATTTAGCAAATGGGTATGATTTTCTACGTCAAATCTCGACTTTCACTTATTGTTTAACTTATATAAAATAGATATCGTTTAAGGATTGTTGGGACATGAGTCTCACATCGGTTAATTAAAGGGTGGATCATGGATTTATAAGTAAATAATACTATATTTATTGGTATGAGGCCTTTTGGAGAAACTAAAAGCTAACTCATAAGAGTTTATGCTCGAAATAGACAATATCATATCATTGTAGAGTGTTGTGATTCCTAACAAGTAGGACTCGTTAACTTTCTAATACTTATCTAATTGTCACTAATAGAAGTGTAAGATCCCACACCAGTTGGAGAAGGAAACGAAACATTCTTTATAAGGGAGTGGAAACCTCTCCCTAGCATACATGTTTTAAAAACCTTGAGAAAAATTCTAAAAAGGACAATATCTACTAGCGGTGGAGTTGGACCGTTACAAGAACCATAAAAAAACAATCTCGAAAAGAATTAGAGCTTTAACAAAGCGGGATTAGAACATGTTTATGAATAATTAGTCAATGATTGGTACATATATATATATATATAGTAAATTCAAGCTGATAATAATGTAAGTTGTGGGGATGCATGGAATAGGGAATGGATAAGGGAGGGTGACAGGTAACAAAGAGAATGAAGAATCATTTAGAATTCTAATTGTTTACTTTTTCTTGTGGGACAAAGTGAATCTTCAAAGTTACAACGCCGAAGAATTTGAATACTTTGTATAAAGAAGACGTAGCAAAATCTTGGGGATAATTGATTAAAGTATTACATCAATTATAACCCAATCGTCGTCACAAGGGAAAGAATATATGCTTCTACTTCTATTCATACAATACAATTCCCTATTACTCGATTGACATGCAAATGCAACCAACATCTCGAGGTTAAATTTCAAGCAACTTTCACGTTAAGTAGGTCTTTAAACTCTATAAAACGTTCGATGTAGGTTAAACTTCAAGCAACTTTCATGTTAAATAGGTATTTGAACTTTCAAAAACGTCTACTATAGGTTAAACTTCAAGAAACTTTCACGTTAAATAGGTCTTTGAACTTTCGAAAACATCTCGTATAGGTTAAACTTCAAGCAACTTTCACGTTAAATAGGTCTTTGAACTTTCGTTAAACTTCAAGCAACTTTCACATTAGATAGGTCTTTGAACTTTCGAAAACGTTTGATATAGTAACAAACTTTAAGCAATTTTGACAATAAATAGGTTTTTGAACTTTAAAAAACGTCTGATCTAGGTTAAACTTCAAGCAATTTTCACGTTAAATAGGGTTTTGAACTTTAAAAAACGTATGATATAGGTTAAACCTCAAACAACTTTCACGTTAAATACTTCAAGAAACTTTCACGTTAAACATGTCTTTGAACTTTAAAAAACTTATGATATAGGTTCAACTTCAATCACCTTTCACGTTAAGAAATAGTAAAACTTCAAACAACTTTCACGTTAAATAGATATTTAAATTTTAAAAAATGCTAATATATTTTTAATATAAAAAAATGTCTAATAAATAGTTAAATCTAGGTTAACCACTTCTTTTAAGAAGGTGTATTTAATTTTTAAAAAAATTTCAAAAACAAAATCAATTATTTAGAAACGTACTTTTTAAAAATAAATTAAATTTTAATTGGGTTATTGGAAATGTTTTTTAAAAGTAGGTAATAAAGCAAGAAATTTTAAGTAAATTCAATTTTTAGGGAAAAAAAAAGTAATAAAAAGATAAAATGATTATATCAAATGAAGCCTAAACTTTTGTTTTGGTGTATACATCTATGAGCTTTCCATTTAATTTGTAACTAATAAATTCTTAATTTTTTTTTTTTTTCAATTAGATACATAAATCATTTATTAATTTTGAAATTTGTATTCGACACAATAAACTTTAATAACCTATTCGACACAAAATCGAGAATTCGATTAAGACAAATTATGCTTTTGATCCTTAAAATTTGAATTTGGTAACATTTTGGTCTCTTCTCGATTCTTTCATCATCCTCCATCCATGGTTGTCGTTGTCACGACCACCTTATTTTCTTTCTCTTCTTTCTTTCTTCTCCTTTCTCTTTCTTTTCTTTCCTTTTCTTCCTTCTCACGTTAAAAACAAACAAATTTGGGTAGAAACGAAGAACACCCTTCGATTTTGAAGCGTATCGTTCATCCAAATCTAGTTTTTTTCTTTTTCTTTTTTCTTTTTTAATGTTGAAAAACAAAAGAATGTGAGGAGAATGTATCACAACACATCAGTAATATCCATTATAAATATTAGTTATTCTTAATCTTTTTTAAAAATATGGTACAATTAAGTTAGATGGTAGCCCTATTTTTAAGTTCAAAAAAAATGTAACACGCTAATCAAATTATATTTTTAGTTTTTCCAAAATTCAACCCAGCCCAAATTCAAAAGAAAAAAAAAAAAAAAAAATCTTACTTATCTCATCATTTATGATTTAAGTTGGATAGTCCGAGTTAGTTGAGTTACCGAGACATATTAACACCCCCAATCGGTGATAGTAATAAGTATCACTGATTGTTTGCATATTCATTTATTATGAAGTTTATCTCATTGATTCATTGTATCAATAGATTAAAAAATATAAATAGTAGTTCATAACTTTTTTTTTATCTGTGTTTAAGTTCTAGCACTACCAAATTTATTATTATATCTTCGTAATTTAAGGGATAGAACTAAAATGAGAAGCCATAAGATAAAGTATTTCATAATTTTGTTGAAATAACATAAATCATACAAATATTCAATCGATGATAACGACGAGATCATATGTCTCGATTTCAATCGAAAAACACAGAACTTGATGGCCACAAAAAAATGGCATCATTTATTGTACATAGTAGTAGTAAAATATGATAATAAAAAGATATATAATACTCACTTTGGATGATCACATATGAGAGCGACCATGACAACATTTAAAACTAATGCCCGTCTCCATGAAACGAGGACATTCGGGACAGTTGATAACCATAGGAATCGATCCACTAAATCCAGGAAGACTAATTTGATCACATCGATGAATCTTCATAGCCAGATCATTGAAGTAATCTCTAAAAGCATCGGGGAAAGCCTTCAAGCGCAAAGTTGATTTCCATTCTGGGAAATCATCCAACAATCTCAATATCAAAATGTCACGACCAACTAACACAGGGGCTAAGCCTACAGTAAGAACTGCCCAACCATCTTCATTTTGGTAAGAAATCAATCTTAAAATATCTTCAGTTGTCTCGCTTGCACTTGAACCTTTTATCTGGCTCTTCACTACAAAATAACCCCATTGTACTTTCCAAAATCTAGCCATAAGTTTAGGATCATCCTCTCTTGTTGCATCTTTTCCAATGCGCACTATCTCAAATGAACCCCCATTGATTATCAAAGGATCGCCTTTCAAAATTTCTACTTTTTCTTCAAATTGTTGGATCCATGATTGACTCTTTCCTCCATAAAATATAATACTTTTCTGACTGTTAATCTGTTTGAAAAGAGTATACAGATCAACTGAAAATAGGAGATTTAAGGGTTATTTTGATTGACTTTGTAAAAATAATTTTAAACACCGATCTAAACAATTAAAAAAAATGTATAATGATATGTTATAATTGTTTGAAAACTACCCTTAGAATAAAAGTTTTTTAGAATTTTGAAGGAAAATCGAGACCTAATTGGTATAACAGTAACTTGGAATGGTTTGATGATCCAAATTTTCATTATAGATTACTACTGTTGGATGGTGAAAGTCGCACATCGGCTGGAATGATCATGAGTTTATAAACAAAAAAAAAAATTTCCATTGGTATGAGGTCTTTTGGGGAATCCCAAAACAAACCTATGAGAGCTTATGCTCAAAGTGAAGAATATCATACCATTGTGGAGAGTCATGTTCGTTTAATAACCACCACCCGACTTAGGTTATTCATCCAAGAAATCCAAAAACAATAAAAAGTAGTAGTATTCTCAAGAGAGTGTCTTGTATTCTATTCTCGATTGGTCTCAATAAAGAATGCGAGTGTTTTCCACAAACAGAGAGTTGTGTTGAACAGTCTTAATTTCCATCCGAAGTTCTAAATCGTTCTGAAACATTTATGATATCAAAAGAAAAGAAAAGAAATAGAGAATGATTGTACTATACATACCCAATTTGGTAGCCTTGGTTGGTGAGTGAATTTGAGGAGAGTTGACTCGGGCCAATGTTTTTTGAGTAAAAATTCAGTTCTTGCGTGTGTAAATGGGATAGCTTCATTTTCCCAAACTCGAATTAGATGAATTGCATTCATGAATTCTACTTTAGATTGTGGGTTGAGTACCACAACTAATGGATCTTCTCTAAATTGCCACTTCTCCTCGATGTATCTCATGCCAGATATTTTTGTAGTAAACTGGATTGAGTACCACTTCATTGAAGAACGCAGATACTCGTATCTCCGGAGATCATCTTCATGATAAGGCTCTGGGAAAATTGGAATCCAAACTATCTCATAATTAGCGTCTCTAGCTTTCAATTCATCGTAAATCTTATGTAAAGCTCTAATATCGTCCTCCAAGATATCCAGATCAGAAATGAGCAATATCACGTTCTTTTCCAACAAACTTTCATGAACACCAACCTGTAAAACATACTGAGAATGTTTGCTTAATCCACCCCACTTAAATGGTGTGTGAAAGTTCTCTATTTATAATCAAATAAATTATAAGGATATAGAAATAGTAATAAATAGAAATAACGATATAGAGAAAGATACTAACGGTAATAACGCAAATATCTAAATATTTGTCTTTAATAAAATATCAAAAATAGTATATATGATAAACTATAATTTAGTATTAAATATCCTAACACATGCCTTCTACCTTATTATTCTAAAAGCATCAATTTTGATATTTGTGTGTACTTGAACTTTTACCTCTTTTTGAGTTGAGCCATCAATTATTGGGTTGGTTTCAGGTCTGCCGCTAATCAGCTTGGAAACAACTAAGGGAATGCCTGTATGATAATGCTCAACGTGGTCAACCAACCATCGGTAGAGATCAACTTCATCTGTCATTAGAAACACAACAAATTTAACGTTATTTTTCAGGTCACTTGTTAATTAATGAATAATAACATCATGGAAGGCTATAAAGTATGTTCCACCCTGCTGAACTCGGATGGCCTCTAGATGCCTTTCAATTTCGGCGAGTACCCTCGCAATTTTATCCGACAACTCATTCAAATATAGCTGTGGCTGATTCCTGAAAAAAAAAAAAATTAACATTTTTAATGAATTAAGAAACTAAATAAAAACTCGATCGACTCGGTTTGTCATGTTCTTTTGATCACTGTGGAGATGTCACGGGGTGAGGCAGGAACATGGAAGCTTTGTTTGTCCTCATCTTGCCTCGTGTTTCAATTCTCATTCCCACAAAAGTTTTTATTACTTTTCATGGGGTGAGGTGAGACTAGGAATTTCTTATAATCCCTATCTCGAATTCCATTGTGGAGAAATTTCTTCCCATTCCCTCTTTTATTTCCAATTTAAACGTGGATTCTTCCTCCGATTTGAGGCAGGTCTAGGTCAAAATAAATGATTGCTTACTCGGTTTCGCTAAGATAGCTGGAGAGCTCAATTCTAGAAGCGACAATAGTGTGTATAATCCAATAAGTAAACAATGGAATCAGACGAAGAGCAGCTGGCAACTCAGGAAGCTCCTTGACATCATATTTGGAGAATTCTCGTATCTCATTCATGTATTTGATTGCTTGCAAACAGCTTTGAATGAGGCTCTTGGGATTGAGAAGCACTTGTCGATATCGAAGCGAGTCTAAGTGCTTCTTCAAGGTAGCTACTCGTTTGATAACGGCCAATGATTTAGCCAATGGATCGGTATGGGAATAATGATAGAGATGCCATAAGTCTCCATAATCGGCTGCAAAGGCTAACAAAGTGAGAGCTGCCTTGGCTTCCCAAGGATAATTAGCCAATATTTCGAAGATTTTTAGTGTCGTCTCGTGTGCTTTTTCTATCCCCGGAGCCTTGCATGACAACTGAAAATGATATTACAATAAAAGTTGTTAAAAAAGAACATAAAGGTATCTCCTTTTATGCATGTTTGGAAATTTTGATTACGAGATTTCAAAAGGGTTATTAAAAAATTGAAAAATAACCTCGCTAGAGATACGATGAAGAGTACATAGCGGAGGCTCGATCACAACATTAGATGCCAATGAATCATCTGAATACACCAGACGTCCTTCGCTTCCCTGCATGAGTATGATAATAATTATTCGTTATTTCATTATTAAAATAAAGAAAGTGTTAAACTTTATGTATAATAATAAAGGTTTTTACGCGATGAACAGTTTCAGTAATTCGATCGGCGGTGGTAATGATGCTCTCAATAACTGAGATGTAATTTGGAAGGTCAATTTTAGTTGAGTCGTCGTCGCTATGTTTTGCGTAAATGTGGCCGGTGACAAGTTCGTCGGAGTAATGTCTCAGGCTCAATTCCTCCTTAGAGGTGGATGATTGCTTAGGATGCAGCAATCCAGGTGCAGTGAGGGGTGCTTTGAGTGCAGTGGCCATGGTTTGGATGAAGAGAGAAGTGCAAACAGAAGGAAAGAAGGTCGAATAGGGTTCGGTTGTGTTGTGAATTGAAACTGTTAGGCTGTATTTATACAAAAAAAATGTTCTAGAAAAGACTGAAAAGGTTGGAGTGTATGAAACAAACCACTGTTCTTCTTGTGAGAAGAAAAGAATTTGTGTTCCATGCTGGATTTGAGCTTTAGTGAAACACGTGATTTGAGTAGTCATATTTCAATTTCTTTCTTTGTGTTTACCCTTTTTTTTTTTTTATTTACTTTATTAGATTTTATTTTAGTATCTATGGCGGTCTATTAAAAGAGAGGTTTTCACAACTTTATAAAAAATATTTCGTTCCCCTCTCTAACGGATGTGAGATTCATAATTCATCCCCTTTGAGGTCAGCGTACTCGCTGGCACATCGCTCGATGTCTGGCTTTGATACCATTTGTAACCGTTCAAGCCCACTGCTAGTAGATATTGTACGCTCTGACCCGTTACGTATCGTCGTCAGACTCACGATTTTAAAACGCGTCGGTTAGGGAGAGGTTTCCACACCCTTATAAGGAATGTTTCGTTTTTCTTTCCAACCGATGTAGGATCTCACAAACAACCATTCAACTCTCTAGTTTCACAACTCTTCTTCTTCCCAACACGTTGCTTATCCGATGAACCTCCACTGGCACCCAATGACTCTATCCACCTAACTAAGTTAGGAGCACAGTTTTGATAGCACAAAGTTACAAAGGTTGTACCTGTAAACCAACCTCTTACGGCAAAATAGGCACAAGGAAAGAGCAATAAACCAAACCAAACCTACAAAAACAAAACGGTTTCTCCATAACTAGTCATCCATAATATCGAATAAATCATTTTCGTCTTTGGTAAATTTATCAACGGCTATAGTCATAGTGATCCTCCTATTCAACTAACTTCAACCATTTTCAAACACCTCATAGCATTTTCGGGCCTTCGAGTCTATCAAAGATATTATCCTTGACCTATACATCCATGATTTTTTTCTTATCGTGTCATTGTGAGACTTTGATCACAAGGGGTCGACCTCCATCCTTTAATCACTTCGACCAGTAAAATTTAAGGGTACTAATCTCTTTTCCGAATCATGTATATGACATTTTTCTTGAAACATAAGAAATCTTTAATGTGAATATCTTAAACAAAGTCAAATCTTTATATCATTCATTATCCCAATGACCAAAAACTAAGTATTGAGTAAACTAAGATTTAAAAAATAGAAAAATGAGAAAGTTCTAAAACTTTGATTGTCTAAAGTTGAGAGCTAACAAAGATGATTAAGAGATTAGTCTTCACAGTCACAGCACCGAAGAATTTGAATACAACTTTGTGTAAAGACGAAACACCAAAAATCTTATAGGATACATTTTTTAACATCCTTACAATAAACAAATCGTACCCACAAGGTTAGGAATATATGCCTCTACCTTACCCTTTCACCTCTTTCACAAACTCTCAAGGGTGGTTCTTAGCTTGAAGTTATTGGATGCCTACTCGTTTCAGTGTCGTTGTCGTTCTTGGTAAAACGAAATCGAAATTTTAAATCTTCACCATATATTTTTTTAGTTCAGTAATTTAAAAAAAATAATAATAATAAAAATTTTAACTTTTAACGGCTTAGTCAATCATTTTGACTAATTATTCATTTTATGATAGTAAATCAAATTAAGTCAATACGATATATTCTCCTCTCCAACCTATGTGAGACTTATCCTTTAGGGGCCAGTGTCCTCGTTGGCACACACCCTAGTATCCGGCTCTGATCATTGTTATGCTTTTAACAAGGTAAATTATTTGTGATTTTAAGTTAGAGAGCTCTTCATCTAATCGAGGGAAGTAGTATATTAAAAGTCGACTCAAATTCATGTTTATCAATGGGTACTAGGATCTCACATCAATTGGAGAGAAAAATGAAGTATTTCTTATATGGATATGGAAACTTCTCCCTAGTAAACGAATTTTAAAATCGTGAGACTGACAACAATACGTAATAGGGTAAAGCGGACAATATTTTTTAGCGTTCGACTTGGACTGTTACAAATGGTATCAAAATCAATAGTCGAACGGTGCAAGGCATTGGTCGGAATATGACTAAACCCTCTCAATAGTAAATGTGTTTTAAAATTGTGAGACTGACTTCGGTTATTACAAGTAAGAATTATCGTTCTTGAGACCATTATGTTACAATTTAGTATTCACACGTTAACTTTTTTCGATTGACTGATGGTTTTCTTAACCGTCATAATAGTAAAAAAAAAATGGGATTTTTTATATCTTAACAGTGACTCATAAATAATCTGCGTTGGGGTGTCTGTAGAATCCTCCTTTGATTGAACAAGTTGAAAAAAAAGGCAAAAGCAAAAGGAATGTTGCGAAGAGGGTTAAAGATTTGAGTTTTTCCACAATTGGTAGCAAAATCTTAATTAAATAAATTGAAAAGTAAAAGCAAAAGCAAAAGAGGAAAGGACAAAGAAAAAAAAAAAAGACAAAGGAAGCAATTATTTCAGTGCTCGTCATGCATGTTTGCTAAAGATGAAAACAAACTGAGAAATAAAACATTCTTTTAGTTGGACAAAGAATAACGAGATCAGTTAGAGAGGTGAACGAAGTAATTTTTAGAAGAGTATAGAAACATATTTCTATTTTAAAACTATGAGGAAGCAGACAATCTACTAGTTGTGGAATTTGATTGTTTTTTCTAAGAAATTTTCATTATATATGATGTTTATACAATTGAAGCTTTAAATAAAATGAACTTCGAACAATCATCCATTATCCATTATCAATTATCAAATATAGTCAGGTATGTATTTCACCGTGAACTCATCTCCAATGGACTTTCTTTCTCTTTTTCTTTTCTTTATGGTTTTGTAAAGGATCGGTTCGAATACAAGAAGATCATGATTCGACCAAACCTTTGAGACGAGTTTAGTAAATAATTGCGACGAACATTGTCGCACAAGCTACTCCATAGACAATGACAACCTGCACATAATGAAGACCATTCAAAATATAAGCAAATATGCCCTTAGATTAACGGTCATCGTACTTTGTCGGATGTTATTTCATATATTTTATGGGTAAAAAATGTTAATAAATAAACTATGAAAAGATTTTGAAAAGCCGAATCTAATCTAACAAGTTTACTGAATACATTTTCGAGTTACAAATATTAATTATTCCTAATTTTTTTAAAAATTACTATCACATCACTATTTGGATTACAAATATTAATTATTCTTAAATCTTTTTAAAAAAAATGAGTGACAGTTAGGTTAAATGATCCTACCAAAAAAAATGTGACCTACTAATCAAATTGAATTTTTCTATTTCCAACCAAACCAAGTCTGAAAAAAAAAACAACTCATGGCATCATTTATAATTTAGGTTGGATAGTCTGAGTTGGTTGAGTTATCGAGACATATTAACACCCACATTCAGTAATAATAATAGTTATCTATCTTATTGTTTGCATATTCATTTGTTATAAAGTTTATCTGATCCATTCATCCTATCAATAGATTAAAAAATATATGTTGTAGTTCATAATTTTTTTTTTTTATTGATGTTTATATTTTCATTAATAACAAATTTGTTATTAGGTCTTCCTAATTTAAGAGATGGAAGGAAAATGAGAAGTAATAAGATAAAAGTATTTCATAATTTTGTCGAAATAACATAAATCATACAAATATTTAATTGATGATAACAATAAGATCATGTGTCTCGATTTCAACCGATAAACACAGAACTTGACCATTTTTTGTACATAATAGTCTTAGCTAATATATGATAATAAAAAGATATATAATACTTACTTTGGATGATCACATGCGAGAGCGATTATGACAACATTTAAAAATAATGTCCTTCTTCATGAAACGAGGACATCCGGGACAGTTGATAACCATAGGAATCCATCCACTAAATTCAGGAAAAATAACTTGATCACATTCATGAGTCTTCATAGCCAGCTCGTTGAAGGATTCTCTAAAAGCAATGGGGAAAGCCTTGGAGTGCAAATTTTGTTTCCACTTTCGGAAATCATCAAACAATCTCAAAATCAAAATGCCACCCCCAACTAACAAAGGGGCTGAGCCTACCGTAAGAACCGCCCAACCATCCTTATTTTGGTAAGAACTCAATCTTAAAATATCTTCAATTGTCTCGTTTGCACTTGAACCGTTTATCTGGCTCTTCACTATAAAATAACCCCATTGTATTTTCCAAAAACGAGACATAAGTCCAGGATCATCCTCTCCTATTGCATCTTTTCCAATGCGTACGATCTCAAATGAACCCCCATCGATTATCAAAGGATCGCTTTTCAAAATTTCTACTTTTTCTTCAAATTGTTGGATCCAGGATCCTTTCCTCCATAAAATATAAGACTTTTCTGACTATTAATCTGTGTGGGAAGAGTATATAGATCAATTCAAAATAGGAGATTAAGGGTTATTTTGATTGTCTTTGTAAAAATAATTTTAAACACTTTCAAACTCGATCTAAACCAATCTAAACAATTAAAAAAAATGTATAATGGTAGGTTAAAAAAAATAATAATAAGAAATAAGCTTGTTTGAAAACTACCCTTAAAAGTTGACCTAAACTAGTATAGTAGCAACTTGGAATAATTTGATGATCCAAATTTTTATTATAGATTACCACCACACCCTTTGAAGTCTTAATTTCATCCGAAGTTCTAAATCGTTCCGAAACATTTACAATATTAAAAGGAAAGAAAAGAAATAGAGAATGATTGTACTATACATACCCAATTTGGTAGCCTTGGTTGGTGAGTGAATTTGAGGAGAGTTGACTCGGGCCAATGTTTTTTGAGTAAAGATTCAGTTCTTGCTTGTGTAAATGGGATAGCTTCATTTTCCCAAACTCGAATTAGATGAATTGCATTCATGAATTCTACTTTAGACTGTGGGTTGAGTACCACAACTAATGGATCTTCTCTAAATTGCCACTTCTCCTCGATGTATCTCATGCCAGATATTTTTGTAGTAAACTGGATTGAGTACCAGTTCATTGTAGAACGTAGATACTTGTATCTTCGGAGATCATCTTCATGATAAGGCTTCGGGATAATTGGAATCCAAACTATCTCATAATTAGTGTCTCTAGTTTTCAATTCATCGCAAACATTATGAATAGCTTTGATATCATCCTCGGAGATATCCAACCCAGAAATGAGCAATATCACGTTCTTTCCCGACAAACTTTCATGAATACCAACCTGTAAAGCATACGTTTTTAAGTTTGGTTCATCAACTTTGATATTTGTGTTACTTGATTTAAGAACTTTTACCTCTTTTTGAGTTGAGCCATCAATTATTGGGTTGGTTTCAGGTTTGCCGCTAAGTAGCTTGGAAACAACTAATGCAATGTTAGTAGGAAAATGCTCAATGTGGTCAACCAACCATCGGTAGAGCTCAACTTCCACTGTCATTAAAAACACAACAAATTTAATGTTATTTTTCTGGTCACTAATTAACGAACAATAACATCATGGATGGCTATAAAGTATATTCCACCATGCTGTTCTCGGCTGGCGTCTAGATGCTTTTCCGTGTCGGCGAGTACCGTCGCAATTTTGCCGGACAATTCATCCAAATATCTGTGTCTGATTCCTGAAAAAAAAAAAAATAATAAATAACATTTTTAATGAATTAAGACACTATATAAAAACCGAGCGACTCAATTTGTCATGTTCTTTCGATCACAGCAAGATCACAACTATTTATAGAGATGTTACAAAGTAGGACATGAATGTGGAAGTCTTTTCTGTTTCCATGTGATGTCTCACATTGATTCGGCCTTATAAGGATATGAAACCTTTAAAAGTCTTGTAAGTAAGCCTGAAATGAAAAGCTCAAAGAAGACAAAATTTGCTACCAGTGGATCTAGGTCATTACACAACTCATATTTCAATTTTTATTTTCACGAAATTCTTCATTTATTTTCATAGAGCAAGGTGGGATCGGAATTGAACAGGGTTGGGATCCTTATTTCCGGTGTTTAAACGTGGATTCTTCGTTTCATTTAAGGCAGGTCTATATGGAGCCTAACTCCGCAGGTTAAATGAACATAGCAAGGTGGGACCATGATTGAACAGGATCGGGATCCTTATTTCCGGTGTTTAAACGTGGAAGATTCTCCGTTTCATTTAAGGCTGGTCTATACAGAGCCTATCTCCATAGGTTAAATGAACATTTCTAGCAATTTGCAAAAGTGAACGGATAAATTATTACTTACTCGGTTTCGGTGAGATAGCTGGAGAGCTCAATGCTAGAAACCACAATAATGTGTACAACCCAATAAGTAAGCAATGGAATCTGACGAAGAGCAGAAGCTAACTCAAGAGGGCCATCGAGATAATATTTTTTGAATTCTCGTATCTCATTCATACATTTGATTGCTTGCAAGCACATTTGAATGAGGCTGTTAGGATTGAGAAGCACTTGTTGGTATGGAAGCGAGTCCAAGTGCTTCTTCAACATACCTACTCGCTTGATAATTGCCAATGATTTAGCCAATGGATCGGTATGGGAATAATGGTAGAGATGCCTTAAGTCTCCGTAATCTGTTGCAAAGGCTAACAAAGCGAGAGTTGCCTTGGCTTCCCATGGATAATTTGTCAATATTTTGAAGATTTTTAGTGTAATCTCGTGTGCACTTTCAATCCCGGGAGGCTTGCACCAAAGCTGAAAATGATATTAAAATCAAAGTTGTAAGAAACAAAAAAAGTATCTCCTTTTAGGCATGTTTTTGAAATTTTGGTTAGAGATTTCTAAAGGGTTATTAAAAGATTGAAAAATGACCTTGTTAGAGATACGATGAAGAATACACAAAGGAAGTTTGATCACAACATTAGATGTTAATGAACCTTCACTCCCCTGCATGAGTATGATAATAATTGTTCGTTATTTCATTATAAAAATAAAGAAAGTATCAAACTTTACGTAGAATAATAAAGGTTTTTACGCGATGATGAACGGTATCAGTAATTCGACTTGCAGTGGTAATGATGCTCTCAATAGCCGAGACGTAATTCGGAATGGGAATGTCAATTTTAATTGAGTCATCATCCAATTGTTTGAGGTTAATGCTGCCGTAGACAAAGCAGTCGTTGTAATGTCTCATTCTCATCTGCTCCTTAAAGGTAGATGACTGCATAGGATCCACCAATCCAGGTGCAGTGGAGGGTGTCTTGAATGCAGTCGCCATGGTTTGGATGAAGAGAGAAGTGAAAACAGAAGGAAAGAAGGTGGAATAGGGTTTGGTTGTGTTGTGAATTGGAATTGTTAGGCTCTATTTGTACACAAAAATGTTCTAGAAAAGCCTGAAAAGGTTGAAGTGTCTGAAACAAACCATTGTTCTTCTTGTGAGAAGAAAAGAATTTGTGATCCATGTTGGATTTGAGCTTTAGTGAAACACTTGATTTGAGTAGCCCATATCTCACTTTCTTTCTTGTGTTTACCCTTTTGTTTTTACATTTTATTTTTATCAAATCATTCAAAAACTTCTATCTATTGGTTTAATTTTAGTTATGATTTCTGTTCCAAAACGTACAAATTCCGTACCAATAGCTATGCTTTTCTCTCACTTATATACTCACGATTTTCTAACATCCGAGTTTGGTTGCATTTCAAACAATTCTCCCTTTGAACAATGTAAGGGTCCAAAACCACTTCTAGTAGATATTGTCCGCTTTGGCCCGTTACATATCGCCCTCAGCCTCACGGTTTTCAAACATGTCTATTAGGGAGAGGTTTCCACACCCTTATAAGGAATGTTTCGTTCCCCTCTCCAACCGATGTGGGATCTCACAATCCACCCCCTTTGGTGCCAGTGTCCTCACTCGTACATCACTCAGTGAGAAATACAAAGTTTACTCTTCTTGTCTTTCCCCCTTTAAAAACAACATTCTTTCTCACTAAGTCAATGGTGCATCTATGATGCCAAAATCTTTTATAGAATTTAGCTAACCCATGAAAACTCCTAACTTCACTATTGGCAAATTCCTAATTTTCTCTATTTTTATTCATTATTACCAACTATGGATCAAAGGAAAGTGAATTTTTTCCATACAAATATTAAAATTAGCATGAAATTTCTCTTTTCTGTGTAATCAAAACTGACTTAGCATGCTTTACTTCGAACAAAGTGTTCAAATAAATTAAATATCATCGAAATACAAAACAACATGTTTTCCTAAATATTCTCTCAAAACATGATTCATTAAAAGCATAAATGTACTAGGAGCAATAATTAACCCGAAAGTCATACAATCCAAACTTAATTTTGAAAGTTGTTTTCCTAAATATTTAGATTTCAAAACAATCTTTATAAATAGACATGGATGAGGCAATTCATCAAGCATATTGTCTAGCCTAGGAATAGGATGTCAATACTTTACCGTGATTTTATTGATGACTCTATTATCCACGCACATGCACCAAGTTTCATCTTTCTTTGGCGCCAATTAAACTGATACAGAACATGGACTCAAACTTTCTCGTAAATAGCCCTTCCTCATGAGCTCTTCTACTTGTCTTTTAATTTCAAATACAAAGATGGTATTTTGTGAAAATATTGTCCTTTCCCACCTCTCCAACTCTAGTCAAACAACTCTCTTTTTTTTTTTTTTCAATTTCATCTCTTTTTCATTCTTCTTTTCACTTTTTTTTGTCTTTGATTTTTTTCTAATATTTCACTCGGTTTTGGTTTTTTTTTTCAATTCTTTTTTCCTCAAATTCTTTCTTTTGCTAGTTGATATTCTCCGCTTTAGTCTGTTATGTATCGTCGTCATCTTATAAAGAATGTTTCGTTCCCCTCTCCAACCGATGTGGGATCTCACAGACAACCATTCAACTCTCTTGTTTCACAACTCCTCTTCTTCATAATAAATCACTTATCCAATAAACTAACATTGACACCCGATGACTAAGTTAGGAGCGTAGTTTTGATAGCACTTGTTAAGAACAATGAACCTCCACATATCTTCATGATGGTATGATATTATCTACTTTTAAGCTAAATTCTCATGATTTTACTTTTCGATAGCACTTTTTCTTATCGTGTCATTGTGAGACTTTGATCACAAGGGGTCGACCTCCATCCTATAATCACTTTGACCTGTAAAATTTAAGGGTACTAATCTCTTTTCCGAATCATGTATATGATATTTTTCTTGAAACATAAGAAATCTTTAATGTGAATATCTTAAACAAAGTCAAGTCTTTATATCATTCATTATCCCAATGACCAAAAACTAAGTATCGAGTAAACTAAGATTTAAAAAATAGAAAAAAGAGAAAGTTATAAAACTTTGATTGTATAAAGTTGAGAGCTAACAAAGATGATTAATAGATATTGGAAACACATGGTTTGTTTTGCAGAAGGAGACGAGACATTAGTCTTCACAGTGAAGAATTTGAATACAACTTTGTGTAAAGAAGAAGCACCAAAAATCTTTAATATCCTTACAATAAACGAATCCTACCCACAAGGTTAAGAATATATGCCTCTACCTTACCCTTCCACCTCTTTCACAAATTCTCAATGGTGGTTCTTAGCTTGAACTTCCTTTCGGTATCATTGTCGTTCTTGATAAGACGAAATCGAAATTGTACATCTTCACCATATTTTTTTTAGTTCAGAAAGGTAAAAATACAAACATTTAAGGTTTGTTTATTATTAGAAATATGATGTTATAACCACACACGAGTTGGGTTTAATTGATTATTTTGACTATATATTTGAATAGTAATGCAAGTGACACCCACACATTCATTTGATAGTACACATTTCCCTCTCCAACTGATGTGGGATCCACCCCTTAGGGGCCAGGGTCTTTGCTGGCACATCGTCCTGTGTCTAGTTCTGATACCATTTGTAACAGCTCAAACTCAAACTCATCATTAGCAGATATTGTTCTCTTTAGGCTTTACCTTCTGAGTTTTACCTTCTGAGCTTTCCCTTCAAGCATCCCCTCAAGATTTTAAAATGCGTCTGGTAGGTAAGGTTTCCACACCTTTATAAAGAATACTTTGTTCTCCTCTCCAACCAATGTAGGATCTCATAATCAACTTCTTTTCTAAAATATGGGTTAATCATTGATTAGTCTTTTTAAGAAAATTGTCAATATTGTTTTGCAGTGTGATATCGTATCGACTAAACTATACTTGAATTCAATGATGGGTGATAAAATCTAACAAATGAATGGTAAAACCAAGCTTTTTAAAGATGCCCTGATATCATAATAGGAAGTCATGTTCTAGCTAGCAAGATTTAGACCTAACTCTACTTCTGTGTTAACTTTAACCAAAGCTCGGTTAATTATGTCTTTATTATGCTTTTAACAAGGTAAATTATTTCTGATTTCAATAGAAGTAAGAGTGATCTTCATCTAATTCAGGGATTGATCCAACCCTAAATTAGGTTAATCAATTGAAATAATATCTTAAAAATCGATTTAAATTCATGTTTTTCAATGAGTATCTGGAGATCCTACGTCAATTAGAGAGAAAACGAATCATTTCTTAGATGGGTGTGTAAAAATCTTTTTAAATGCGTTTTAAAACTGTGAAGCTAACGACAATACGTAGCAAGCCAAAGTAAACAGTAGTTACAAATGGTATCAAAATCAGTTATCAAACATTGCAATGCCCCGGTTGGAATAGAGCTAGACTCTCTCCATAGTAAATTCATTTTAAAACCGTTGAAGCTAGCTTGGGTTGTTACGGGTAAGAATTATCATACTTGAGATCAATATATGCACGTTAACTTCTTTCTATTTTTTTTTAACCGTCATAAGAGTTAAAGAGTACAAAAAAATGGAATTTTTTTATATCTTAACAGTGATTCAAAAATAATCATGTGTTGGGGTGTTTGTAGAATCCTCCTTCGATTGAACAAGTTGAAAAGAAGAGGCAAAAGGAATGTTGCGAAGAGGGTTTAAGATTTGAGATTTTTCCATAATTGGTATCAAAATCTTAATTAAATAAATTGAAAAGCAAAAGAGGAAAAGACAGAAAAAAAAAGACGAAGGAAGCAATTATTTGAGTGCTCCATGCATGTTTGCTAAAGACAAAAACAAGTTCATTTCTAATCTTATGGACTCCCAAAGTGAGAGAATCATGAGATCCCACGTGAGGTGACCGAAGTAATTCTTAGAAGAGTATGAAAATATCTTTCTAGTAGACGCATTTTAAAACTGTTAGGCTAAAAGATACCAACGGGCCAAAACAGACAATTTACTAGCAGTGGATTTAGGCTGTTTTACACGTGTTTAGACTAAATAAATGATTTACTCCCTTTAACTTGATTGTTTTTTTCTAAGAAATTTTCATTATATATGATATGATATTTATACAATTATCAATAGAGTCAGAAGCTTCAAATAACATGAACTTTGAACAATTATCAATATAGTCGGCTCTGACTTTCACTCTGAACTCATCTCCAATGGACTTTCTTTTTCTTTTTCTTTTTCTTTTCCTTATGGGCTTGTAAAGGATCGGTTTGAATACAGGAAGATCAAGATCCGACCAAACCTTTGAGGCGAGCATAGTAAATAATTGCAACGAACATTATCGCACAAGCTACTCCAGAAACAATGACAACCTGCACATAATGAAGACGTGATGATGGTTATGAGCTCTTGTTCAGGCTCCTGCATTTGAAGTTAGAAATCATAGTCGAGTTCTTCAGCCATACCCATTTAAACATGTATTCGTGATTTTCATTCCAAGTGTATGGAATGTTCATGCCGAATATTGCACCCACCAAAGAATATATAGACAAACAAACAGTTCCAGAGCTTAAAAAGAGCTCCAACTGCAGATCAAGACACCCAGCAAAGTTGAAATTTTAATAAATAAGAATCTGGGCAGCCAAGAAGATCTCATTAATTAATATATGGAAGGATATAGGACCTGAATGAGTTGATTTCGGTGATTGTCAAGCTGCAAAACCAATGATAGATTCAAGTCAGAAACAAAGAAGAAGAAGAAGAAAGAGATGATCAGTAGTAGATCGGAACCTTTCACTTCTTGTTACCTGGATATTGATATAATCTTCTGTGTCATCAATGTATTCTCGCAGCTGCAAATCATTCAAAACATAAGCAAATATGCCCTTAGATTAACGGCCATCGTACTTTGTCGGGTTTAGTCCAAATATCGTAATATTTCAGTGGACAATTAAGCCAGGAAGATGTTGCTTCATATATTTTATGAGTAAAAACCGTTAAATAAATAAACTATGAAAAGATTTTGAAAAGGCCAAATCAAAAAAGTTTATTGGACACATCTGGGAGTTAGATTCATTTGGTAGATACATGTAGCACCATAATGATAGTACATGTACATGTATTATGAAGATTTGTTATTTAATATTTGGTACATGTATGGCCATGGAGAATATTCCGAAAGGCTTCCTTAAGTAGAGATTTCAAATCAACTTAAAGAAGAGAATACGTCTCTTCCTCTAGAAAATAAAAGAGACAGATTTGAGTGTTGAGAGTACTCAACCCTTTTTCCATAAAAATTCTACATTACTCCAACAAAATGGCATCAGAGCCAAAAATGGCGGAGTTCTAGGAAGATGTCGGAGGGTGGTATTCCACCGACATGTCTGGTGAAGTTGAACTACAACAACTAAAGCATTCAAATGTGAGCTTTGTTTGGAGCGCAAAATGAAAGGGACGTGGTTGAGGTCAGTTACATCGAACCGGAGGTAATCGAAGACATGACAGTAAATGACATCAAGAAGCAAAAACAAGCATAGATAAAGGATAAAACCGAGTTGTACTTATTATTCAAAGTGGTTAATGAGTCAAATTTTGAGAAGATAGCAAGCGCAACAATGGCAAAAGAGGCATGGGACATGTTGGCAAAAGTCTTCAAAAGGGCCAATCGAATAAAGCTATTATTTAAACTATTCCTCTTAATATATACTCTTAATTTATGAACATCATTAGTTAGGATCTCTTAGACAAGCCGACTTCTTACCTATTTCGGGGAAATCTAGGTTTAGAGGAGCAGGAAGACTTTTCAATGGAAGGAGCGTTCAGTGGCAGAAGGTGAGACCACTCACATTTCAATGCCTCGAATGTCTACTTCTTAATGTTGGAGTTGTTCTTTTTGTTTCATTGTTCTGCTCGTTTAGTTACACGCACAAGCAAAGAGAGGTTTGAGCCCGTGAGAAGAGATCGATCATGTGTCTGTAGGTCCCCAAGGAATATTGTTCTTAACATGGGACGCGGAGAATATAGTATGGGAGGTATATTTTTTGCCAAATTTCTGTACTGTAGTTCTCTTATGAACTTGGGAGAGAAAGGGAAGCTTCCAAATCTTCCCTACTTAGCTGCTAGTTGATAAATAAAATTGTTGGTCAAGGTTCAACAAGATCCAACTTTTTGTTTTAGCATCCAATTACTCTAAATTAATAAGAAACCGTTCCCGGCAACGTAAATATAGCGAAGTAATATCGAACTCATAATATCTCAGCTTGAACATAAATTAGATAAGCAGGAAACAGGTACAACTTACTGTAGTTAATTTGTTCAATGTACCATCAATCTGCATAAAGTAAGCCTGCAAAATGCAATCTCAGTTAAAGACCTTCATGAAGATTGACCAACCAGAAACTATATGTATTATTACCTCCAGTAACATTTCAAGCTCCTCGATGTCATCCTCATCCCCACGTACAGTTGCCATACTTGCTCGGCTCGCTCTTGATATCTTTGAACCAATGGTAGGAGAGGCAGGAAACCAAATGGCAGGACCAGAACCACTTACAGGAGAAGACGAATTCATCTTTCTTGACAAGTAAAGGTCTGCCATATCATCGTCGTCATTCAGTAATTGTTCGAGCTCATCTCTCACCTGCATTGAAAGGCAAGTCAAAACTATGGTTATGCAGATAACAGCTGCTGATCATTTAGTAAGAAATTCAGAATTTAGGAACATACAGAGAGATGAGAGTGATTACAATGGGCAAAAGTTTCTAAATTGTGTTGATATGTGAAACGTTACAAACGTTACACGTACCTTTTGAACCCTCGCAGTCAGCCTGGTCATTGCACTCTTCAATTTACGAACTCTGTCCAAGTTTCGGCTACTAATCTACAAACTCGAAGGAAAAACAATAATAAATCATGCTAGTATCCCAAGTTGGAATCCATAACTTAACAGAATTCTCTCCGAGGATTGTTAGAAAGTTTATGCATTACATACGAGGTGAGACAATAAGTACTCACCTTGGCAGTAAGCTCATCCAAGGCAGGATAAGCAGCAGTCTCGAGCTCAGTTGTTCGTGCAGCAAGATAACTGCATATAGCTTCCAAAGCTACCTCAAGGGCACGAAATTCAAATGGCGAGTCTGGAATGCATTCTCTCAAGATCATTAATATATTGATGAAGTAAAAACAAATCACAAGGACAAGTTAAGATCACATTGCAGTGACTGAGGAAGAAAGCTTACCATCTTCTTCAGCTTCACCGTCGTGTTGCCGACCCTGATACGCTTTCCCATCTCCTTGAACATGAAGCTGGACCGCATTAGAAGGAGGCAGCCGCCTCTGAAGCTCCTCAACCACAGGGATGACATGTTCATCGGTCGGATCTCTAAGAAAAACCTATCCACAACATGGATTAACAAATTCATTTTAAGCTTAAAGGGAGTTGTCTGATACTAATTTCGTTTCAACTTTCCAACAACCACACAAATTTACAAACAGATTAAAGAACAAAGGTATAGATACAGACCTCTTCAGCAGTAATGATCGCCTTTATATGCTGCAATACCCATAAGCAAACAAAAATTACAAGAAAGAACAAGAACAATTCGTCAAAAAAACTGAAAAACCAAACAATTCACCTCGAGATTAAGAACAATGGCCCTCTCACGCCCCAAAATCGTGGAGGGATAAGAAAGCAAAGGGTCAAGAATCCGAAGATCGCGCGCATGAATTTGAACCCGATGCATAATTTGATACTTGTCGGCATCGAGGACGGTGCCTTGGCCCGTACAATCCAGCAGAATCCAATTCCGAGAAGATTGCTTCTTCTTCTTCACAGTGAGCGTCGTCTGTGGATCCACCGGCACTACATGCCCGTCCCGAGCCATTACTAATCATCCCCAAATCAATCGCATTCCCAGAAAAGAAAGAAAAAAAGAAAGAAATCTAAACAGCCCTCAAGAACCCATCACCGGAAATGAAGAACAACGATGGAATTAAGGAATGGAGAAGAAATTAGGAGGTGGGGTAATGGGGAAAGGAATGGGAAAAGGAAGGGTTTGGGAGTTTCTTCTCCACCGAGTTGCAGAGAGAAGAAACCGAAGAGGAGGGCGATGAGGTTGGATTCTCGAGAGGGCATATCAAGTTGAGTTTGGGTTTTACATAGTTCCTGAAGATGGGGGCAATAACATGGAGAATGAGGCCACAGCATCGAGGCGGAAGAGGAAGAGACACCCAGAATTTTGATCTCTGCAGATCTACGCCATGTTTTTTTACCTTTAATCTCCTCCTTAATTAGGGTTCCAATCACAACAATAATGGCTACAAAAATATGTTTTATTTTCTTTACAAAATTACAACCTTCCTAACTAAAAATGAAAAATTGGGACTTTCCAAGTCATTTCATGTCTCAATTTCGAGGACGTGGGTAAGTTTGATTGGGTGAGCACAGAGAATGAGATTCCACGTCCTTTTCACATCAATACCACTAACAATATTTATTGCATGTTTATACCTTCAAATAGTCAACCCTATTTTAAAATTCACCCATTTTCTAACATTTATTTCAATCCACTAATAAATTACCCTCAAAATTAGGGGTCTCCAAAAAAAAAAAAAAAAAAAAAAAAAAAAAAAAAAAAAAAAAAAAAAAAAAATCCAAA
>NW_019272042.1:984265-1002015 GCF_002738345.1 Cucurbita maxima
AAAAAAAAAAAAAAAAAAAAAAAAGAGAGAAAAACCAATTTATATCTTAGTTGAATCAATTAAATGCTAAATGATACAATTCCAACTCCATTGAAAAAAAAAATCTCACCATGTTCTTCATGTGAAGAATGGGTGGAAGTCATCTGGCAAGGTGTAAGATCAGAAACCAGTTATTTACATATCATCAAACTATGAAGAAATGGGTGAAAATACATCTCTCATGCGGCCCAAAAGCATCTCTCCTGTAATAAAGTAACAAGTTCTTCTAACAAACTACTACTGCCATCCTTCTTCAGCCCTGCACAGCAAGAGCTTGTAGGTGATCTATAAAAACCTCCAAGCTTAAATCATCTGTAAAGATTATGTCTGATCCCTCCTTGTAAGTCGAGTTCTGCGTAACCGATGGGTTTAACTTAGCAAGAAGAAACCGAGCTTGACTACTATGTTGATCACACTTGATAAGCTTAGGGACTGGTATACGTTCTGCAATAAGCTGTTCAGCGTCGAGCTCTGGAGCCTCTAGTAGCTTCTTCAAGTTCTCAAGGTTTGGGTCTTTGTCGTAACCAAGTTTCCTCCATTGAGCAATCTTGGACCCGTAATGAATAACGACGTTGAAGTAGGAATCAAAAAGCAAGATCACATCCGGCGATATTGATCGAATGTCTAGGAGTACAGGAACAGGAGGTCCATCGAAAGAGTAGAGGAAAAGTGTAGGTTGTATCATGATAAGAGAACCAACGACTCCCTCTCGGTTTAGCATTAGTCGATAGAACGCAGTTTCATCAGGACAACTGTTGAAGACGTCGATAAACTGGGACCTTCTTAGGTAGTACATGAATTGAGGGTACAAGGAGAAGTTGGATTGCAAACGGAAAGTCGAAGGATCCTCTTGTATATAGTCACCAAACTTCGAGGCAAAACAAATCAATGCATCATCAAGCCATCTGATAACATCCCGAGCATAACACGTCTCTGCTCGATTAATAGCAAGCCTAGCCATCACGGAAGCTGCTGCTTCTTGATCAAACCCAGCCTTGATTTCTGGTGAATGGCTTGCAACCCATCTCCTAGCGGCAGTGGTCACTCTTTTACGGACCTCCAGGTTTCCTTTTCTGTATCGTGTTATAAACTGAATGAAGAACGCAGATCCAGGTTGAACTTTCTGCACCTCACTCACTTGGAAGAAAAAGGAAATGCAGGTTTTACTGGACAGTGTATTGAGCTTCCAAATGTAAGTACCACCTTCGCCAATTTCGTTGTCGCTCACCGAGTTGTTCGTTTTACGAAGAGAGACGCAAGGTCCAAGAGCTCCACAAATTTTTACATCCATTGATGTTACTAACTCGATAGTTGCATCGAAATGCATATTCAGCTCACCGTCTTTGTCCCGACTAAAAATATGCCGCAAGCACTTTTTGAATTGATTAGACTCAAATGACTCTCCTAACATCATGAATCCACCAGAGTTTTCAACAGGAACTTTTAACTCTGCTGCTCCAACTTGATCGAGAGAGCAAGCAAAAAAATCAAGAACTACAGATCCATCACACAACCTCTGTGACAATTCCTTGTAGAAACTACTAGATTTCCTAAAGTAAGGTGCCTGGCCATTAACAATATCTCTGTGAGTTCTGATGGAGTGAGCGAGATCCGAATCGACAACGATTCCTGGACCTACCGTTGCAGGGCCAGAGGTGAAAACCATGACACGAGAACCAGAGTTCACTCGGCATCCTTCCAAAAGTGCAACGGCAGCTGATATTGCAGCACCAGTTGCCCTCCGAGGTCGATGGCCAGTTACATTAAGTGAAGTGTTCATCTCTTCCATTGCAGTAGTGATGTTGAACTCACATTCAGATATTGGTAACAAAAATCCCTGTGTGGGAACAACTGGTGTCTTACCTAGCTGCAGCTGCTTCATCCCATAAATCCCCAACAATTGTTGGGTCTGAAGGATTCATAAGCAAAACAGGGTATCAAAACAATGTCCCTCAAACACCAAAAACAATCGAACATCTCTTAGACCTCACTAACTAAAAATAGTAAATAAGATAGTCTATATCCAGAAACCAATGCATTTCATGAATCTACATTAGAAGATGGTGTCAACATTGTGCAGAGATAGAAGATAAAAGCAGACTAGCAGAGATTCAAAGATTCAAAAATTGAAAAATACCTGAAGTGACGAGAGCTCACGATCCCCAGGAAAGAGGACGACCCTTGAGCATTCAGAAAACTTAAGGTCATAAACATGAACCATTGAATCAAAAGCAATCAAACCCACTAAAGCATTCTCCGGAAGATGTTCCACAACGAGTAATAACTCATTTTTAAGTGCTTGAAGCTCCTTTTCTACCGAACAATTATCAACAACGAACACGAAGGCCGGCCCATTTCCACGGGAATCTCGAGCCGGCAGCGATGAAGAAGCTGATACTGAAAGAGAAGAAGACGAATGATTTCTCGCCCAATTACGGCTCGTATTCATATTGGAACCAGAATTCGCAACAGGGCTTTCGATCTTCCTACTGGGCGCATACTCCACCGTACTGTAAGTCGGAAAAAGCTCTGCGGGAAGATTTGTCTCTCCAATATCAGCATAAGAACGAGGGAAAAAATTCTTATGGTAACAAAACGAGCAGAACCAAATGCGAGACGTGTAATCGACACGAGCATAGGGGTTCAAAACGGCACCACATTTAAGACACGAGAGAGGCTCATAAGAAAGTGTAGGGAGCTCGACGGATTGCATCAATGGCGTACACATAATGCTGAGAGGAATAACCAGAGCCAATGATTCAGCTTTAGAAACCGGCCATGAGTTCCATGACCATCGGAGGCCTTCGATCGCCTCCAGTTCGACGAAATCCATAGGAAAATCGACGTCTCAGGTAATCCCTCCCCGTCGATTACATGGAAAAGCTCCGAAATGAAAGAAACCCTAATTTCGCATCAGAAACTAGATGGGAAAGCACGCGCTGTAGAATCAATGGCGGAATTCTGACAAATGGAGAATCCCAAATCGCTTTTGCGCTGGAAAAAGAAACGGGGGGAAAAGAGTAAAAGAGAAGGGGTTGAGAGGGTTATGAGAGGAACTGTTTGGTTTGCCGGAAAGTGAAAAGAAAATGGAGAGGGAAAACCCTAGGTTAGGGTTAGGGTTAGGGTTTGGGATTGGGATCGCAGGGCGAGTGAAACGAATTTTGATCGGAAATTTTTCAATTTTGTTGCAGATGAAATGTTGGCTAATTCGAGTTCATCTTCCCCATTGTTTCCGGTTTGATTCGGTGCGGGAAGGAGCAGGAATTAGCAATGCTGATCGAAACCACCCAATAGAGCACAGCCACGTCAAGGGTGTCTTTTTATTATTTTCTTTTTTTTAATGAAATTACTTTTTCTTTACAATAAACAAAAATACCTCTTGAATTAAACAAAAGAATTATATACCTCAAACGTCTCTCTTATTTTGTAGCCGTTGTCCTAATTTTGTAGCCACTCTAGATGAATCGTTAGAGCAAATCAACCTGTTTTTTGTACATGGGTTTCGTGTGATCAACTAGATGAGTATTAACCCCATTCGCATTTGGGCCTTCTTCTTCAATCAGTTGGTGCTTAACCCAGCGAGAAACTGGTCAGTGAACATGAATCCAGTGACGGGTTGAGGTGAGCTTACATTATTATTTTTTAATCAAATTTGGGTTAGTTCCTTACGTATTTATCGAGACCATTCAAAGTTGGTAACGTTGAGCTTATGAAGTTCCTTTCAAAAATTAAAATTATTTTTTTTCCAATTAATTATTTATTAAGATTTTCTTAACCCGCTTTTGATTCTCTAAAAATTCGTGTATTGAAGGCTCAAGAACAAAAACATATGCACAGTTATGGCGAGAAATGGTTGAAACGTCAGCCCAAATCGCAAAGGCTTCCAATTTTTATTGACCCAATAAGCGGTTGGGTTGGGCCTAAAATAGAGCCATCAATGATCTCATGAAGGCCCATGGATAAATAATTAGCGGGTGACACGGTGGATGTAGCCGTTAAAAAAAACTCGATAATTTGAAAAATCTAATTAATCCAGTTCAAGATTTGGGTTAGAATTCCCCGTGTGACATACTCATATTACATACTTTTAGTTTCTTAAGAGTGAAAAGATATTGAGGGGACAATATCTACTCGAGGTGAGCTTGGGCTCATATAAAAACTATCATTACAAGCCAACACAAGTTCTTTGTCCTCACTCACATATATCCAAATTGCTCCAAGTAAATCACATTTAACCATGGAGTTCCTATAATTGAGCCACTGAAAACCTTGTTAGTATAAGTAGTAACTTTCAATTCCTTTAAGTCTATCTTAATCATTATATCAACAGAGTTGCTCCAGTCGAATGAGTCTCTATTCATTCATATACCTCTCTTTTATTTAAATATGTCTCTCTTTAATATCCCAAGCATCCCATTATATTCATCGATATAATGGGTTTCTTTTTTCATTCAAAATTAACTCACCGTTTAAAATTTTTTTAAGAATTAAACTAGAAAAGAAAATTTATGTATTTAATATAACAATAGAAAGTGAGTAAACGGTTAGTCACTTTACTACTAAGCTACTTAAAAGAAAGTTCATATCTAAGTCATTCACATGTTGTCAATGCAAATACGTTCTATTTTTTTTAAAGTCGATGTTAATTTTTTTAAAGATGAAATTCAAACTCTAAATAATACAGTAATCAATTGAAGTATGTTCATAGCGAACCGTTCAATTAGAATAAAAATAATATATAATGTTAGATCCAAGAAAACCAAAGAAAACCAAAGGACAATACTAATATAATATACTGATTAAAATTTTATACATTTATAATATTCATATTATTTGATTATGATTATTCCCACCATAGACCATATTATAAAATAAAATTCTCTAATTAACATGCTGGCACATGCCCTTGTTCCCTTTCTATGGGTCCCTAAATATTTATATTTTTTTCCTTACCCACAAATATCATAAAAATTAATTTAGATTCAAAGAAAATAAAAATATAAAAAACCCATTTTTTTCATAGCTTAAGAAATAATAGTAATAATAATAAAACATAATAATAATAATAATAATTAAACATAAAAACTGTTAAGGATATTTAGTAATAAATTATAGTTTACCATATATATTATATTTGATATTTTATTATAAGGCAAATATTAGATATTTGCCTTATTATCATAGATATCTTTCCATTTATTGTTATTTCCATTTATTACTATTTCCATATCCTTGTAATTTATTTGATTATAAATAAGATAACTTTCACACCTAAGGTGTGGTGGATTAATCAAACATTCACATGGTATCAGAGCCCTCTCGGTTTAACAACCCTGATCCTTTCTTTTCAATGGCTTTTGAATCCTCTAATCTTCTTCTCCACCACCCCTGCTGGTTTTAACGCCGCAGGGGCAGTCTTCATGGCTGCCGTAGTCGGAGCCGATTGATTACTCTTCGGCTCCACCCTATTGACCTCCAAATCACCTTTCGTCATACTCTGTACATACAACCTCACCTTTTCTAACCCAATCGGTTTTCCCCTTGGCCAATATAGTCTCTCTCATTTTCTTCCCAATCAACCTTCATCCTTCACATAAACCCTAACCAAAACCTATCAACCTTTTGCAGAGATTTACCTTCGGAATCTGGGTGCCGCACTGGCCTATTTGCCAACCAAGTTGCCGCCGCCCTTCCTACCAAAATTGGCTTCTTCGCCCGATGAGGCGACTCTTCCGACTGCCCTTCTCGCCAAAATTGGCTCCTTCGCCCAATGTGGTGACTCTTCCGGCTTCAACATTATCTTTGTCCCTTGCTCTAGGTTTCCCCTTCTACTTCTTGGGGTTAGAAATATTCTCATCAGAGCCAAGACAGCATCGTCGCTAAGCGACAATCCCTCTTCATGGGTTAGACATATTCTCGCCGAAGCCAAGGCAGCATCGCCGCTGAGCGGCGATCCCTCTGCAATTTTTGATGGCCAGAACCGGGTTGTTAGCATCTTCATAAAAAGTGTTTCTCAACCTCTTTGAATTTTTCAGATTCAAGCTTCACGTTCGTTTAAATCCGACGCTTAGCTTGCGGTGGGGTGTTAAGGATATTTAGTAATAAATTATAGTTTACCATATATATTATATTTGATATTTTATTATAAGGCAAATATTAGATATTTGCCTTATTATCATAGATATCTTTCCATTTATTGTTATTTCCATTTATTACTATTTCCATATCCTTGTAATTTATTTGATTATAAATAAGATAACTTTCACACCTAAGGTGTGGTGGATTAATCAAACATTCACATGGTATCAGAGCCCTCTCGGTTTAACAACCCTGATCCTTTCTTTTCAATGGCTTTTGAATCCTCTAATCTTCTTCTCCACCACCCCTGCTGGTTTTAACGCCGCAGGGGCAGTCTTCATGGCTGCCGTAGTCGGAGCCGATTGATTACTCTTCGGCTCCACCCTATTGACNACATTAAAATTTCAGAAATACACAGAATAGCATGCATGTGTTCCAAGCTGGAACCATCTTCTTCATTCTCTCTCCTCACCTAGCTTCTGCTTTTGCATTTCTCCATGGCTCTTGGGGCTGAAGAAAAGCAAAGAAATTAACATAAAATCCAATGGAGGTTTCAATGGAGATGTTGAGTTAGGGTTTTTCGATTAATTACCGAGACCGATGGCTTCTGATCCCTTCATGATTCTTAAACGCTTGCATGAATCCACGAACATTCTGTAAGAATGTTGTTTGGTTAGAACGGAAGGAAAGAGAAATGAAATGGACGGGACCGAGGAAATTATTGAAACTTACTCCCATGGAACGTCGCCGACGAGCATCCAGTCGCCGTCTTTGTCTTCGTAAGTTGGAACGAACTCGGAACTATTTAGAAGATCCATCAACTTTCTTTCGTTCATGAAGTCTATCATTCCTTCCGTGCCATAATCACCTTTTTAACGAAAGAAAAACCCTATTAGAAAGAAGAACCACTTTTTGGAATGAGGAAAAAAAAGGTTTTTTTTTTTTTTTTTTCGGTACCCATGGTGAAGGAGCTGAACATCTTGGCCAAGGCATCTGAGAGCTCTTGGTAGCTTTGGTACATTTTCAAGTCTACCTTACGAAGATATGGAGCACCATCCATGCAAACCTTCACAAATGCAGCCGAGCCACCGTTCCCTTTCTCCGCTCCTTCACCGGTTGTGTTCTTTTGTGCCATCATGTTCTTCCTATATGATCGCACTGGTGGCCAACCCACGACTTGCGCTCTAAAATATCCAAACAAGTCTCATCAGGACAAAAAAAAATTATTCAATGAAGCTGTTGCCATTCAAATCTTACTAATAAAACTATACAATATAAATCTATTATTGAATTTAGCTTGATTTGGAGGAAGAAATTTACTTGGCAGGAGGCTTAGCCGGATCCTTGGAGCAGAGGGTCGTCTGGCCGTCGACGACGTTTGCTGCAACATTCTTGCTGCCACCACCGCCGCCATCCTTACTCTGAATTTTAAGCTTGAGATCAACAGTTTCAGAGAAACCCCGCTTGCCAGAAGGTTTGAGGGTCATCTCCAACGGCTGATCTCCTCCACCGCCGCCGCCGGGCAACCCGAGGCAGAGCTCGGTCTCCTTCAAGCTAACAAACTCGTTGGGCATTTTCCGGCCGACTGCTTCCATGTAGAATCAAAACAAGCTTATAAAATGCCGTCGTTTTGGCCTTCAACTTCCTTCTCTCCTTCTAGTTCTTGTGTGTATTATATTATGATCCAATGGATGGCTATGGCTTTGATTTTAATAGAGACTGCTATCCAATAATATAAGCAACCAAAATTCACTCTCTTTTATTGGATAGGAAGTAAAAAAAATTTATGTATTTTTTTTAAAAAATCAAATCATTAATAATTGGTCCCTACTATAAAGTTTATTTATTTATTTATTATATATTCAATGCAATAAAGTATATGACATCTCAATTCATTTAACCAATTTATTCATTTTTTTTTTTAAACAATTTTAAATTTTAAAACGGTGAGATTCACGGCGATACATAACCGGCTAAACTGAACAATATTTGCTAACTATCGGAATAATTTCAACGGATTAAATAGTTTTTCAATAAATATTATTTTATTTCAATGAGATAATTTATATATTCTTCAGACGAATAAACGAACACGTCAAATGAAAAAGGAGTTGTAAGTTAGGCATGTGGGGATGAGTAAACAAGAATTTTCATATTGCCAATGTGAAAATTGGAACTTGAATTGAGTGCTTAACTGTTATAGTCAACCATCACATGCAACACACTAATCAAACTTTGTTATATATTAATAAATCATACACTTAATTTTTCAACCCCTACCATTATATTTCATGTTACCAAAATATTTACATTTCTATAATAAAGTTGGTGGTAATCTCATACTATATTATATAAATTAAATATAACCCTAAATATTTATAAATTTAACTTTGAAAATCGTGAAACTGACGACGATATGTAACAGACCAAAGCGGACAATATATGTTAATGGTGGATTTGTATTCACATCAATTTTTTGTCTTTTAATAATATATTAAATAAAAACTATTTTAAATTAATTTCTCGCATTTTTTATTTGCAGTAAAAATGTTGTATGCTGTCACAAAATTAGGAAACAAATAAGCGGATTTTCTTGCAAAACCATGTTGCATTATCCCTTCCCATCAAATTATAAAATTTTTAAAATATTAATTTTCATTTTTGTAATATATATAAATATTTATTTATTTATTGAAAATAAGCCATGTTACTAATTAAAGCCATTTGACATTCGCTCCTGGATCAATGAAATTATTATTATTATTATTATTATTATTATTATTTCATTTTAACAAAATAAATAAATAAATAAATATTCTTCTATGGGCCTTATGAGCATATATCCACATGAAAAATTATATTTTATATTTATATCTATAAATAGTAAAGACATGGATGAAAATTTGCATATGGTTTGTCCATTGCATTTTCTACCTTTATTTTTAATATATATATATATATATATATATATAATGGATGATATTGGAGGATTTAATTAACTTGAAACTACGCTTTCCTTGCTTATTTAGGACCCAACTTTGGTTGACGTGAGGAGTTAGGAGAAAAGACTTCTTATCATTAGGCATACATCCATATGTTCGATCAATATCTTTCATTATTTTCTTATCTTAAACGTCCTACTCAAGGTTGAACCACTTGATGTAACAACTCAAATCTATGAACAGCAAATATTGTCTTATTTGAGCTTTTTCTTTCAACTTAATGCGAGATGGATGAACAAGAGAGTTTTATGGTATATAATACTTTTTATTATAAACCTGTGTTGCATAGACACGAAGGAATATAGATAAGATAATAAGAAAGCCTTAGTAGGTCCCATGTGACCGTGTTCGAGCAACGCGTTGTTAGGGTAATAAGAAAGGAAGAAGATGCGAAACACATCAAAATGGAAAAGGGGATATGTTTGAAGAGATCCCCGCAAGAGACATGAACATGAAGCAACAGCATGAAATGGTATGAGCATCATTCATTCTAAAAGAGAAATAAGATGACATGGTGGTGACTGACAGACAAGTCACATCTCATGGAGAGGGAGACATTTCTAACCCTAGCTGTGCCCTTGCTCTGTCACAATCCCTAAACCCACCATTTCTCTTTGCCTTGTTTCTTTCCTAACCCTAACTCTCTCTCTCTCATTCAAATCCACACATGCATTTTCTTCGTTCTCGTTCTCGTTCTATTATGTTTCTGAACTTTCAAAATTATTATAATTTCTAAACTTTAAAACATAATCATACTCATAACATAAAGAATCGAAAGGGTTGTTTTTTTTTACTGTTCAAGTATAGAAATTCATATTCATAAATGTGAGAGTTTAAGAGTTTTCTGTAGATATTTAAGTTGTGGATCGAAACCGAACAAGTTTTAAAGTTGAGGACCAAAAAAAGTAATAAAAATACTCGTTACCGTTCAAAGGTTTCAATAATATTCATAAATTTTCAAAAAAAAATCTAAAAAATACCTGATTTTAGACAGAAACTGTCACTACTTTATTTTAAAAATACCTATGAAAATTTTAAAAATAAAATTAACCCCCTTTACCTTTATAAATAAAATCATTAATGATATGGACAAAAAATCATTTATCAGGAAGGTATTTTTGAAACAAAATATTTTCAAAATTTAAAAAAATATATATTTATAAAATTATGGATATTTTTATTAATTAGAAAGAAAAGAAAATAGTCAAAATCATATACATACATTATTTATTAATATTATTAATATTAATATTAATATTGTTGTTGTTGTTGTTATTATTATTATTATTATTATTATTATTATAAGTAATGTGAGTTCATTTTCACAATGTGTTGTGTGGTGTGACTATTAATGTGTACCCATTCGTATTAATGATAACTATTTAAGTCTCCTTTCATAAATATATAGTTTTTTATTTCTTTTTTAAAATTAAAAAATTCAAATATTTAAAAATCACAAAAACTTATTTATTTTTATTTTTTCTGTTTAAATATTATTACCCTCCATTATTTATATATTTATGTTTTCTCAAATAATTGTGGCTGAATAATTAGCCATTTTTATGGAGATAGATCAAATTACTTTCTTGCCCCTTGTTTTTGTATTTTCGATCCCTTAGAACACTTTTTTAGATTACCAATTGAATTGGATTTGGATTAAAAAGAATTTTTAAAAAAACTAAAGGCTAGACTTATTATAAAACTTTTAATTAATTAATCACGATCTTTAACGATCATTTCTCAAATCCCATAAGAATAATAACGAACACAAGCTATTTTCTCAAATCGTACACGTTAACTATAATATAATCCAACTTTAAGCCTAAACTAAGCTCTCGGTCAATAATAAACATTTAAAATCAACAAATCAAATCTGTCTACGATCTCGACGATCCCGAGTCTGATACTTTTCAAAAGGGCAAAAGGGGCATGTGTTTATTTATTTAATTGAATAAATTTTATAATATATAGTTTTGGAGCATAGTTTTAATTAAAGAGTAGGTGTTTGCTCCAGTTGATTATAATCTTGATAATATTCCAAATGTTCCTTAAATTTAGGACATGGTGGGGGCTGCCCTATTTTTGGTTGGAATGTCTAAAAAACCCTAACTTTAAGCTGCCCTCATGCTGACCAATATTTCACTTATTTTATTTATTATTGCTGTTTCAAATATTATTGACATTTATGAAAGTTCGTAAAAACAGACAAAATTTATCAATGGTAATAATAAAGATACGTACAAAATTCATATATTTATAAGTATATAGTTGTTGCCAAAGAATATTATTGAATGTGTATACAGAATGTCAGTCTATAATGATGAAAATTAATTCAAACTATATTATTGTTTTTTCATTCTAAAGTAATATTTTGGATGTAATATTTATGGTACAAACTTACATGATATCACCTGACATGATAAACCCCAATAAATCTAAATGTATTTCAATTCAAATTTATGTTTTGTCTTCTTCCGATCATAATTGCATCATTCATTTAGATGAAGTTCATAACAGAAGTCAGGTCGTAGCGTAGAAAGGTAGTTTGTGAGATTCCACATTGGTTGGAGAAGAGAATTAAAATATTTGTTGTTACAAATGATATTAGAGCCAGACATTGGGCAATGTGTTAGCGAGGACGCTGAGTCCCCAAATAAGATGGTTTAAGAGATCTCGCATCGGTTGGAAAAGGAGAACGAAACCTTCCTTATAAGGATGTGGAAACTCCTTCGCAGTTTAAAACCTTAAGGGGAATCTTAGAAGAAAAAAACCAAAATATGACAATATTTGCTAAGGCTGACTTTGGCTATTACAAATAGTATCAAAGCCAGACACCGAGCGGTGTGCCAGCGAGGACGCTGGGTGACACAATCGCACTTTTAAAGGCAGCGGACTAGCGATTGTGCGGCACTCACTTTCCAACGACAAGTGAGCTAAGCCAATTTGTACTTGCGTCGCCTACGGCCAAGCGACGTATGATCAAGCCTCTAGCCTCGGTTTTAAAAGAAGGTTTTGGAAAACGAGGGTAGAGAGAGATTTTAGAAAGAGAGATTTTTGAAAGAGACGTTATATAAGCAAGCAAGAGAGAGAGAGATAACAACGGCTTAGCATATATAACCTTGGGTAGGGAGAAGTTGACAACTAGTCATATCCCCCTATAGTACATTCTGAGGCATTTCATGTCTGGCAGGCCTAGACATGATATTTTTGAGGCGTCATACTCCCTAGAACTACAAAAGTAAAAACACTAGAATGAAAAGACATGACAAGGGTTTGGCTTGCCATAGGCATGCGGCCATGGGCAACACGCCCTGGACGAGCATGACCGTGACACTGGGCTCCCAAGAGGGGTGTTATAAGAGTGTGAAAACCTCTCCATAGTAGACATGTTTTAAAACCTTGAGGAGAAGCCCAAAAGGAAAAACCCAAAGAGTACAATACAACGAAAGAGTTTAATATCTGGTAGTCGTGTGGCTTGGGCTGTTGAATTATTCGGAGAATGTCTTACTATTATATCGACAAGATGGACAATCAAACATGTATATCAATTCAACCGAAGCTGAAAGAGGTGAATAGGGTCCAAAACAACTAAAATAACAGATTTGTTTACGCCGATTCCTAATCTCAAAATTCAAACGTGATGAAGTTCATTGAGTATAGCTTAGGTAATGTATGTTGCTTAGAATTATAATACAACAATTACGATATGGGTCGATATAGATCATGTGCTCGTATCATTATTTAAAAAGAAATCGAGAAATGGGAGGGTCGAATAATAATTAAAAATGAAACTTTTCATTAAAAAAAAACATGTAAAGGTTTGATTTTTATTTTTATTTTTTTGTTAGTTTGATGTCATTGGTTACGGAGATGAGTCAAATGTGTTTACCTCAAAACCTAAAACGATTTGGTATCCGTTAGTGGGTGACAAAAGAATCCCAACTTTTTCATTAAAAAAATCTAAATTTATTTATTTATTTATTTATTTAGAGTGCTTATCTTTAATATTATTTTATAATCACTCTTTTAATAATAATAAACTATTTAAAACATATTTCCTTAAAAATGATTTTAATATTGAAAATTATTTTTTTCTTCATAAAATTTGTTTTTTAGAAAATATTATGTACCATAATTAGAACCACAAACATGATTAAAGATCACTAAACTAATTTAAACATAAAAAAAAAAATTGGATTTTTTTCATAATAATTAAATAAAATCAATAAATTTGAATAATGCATGTTAGTGGAAGATTAGTCCAAATTTAATATATATATATATATATATATATATATATATGATTAGTTTAGGGTAATCCACGTGGAATATTTAAAAGTAATTTGGTGGATTTTTTCCAATGAAGATTGTTTTAGTCTAAGCTTTTGGGAGCATGGAATCTTTGCTTTTTATATGCATTCACACATTAATCCAAAATACCTAATCCACCCCATAATCCCTGATTTTATTCCACATTTTCTTCCCTTATTTTATCACATCTACCCATGTTCGTGGGATTGTGGAGCTCGGGAATGGCATCCTCGTCCTCGTCCCTATCCCGTTTAAGCTTTTATTGAGATCAGAGCTGTGAAAAATTTGCTGGGATTGAGTTCTACACGTACAATTACTTTTTGTTATTTTTTAAAAAATTGTATATTTAAAGGAGTAATTTTTTAATATAATTTACCTTTTAAAAAATTAATTTCAACAGAAAATAAGGAAAGTCGCCATGTAAGATTCAAAATGTATGACAGCTAAACTGTTGTTAATGTAATAACTTTGCATGGGACCAAACTCAAATATCTGATATCTATGTCCCATTCAACTGAATACAGTTCATTCAACAAAAATGGGGTCGTTTAATAGTAAAATAATCATTCGAACTACTGTTGGTCATATTTCTCTTTATCGAGAAATAGAAGAGGCTATGCAAAGATTTTGCCCTCTCTAGTTTATGGTTGCTTCTCTAGAGTACTAGTTGTTGCTTCATTGAATTCGTTTCATTAATAGGTTCACGATTCGACTTTGATCGTTATGGACTGGTACCATGATCCATATTTCTCTTTATCGAGAAATCGAAGAGGCTATGCAAGGGTTTTATCGGGCCTGCTCATATGGTACGTAGTCCTCTTTATCTCACTCAGCTAAGTAATTAATGACACCGGTATGAATATTTCAACTACATCAAATGATCTTTTAAATTGGTCAAGACTCTTCGGTTTATGTCCGCTTCTCTATGGTACTAGTTGTTGCTTCATTGAATTCGCTCCATTAATAAATTCACAATTCGACTTTAATCTAGCTCTAGACAGACAAACTTAATTTTAACAGTAGTTATGGTTACGATAACCATGAAAATATATATAGTTTAATTTAATTAGTTAATATTGCTTATGCTTTTAAAATATATATATTTTGTAAATTAATGAAAATGACTATTTTTGTTTTTATTTATAAAGAATTAATTTTGGAAAAATAAACAAAAAAAAAATACAAGTTAGAAAAAAAGAGTGGGCCCACAAAAAATACACGAACGGCAAAGGAGGTAGGAACGTAGAATGGGGTTTAAGACGACACGTGGCGAGTTTGGCAGGTGAGGAAATAATTTCAAAGACGAATGACAACCCAACCAAACAGCCCCTTTAAGAGTAGGGGAGGGGCCCACATTTCCCTGTCAGCAGCACCACACGTGGACGATGGTCCAAGCCACCGTGCGTGTTCCCGCCGTTCTGAATCCCTGCCCCCACACGCTTTTCCAATCTGGTTCCAGTTCTATCTTACCCTTCACATGGCCCCACATCTAATTAGGTCCCACCCCAAATTTGACTCCTTTTTAGCTAATTCTTGATTAATAATAATAATAATAATAATATGAAATTAAATAATAACAAATTTGTCATAAAATTAAATATTTTACAAAAATGGCACCTAAGAATATTATGTATATTATCAATTATAATCATAAAAATATAAGTTGGATATTCTCATTTCACGTGTTCGTCAAAACACATGTTAAAGCACAAATCATCACTATAACTGTTTATGATAGCAAGTACGGTTCTTTTTGGACTTTCTCTCAAGATTTTTAAGACTCTCCTACTATGAGATCTCACAATCTACCCCTTAAAAGCTAGGCCCAACAAGGACTACTTACGGACACTCATTCCTCTCTCCAATCAATAATTTTGTATCTTCTGTTGAGCAATCTTGTATTCAAATATGTTAAGTTTCAAAAACTAAATAGGGGTCAGATAAAACCGAAATGATTATGAAACCGACGCTTACAAAGACGGGTTCTTAAAAGAAGAGAGGAAAGACAAGAGGCATTAATATGGTAGGAGAGAAGCATTAGGGGTTTGGTTTGGGAGAATATTAATGAAGGAGACGTCATGTTTGGTTGAGATAGAAATAAGAAAGAAGAAGGAAATTGTGCATATTGTTGAATGTACACAGTGCTCAGACTCATAATTCAAAGATATTTGTTTGGTTGGTTGGTTTAAGTTGTAAAGTTATGACAGCAGCACAGCAGCTGCAGCAGCTTGATGAGGGGATACCCACGGATTTTAATGCAATCCAACCAAAACTAACCCTAATTTTTGTCTCTCTCTAATTTATTTTGTTGTTGGGTTATTCATTTTGAGGTTTTCAATGTTGTCAATATGTGCAGTTCATCGTGATGAGGTTGTTTCAATTGAATTGAATTATTTTCATGCATGTATATTCATTTGTTCGATATGAGTTTCGATATGTCAGTTTTTACGAGAAAATGTCATTGAATTTAGTGGAATGACTCGAGGGCCCATGCGTTTGGACTTCTATTCATCCTCGACTGACCTAATAGGGTTTAGACTCATCACACTGTAAAGGTACCTAAGTTCAGCTCGACACTACTTCAAACTACATATTACTTTAAACATTAGAGTATGTTGTTTGACATAGTACCTGTGACGGCCCAAATCCACCGCTAGAAGATATTTTCCTCTTAAAACTTTCCCATTCGAACTTCTCCTTAAGGTTTTTAAAACACATATGTTAGGAAGAAGTTTGCACATCTTTATAAAAAATGATTCGTTCTCCTCCCTAACCGTTGTGAGATATCACAATACCACACTAATACGAGTTCTTGCTTGTAAGTTGGATTAACTTTGAAACATATACTCCGACATGTACCAACTCAAATTGTGCAAACAATTTCATGATCTCTATCACAAGGACTGTAGTGTATCTACATCAGTTAGGAGTAGAACGAATTATTCTTTATAAGGGTGTTGAAAGTTCTCCTTAGCACGCGCGTTTTAAAAACGAAAAGTCCAAAAAACAACAGTAAACTTGAAGTGTTACATCTTAACGTTTTTACAGAAATAAACTAAAACATCATTATTCAATATAATTCAACCATTTAAGCGTTTGAAAAAACTTTAAATCGAAAGGCATCAGAAATGGGAGTGGTTAAGGGAGCAAGTGAATCCAGGAAAGACCCAAGTGGAGGAGGCCATGATGCTTCTAGGAAAGCCAACACCAAAAAGAAAAGAAAAGAAAAGAAAAGAAAAGAAAAGAAAGTGGCATATTTTCTCGGACACCAAACAGTGCGAGAAGTAAGATTATGATTCAAATTTCAAAGGGCGACCGAGTTGTCATATCGTATCCAACCTGGAAATTCCAGCAAGAACTGACCAAAATCTGATTCCATTGCTCGCCCATCGCTATCTCCTCTCCCTCCTCAGCCTCTTCTTCTTCTCCCTCCATTCATAGATTGCCAAGCCTTCCCCTTTCTCACCACAAAACCTCCCTTTCTAAAGTTTCCTCGAACCATTTAAGAGTGTCTTATAAATTTATAAGCGTAACAGTCCAAACCCACCACTAATTAGATATTGTCCGCTTTAGTTCGTTACGTATTGCTATCAATTTCGCGATTTTAAAACGCGTCTATTACGGTATAGATATCTACACCCTTATTAGAAATATTTAGTTTTCTCATTAAACCTTCTCGATTTGATAGTTAGATATTTTGAAAAATATACTTATCTATTAAACTAGATTGAAAGGTCAAGATATTTATTCGAATACTTGGTAAATAGTTTTTTTTGTAATGAAAAATGTTCCAAAGGGTAAACTTGTAATTAAACATATATTCTCTATACTTTTTTAAAGTGATGATTCTCGTGTTTATTTACAAAAAAAATCATTATAAAAGTCAACCTCTCATAAATTGAACAAATATTTTAAAATTTTCACCAAATCAAGATCTTTGTAAATGACGTTTAAAGCTTAGAATATAAAATTCAAGGGATAAACTTGTAATTTAACCAACCGTGGTAATAAATTCATTAGATAAAAAAATGGAGTGGAAAACAAAATTAAAAGGACAGGATTTTATTCTGTCAGGTTGTTTTCACACATATATTATTAAACTTTACGAATTTTGGGGGTTATTTTTATTTTTATTTTGTAGGTTTTGCCATAATGACAAAAATTTACCACGAGGGGTAAATGGTAATAATAAATAAAAACAGGTTCAGATGGTACTGGGAAAACTTTGGTTTGTTTTTTTGTTTCTTTTGAGGCAAATAATGTTACATTCCATCGTGTTTCATAATAAAGCTGTTCATGTCTTTTTTTTTTTTTTTTTTT
>NW_019272042.1:1002062-1011630 GCF_002738345.1 Cucurbita maxima
TTTTTTTTTTTTTTTTTTTTTGGAAACTCTGCAGATTACAATTAATCTTGTCCCCAAAATGTGTTACGGGTCGTTAATATGTTTATTCACGATGGTTAATATATTTATTCAAATGGAGATAAAACATATTAGAATTGTTCGTGTTGATCTAGGAAGATGAGTCATTAGATGTCGAATCCAGAACAAAAAATTATACCGAATCTACACTAAGGTATTGACGATAAAAATAAAAACATAAAGATTAGGTTACCTACTTTTATCGTTCAAACCGAATCCTTTTATTCTAAATTATTTAATTCGGAAAATCAATTCTCGAATACATGTTTCACATTTTTTTTTTTTTTTTTTATAAATGAAAATGAAATGATTTTAATTGAAAAGATAATTTTGAAAATTGAAGCTTATTTTGTTTTGGGCTTTGGCCCATCAAATGGCTGGGTCAACCAATTGAGTTACGATATCGAAAAGCAAATAGTTCGTATTTGAGTTATTCGAGAAAGATTTGTGGTGCGAGTTTAAGAGATATTTTGTAGTCTTTATTATTGTAGAACCTATCGATGCAAAACATTGGACGTAATCTCGAGATTGGAACGAGTTATGCACAAGATTTGTAGTAATAAGTAATGATACGTAGATGTGTTCGTTTAAACTACCAGACCAAGATCCTATAAGAATTTGTCTCGAGTAATATGAAAAAGTTTTGTTTAAACAAGGAAGAGAATGGATGATGGAGCAGAGAGAGATTTATTGTTTAAACCGGTAATTCAATTCCAACAAATTCTCCATAGAAAATCTTCACTCTAATCTCGTGAAATCAAATGAACATTTTTGTCTTCTCCATTCTCGCTATGCTCGTAAACATGGTCACGCTCTAGTCCACCAATTTTGTTATATAACAATTTTGTCCTTATAATTCAAAATGTATAATGATTTAGTTCATATAATTAAAAAATTCTTAAGATGACGCATCATTTCATATTATTGAAATAATTTAAGTTATGTATTTGAAATGACGTATACATCAATTAGATGATCTAGAAGTTTCTGCTATTATTCTTCTAATTTAATCTCTTTAAGTTCTCAATTTCCTTTCCTAATCGCTATTCTATCATGCTGATAGCTAATGTATTCCAGTTATTAAATAAGATTTTACGATCAGTCCGCGATCCTTGGATATCGAAGGTGTTATTGGGGTGATTTCGTAGCTCAATCACATAGTTTGGGCTCTTAATATGGTGCCCTATGAACTTTTTATTTTATTGTATCGAAAGTGTACAAACTGGCCAACCTCAACCTTATCCTTGTTCGACGACTTGGTGGGCTCTATAGATACTTCATCATAGAGCTTATATAGTTCAAGGCTCGTTTAGGCTTTCGACTTGACGTTTTGATACTCTACTTTGTTTCGGTTCCATTTGAGTCTAAATACTTTGAATTTAGCCTATTATATAATATAATATGAAATTAATATAACTATTATTAAATTTGTTTATGGATTAAAATAGTTACTCATTTTTTTGTCCCTCCCAAATCCATATTTGTTTGGTTATTTTTATACCTTTCCCATTTATCAAAAGTAACCCTAGTTAGTCCATACTATTTTTGACATGGTCAACTCTAGACATTTTTCTTTGTTTAGTCAATTACAAATTTACCCTTCTCTCGAAATAAAAATTACAAATGAAGCAACACTAAAGTACTAGTTTATTTTCAAAATGTTGACAGTGTCAAGTTATAAATAGAGGAAATTGTCCACTTTGGCCTGGTAGGTATCGTCATCACAACGCATCTAATATAGAGAGGTATAGCCTTACTCCGATTAGTGCCTCGCATCGTCCAGTGTCTAGTTTTGATACTATTTTTAATAACCCAAGCCCATCGCTAACAGATAGTGTTAACTTTGGTCTGTTACGTACTGGTGTTAGTCTCACGATTTTATAACATATCAGGATAGGGAGAGGTTTCCACGTCCTTATAACGAATGTTTTTGTTCCCCTATTCAATCAATGTGGGATCTCACAATCCATCCTCCTCGGGGGCCAACGTTCTCGTTGACAGACCGTTCAGAAATTGATAATATCATTTGTAATAGCTTAAGCTCACTGCTAATAGATATTATGACTCTAGTTGAGAGTTTGTTCGGGTGGTTATAGTTTGGTAGGGTTATGGGGTCACACACCGTACAACCACAACCCACACGTTCAAAGGCTCAAAGGTAAAGGCATACACGGGCACACCCAACTTGAATGGCAATGGGGCGCATGGGCGTGATGAGAATTGGCGGCCCCCACATCACATGGCATTGTTTGTCCCTTAATATCTACGCTCCGCTCCCGATTTGCGTTCCCACAACCACTAAATTTCTTCCCTTTCTCTTCCATCTGGGCGGCTTTTCTTGTCCCTCCTCTGTCCCCTCCCTCCGTCTTCCCTTTGCCCTCACTCTGCCCCCTTTTCCACCGACAATCCTATCCCAATCCCCTGTTTTCCTCGCCTCCTTATCTATAAGATTTCACTCCTCACCGGAAGAACAAACCAGCAAAAACCCCTTTTCTCTTCTTCTTCCTCCTTCCCAAACCCAGAAACAAATGGAATCCAAGCCTGCGTTTCAGAGCGATCTCAACCTCGAAGCCACCGAGCTTCGTCTCGGACTTCCCGGAATCGCCACTGAAACAGACGACTCCCCGGAGAACTCACCCGGGCTTAGAACTAATAACAAGAGAATTTTACAGAATGACTCTGCTCCTCCCCCAAAGTGAGTGATGATTCGTCAAAATCTTTGTGTTATTTGCTTTGTGTTTGTGTTTTCTGTTCTCAATTTGTGTTTTCTGATGTGGGTTTTGCAGGGCTCAGGTTGTTGGCTGGCCGCCGGTTAGATCTTTCCGGAAAAATACTCTTCAGATGAAGAAACCGGCGACAGCGACGGTGGCGGACTACGGCGGAGGATTCTTCGTGAAAGTGAGTATGGATGGCGCTCCTTATTTGAGGAAGATCGATTTGGGTCTTTACAAAGGCTACCCAGAACTTCTCAAGGCCTTGGAAGACATGTTCAAGTTCACCATCGGTAAGAAAACTCCGGAAGCTCTTCAACTTTTAAATGATTTCTGAGATGAAATAATGTTCTAAGGTAATGAAATTTGGATTTACAGGTCAGTACTCTGAGAGGGAAGGGTATAAGGGATTTGATTTTTCGCTAACATATGAAGATAAAGACGGGGATTGGATGCTCGTCGGCGATGTTCCATGGCAGTAAGTTCTAAGTTCTAATGTTCTTCAAATTTTTTAAATCTCTATTGCGAATTTTTTTATAATTTTTGCTCTGTTTCATGAAATTACAGAATGTTCATTTCATCTTGTAAGAGGATGAGAATCATGAAAGGATCGGACGGTTGTGATGTATGAAAAATCAATCCCAGCAAGGCTTTCTGGAAAAAAAAGTTTGATTTTCTCGGGAAAATTTCTGTTTGGTTTCTCGGAAAAGAAAATCTGATCCGTCGGGGAAACTTTCCGGCGACGGAAAATGAACTCTCGCCGGAGTAAATACTTTTTTTTTTTTTTTCTTTTTTGGTGAGAATTCGATGAATTTTTTGTAGAATAAATTTTGTTGCGGTAATGAAATTGTAATTATTATATACCGAAGACTCTTCATTTTCGAATAAATTAATGTTTGCTTGATGATTACGGCGTTTGTTTGAATATAATATTATTGTGTGGTTAGTCTTTGTCTTAATTATTTAATTTATTTTCTTGGTAATCTTTTTTATCGTATAAATTATTATAAATATCTTTTTAAGAAAAATTTAATTTTTAAAATTTTAATTTGATAGCATTTTTATATTTATTTATTGGAAGGATGAATTAACCTTTATAAAATTTTAAAATGAGATAAGGGACGGAGAAGCCATCTCCATCACCTATTTCATTTCTCTCTCCCGAGATTCTCTATTTATTTTTTAGAGAATTAATTTTTTTAAAAAAAAATAGTTATTTTACAAAAAAACCATATTAAAACCAATAATGTTTGTAATTTTAAAAAATTTAAAATTTATATTTATTTAAAATAGAGAAGAAAGAAATATTAAAAGAAAAGAAGGGGCAAATTAGTCTAAGAAAAAATGATTGATTCCTTTAGGAGGAGAGTCAATATTGGGAACCGAAATGAGTATTTGATTGATGGGAGTGAGCCACTTGCTTTTGAATGCAATTGATTGAACTTTTGTTGTTGTCTCCTCCTGTTGCTGCTTTTGGGGCCAACAACCTTTTCATTCTTTATTGTCTCTAATCGCCTAATGTTTTGTGTCTTTTTATCCTTTTACCTCTGCATCCTTATATTCTCTGTTAGACGAACACGACTCTCCACAATGGTATGATATTGTCATAACAATGGAGAGTATTCGTATTCTTAGATTATAAACCCATGACCATTCCCTAAATTAACCGATGTGGGACTTTCATCATCCAACACCTCCCCTCGAACAAAACACGCCTCCCCTTAATCGAGGCTCGACTCCTTTGGAGTCTTAGTCATTTTTGACTGCCTTCGTACCTTCGAGGAGAGCCTCCTTTTGGAGTCCTTTGTTCGACATTTAAGGATTTGCCAATCTATTGACACGGCTAAGTTTAGAGCATGACTCTGATACCATGTTAGACGAACACGACTCTCTACAATGGTATGATATTGTCCACTTTGAGCATAAGCTCTCATGACTTTGCTTTGGGCTTCCCCAAAAGGCCTCATACCAATGGAGAGTATTCTTAGATTATAAACCCATGACCATTCCCTAAATTAACCGATGTGGGACTTTCATCATCCAACATTCTCGAACAAAATATACTATTCAGTTGATTGTGCACCATTTATTCTCAACATCAAGTAAGTCAAGCCAATTTGGATTCGCATTGCCAGAGCGTACCTACAAGCTTCTAATCCCATCTTGAGAAGGACGTTTTGGAAAACCGGTCACAGAGATCTTTTAAAGAGAATTTGAAAGCAAGGTTGAAATAAAGTTTGAAAGGTTGAAAAAATTAACAACTAGTCGCATCTCCCTATAGTTAGACAGTACAACATGAAATCAAATAAAAGATTTGTCATGACATGGGCATATGGCGACGAGCATGACTGTGACATCTAGCACTATTTCTCTATACCACGGATCTTCATTATGGGCTACACCTTCGAGGCTCAGAGGAATAATGAATTTTCACAATGATATGATATTGTCTGCTCTCGTGACCTTATTATGATTTAAAAAAAATGTATGATATTCTCCTTGATTAGCATTCTCTCCACGAACTACGTTACCAATTCATTAAAATTCGAAAAAAAAAGTGTTACTTGTCATCTTCTTTCAAATAGGGGTAGAATTGTAATTTTCTTATCGGGAAGGAAAAAGTAATACATGTATAATGTTTCATATTTGAAGATTTTAGGTGGGAAAATTAGAGTTAAAAAATTTAAAGACAATGAGGGGAAAACAATTACCCTCTTCATATAAATAAAAAAAAAAAAAAAAAACTTACTAGATAAATTAGTAGAGATTTTTTTTTTTTTTTTTTAATAAAAGGACGTTGGGCCAATTCCGGGCTTTTTATTTTGGGCTAGGAATTAAAATTGGTCAGTGAAAGACGGATCAAGCCCATTATTATAGTGGGCCTATTGAAAGTGGGCTTATTACTAATAAAAAAAAAAAAAAAACAAAAAAATTTGCGGCGGTGGAATCTTAATCTGATGGCGTTGGCTGGCACCTACTCCATTGGTCGGATCAACTTCCTTCGTCTTCCCCTCTTCGTCACTGCTGTTACTGCTCCTGCTCCTCATTCTCAGAGCTCTCAATTTCTCAGAGCCACCTGCCTCTTCTCGTAAGCTCCCTCTCTCTCATTTCTTATCGCTACGTTGCCTTTTGCCGTCAAATTGCCGTCGAATTACTGCTCTCTGGTGGTTAAACCTCGATCCATTGTTGAGTTATTGTTGACTTTTATTTGGTGTAGTTTCAATGAATTTGCTTTGCATGTCCACTTTGATTGATCGGTTGTCATTACTAATGTAGTTATGTAAAAAAAATTCAATTATCAGATATGGATGGGAAAATAATGGTTGAAAACGGATGTTCTGCTGTAAAAAATCTGATATTCTAGCTGACCGATAATTTAATCGAGCTTGTGTTTGAAGCTATTGATCAATCTGGTATAAGTTGAGAAGGTGATGAAATGTTACCCTCAGAATTGTTATAGATGCTAATTACAAATTACAATCTGAAATGTTGATGTAATTCAGTTTGTTTGAGCATTGGTTGAATGGTTAAGAATGTGAGCTGTGGGTCTTTTGAGGTTCGACTAGAAGGAAGTTCGCATGGTTTTATTTTTGTAAGGGGTTGATTGGTCTTGTAGATAAAAGCATTGATACCATGCCAAGTTTCAACGAATTTACTAAGTGATTCTACTATATTCGGTCAGTTTTGTAAAATGCACATGTAATTCACTGATTGATGAACTTGTAGGGCAGAGAAAGAAAGAAGTCGGGTGTGTCAATTTTATAGAATCTGAAAATTTGGTAAATCAGTGATTCGTGTGCCTATCTTGGTTGGTTACAACTTCTTTATTATTTTCTTTAACATTGTCATCATTGTTTGCGGAATTAATGTTGCAGTAGAAAACTGTCAACTGCCTTGGCCATGGATGGTTCAAAGATAAGTGCAGTTGTTGAGGAATTTCCATCTGGGATTGATCCAGCAACTGAGGAAGAATATGTAGAACAGTCCAAATTACTTGAAGAATTCACAAAAATTCCTAACTTTGATAAGGCATGGACGTTTAAGTCTGATAGTGGTATGATTTCTATTGTTTTTGCTAGTTCATTTTCCACATGTGTGCGGTTGTGCCTTTTGTCACAAAGTTATGTGCCTGGCCATGTTAGTTCTATTTCAACCCGACATTTTTAACAGGAGACTCCGTGGTAACGTTTTCAATTAGCCAAGCAAATCTTCTAGCAAATAAGAAGAGAAAATATACTTTGTCAGCTCACATTTCCAATGGAAATGACGACAGTGAAGTAAACTTTAAATGGACGCCATTCCCTGTTGAAATGATTGGAGTCTCTACAATAGTGCCATCGCCAGCAGGCTCAAAATTTCTTGCAGTTCGTAATCCTGAAAATGATTCTCCAGTTCAATTGGAAATTTGGAGTGCAGGTCAACTTGAAAAGGAGTTTCACATCCCCCAATCTGTTCATGGCTCAATATATACTGATGGATGGTAATGACTCGGTTATACATTTTTTTAATTGTGAATTTTATGTTAAATCAACGTAGACTTTGTAATTATCATTTTCACATTCTTGTCTCTTAAAATAAAGGAGAGAAAAAAAAAGCGATATTCTTTATTTACACTTCCTTGGATAGAAGTTATTCATCAACATGTACTAATTTTCTCGGTGAGTGGCTCTATAGCATCTGTAATATCAGAAGTTGCAAGAACTGAGTTATAATGGTATATGGCTGGTTGTTTTTCGTAAATAGTTTGTATCTCAGGATCATTGACCACTAGATGTGAATTTCTATTTTCTTTTTATATTATAGGTTCGAGGGAATCTCTTGGAACTCAAATGAAACTTACATTGCTTATATTGCGGAGGAACCTTCTCCCTCCAAACCAACGTTTACTCTTTCTGGATATCAAAAAGGTTGCTCAACAGATAAGGATTCTACCAATTGGAAAGGTCAAGGTGATTTTAAGGAAGAATGGGGGGAAGCTTATGCAGGTAAAAGGCAGCCTGCTCTCTTTGTCATCAATATTGACAGGTGTGGTTCAACTGTTTCCTGTATTCATATTGACAAAATAAGGTACATTTTTAAATTTTGAAAACTTCGTTAAGTATTTTTTTTTTTTTGTTCTTTAACAGTGGAGAGGTAAAGCATGTGAAAATAATTGAGCATTCTTTGAGTTTGGGTCAAGTTGTATGGGCTCCATCTATTGGCGAGCATCAATATTTGGTTTTTGTTGGATGGTCACCAGAGCCTCGAAAACTTGGTATGATCTACTGTTATAATCGGCCTTGTGCATTATATGCAGTTAAGGCCCCGGAGTTTGGATCAGAAGTCAATGAACATAAACTCAAGTGCGTTATACATTTTCTCTTCTCCTGATGATGGGTTTTTTCTAATATCATTTCAGTCGGAACATTCTAAATCTTTCAATGTTGTCCAGAGATGAAGCAAAAGAGGATTTTCCCATCTATAATCTAACTCAGAACATAAGCAGTGCCTTCTCTCCTCGGTTCAGGTACATTTTTATCTCATTGCCTTCTGTTGTTTGTTTGCTTAAATTATTCTTCTTTTTCCTCTTTTTTACTAGCATCCACATCTAATACAGTACCTTATAACTTAACTTCTGTAAATTCTTCTTCAAATTTGAATGAAAAATATAAGTGGCTACAGGCCACTTTGATATATATAATGAGCGGAGGCTAAAATCGTACTCTATTTCTGTTCAACTGTTTGCATGCGTTTCTAGTTCCAGAACTCTTTACAACCCTAGTGAGCATGACGCAACTTTTTTTGTGTTGTGATTTTAAAAATTATATTTGTTACATTAGGGAATATCAAGCGTGTTTTAATAGATAAATAACAGGTTAAGGCTGTTGAGTTAAATAACAGGTTAAGGCTGTAAGTCATTTAATCATATTCCTCTTTTTAATTACATCTATATTGTTGCTTTAGAGGGTATTTCATGCTTATGGCATCAATTTAGACCATTTTATTTGATGTGTACATACTTCCCATCGATCAATTTTTCTAATGACTCTTATTGTTCATCGATTATCATGGAACCTCTATTTTATTGGCATGTCTATTCACTAACGCAAAAGATGAGCAGTAGCATCGGAACTGATTTATGAATGTTAATGTCTTCCAGCCCAGATGGAAAGTCACTTGTATTTTTATCTGCACACTCTTCTGTGAACACTGGCGCCCATTGCGCAACAAATTCTCTTCACAGAATCGACTGGCCTAGAGATGAGAAACTTAGTTTTAGTGAAAATATTGTTGATGTGGTGAGGTCTTGCATGCCCTTTTCTTTTCTAAATATAAAATTAATGATTAACGTGAAAATCCGTTGGCCAATTGATTTTCTTTGAACTAGTTTCTTCTGTGTGATGGTGTAACTGTCCATGTTACAGATATTAGGGCATGTGTCAAATAGGTGTCGCACATGTGTGGGTGCTTTGAGAATGAAATACATATAAAATATTGTCTTTAAATTTCCAATTTTTTGTTAAGATGTTCAACCATTAAGAAAATTGATATGTTAGCTTGGCTATCAAGAATACTTCCGACATAAAATATTGTATCTTAATAGCTTAAGCATCATATCAACCTAAGCATAACTCAACTAATTAAGACATATACTCTTGACCAAAGGAGTTAGTGGTTGAAATTCCCACGTGTTGGACTCAAATGCTTAAGTACTATGAACTAAAACAAATTCAATTTTTTTGCATGAGAATCACTAAAATGTATAAGAGTTCATTTTTGTGTGAGGCTGTTTTTTTTTTTTTTTTTTGTTTGTCCTTTTC
>NW_019272042.1:1011967-1017568 GCF_002738345.1 Cucurbita maxima
CCCAAAAAAAAAAAAAAAGAGAGAGAGATAGAGGCATTGCATTATTGCTCAATTAGATGACGTTTTAATTACTAAGTAAGACGTGCTTTGAAGTTCTCTTGTTTATTTACAAGTTATTTTTCTTCACAAATTTTTAAAATAAAATTTTGAAGGTTCCTGTGGTGCACTGGGCCGAGGACGACCTCTTTCCTGGCCTCTATTCACATGGTTTGCTGGCTAATCCATGGTTTTCTGATGGACACACTATTATTATAACAACCATATGGCGTAGCAGGAGTGCAATTGTCTCTATAGATATCTTAAGGCAATCTGCATAATTCTGAAGGAAATTATCGTTATTTCTGCGCTAAATTTTGTTCTCTTATCTGATGACATTTTGTTTATTGAAAATAACAGCGGTGAAGTCTCATGCGTCAGTCCTGACCACACAGACTATTCTTGGAATGTTCTTGCTCTAGATGGAGACAACGTTATTGCTGGTAATGTGGAAATGAGATCTTTAAGATAAGCTTGCTCGATGGTACTGATTTTTAACATTTTTAAGTTCCCGTCTGCAGTTCGTAGCGGCCCAGTGACTATTCCTGGACTCAAGTATGGTTTTCTTATTGAGACAGAAACTAAGGATGTTGTATGGAATTGGGTCGATGTATTAAATCCTATGTTTAATTGCTCTACGAAGGTTATTGTTTTTTTTTTTTAAATAAAGATACCCTGAAGGCCATTCCATAACTTTCGTGATTAAGTAAACCAACACTTGATGATACAGGCTAGAACTCTACTCTCACATATCTTGTTCAGTATATTGAAGATTCCAGTCAAGGATGTTTCCAACTGCGTGACAAAAGGTACTGTACAAACGATTTATTTACATTTTGGTGACCTTCCCGGAGATAATGTTGGTTTCCTTTTGTCTATTTTTATTATCAAACATAGGGAATTTTTTAGTTTATAAAACACAAATGAAGACGTGAAATGTGTTTCTTCTAAAGTTTTTTCACCTCAAAACTGATGAAACCCATTTTTGCTAGTTCGGTTCACTTAGTAAACTTTCTTTCCTTATAGTACTGAATAATCAAATCATTTCAGGTGCTAGTGAACCTTTTGAAGCTATCTTTGTATCTCCGTTTTCCAAAGGTAATGAGTTGAAACCACTTATTGTTAACCTTCATGGCGGTCCACATTCTACATCAACATCAAGCTTCTCGAAGTCCTTGGCATTTCTTGCTGCCGTAGGATTCAATCTTTTGATTGTGAACTATAGGTAGGTTTATTTTCTTCCCTCGGATCTTGATTTGGGTTGAATTGCACCTGGAATTTTTTTCAATGAAGGTCGGGTCCAGTCAAATTAATCAACTTTCAGTTGGTGGTGTATATAGATATATAAGAAGCTTATATCTCAACTCCCTTTCTCTCAAGTTTATTTGCTACTTGAGTTTTATTATTCAAAACCTCAGTTAAGCATTACCGTTATCTTTTGGACAAAAAGGAATGATTAGTTTTAATTATTGCACATTCAATGTTTAATTTGCTTATTTGAGAGCTACTTTGGAAAAAGTCATTTTCCCGTAAAGTGAGATTGAGGTGAATGGAAATTATGTTTTATTAATCAGATATTGTATCACTGCGTGACGAGCATTTTTTCATTTCTTTGGCTTCTTTGATTTGGTATCTCAGAGGTTCATTGGGGTTCGGTGAGGACGCATTGCAATCTCTTCCTGGAAAAATTGGGTCTCAGGTACTAGTTTTAATGATGAATTTAGGTTTTTATTTTTTATTTTTATCTATTCTTAGTCTTTTTGTGTGAATTTTTGTTTTACTTCTATCGTGATGACCGTTTTTCTCAGAATGCCACTGGATAGAATGTTTTATTTATCTTTTATATATTTTTTCTCAGGATGTCAATGATGTCCTTGCTGCATTAGATCACATTATCGACCAGGGACTTGCCAATCCCGCTAAAGTTGCAGTTCTTGGCGGTTCTCATGGAGGTTTTTTGACAACTCATTTGATTGGCCAGGTTCTGTACTTAACGCCACTTTTATAGCTCACATTTTCTGAAATTAAATCCCGTGTTTGATTGATGGTTTTATGTGGAATTTAGATTCTGCGTGATTTATGGAGGATTTTGCCTCTGTTGATGCTTTTCACGATATTTTCTATATCTAATTTTTCTCCAGCGCTACCCTTGAAAACATGATGGTGCACACTACGCATCATTCCACTAATCTGGTGATATTTTGACTTGCTTTTTTTTTCTCTCTCTCTATCACAATAGTTTTCACTACCTATAAATTAATTTTCATAAAGTCAAGTTAGATTTGATTTTCAAAATCTTAGAAGTACTTAAAAAAACATTTTAAAATACTTTCTCGATGAAGCATTCATTTACTTAGTGCTTTTGAAAGGAACGCTTGATTGGCTCTACTTCTTAAAGTGTTTGCAGAAGTGAACTTCACTTAAAATCACCTTTGTGAAAAGCATCCTGAACTCCTATTAATGTCTTGGGATTTATGCCATATGGAATTTTTTTTTCCTTTTTTCTTTGAAATTCACAAGTATTTGGGCCAGCTTAACTATTCTTACTAACTATCCAAGCCTATTACATTTGGTTGCCAAGAAGGCAGATTGACTTTTGAAAAGGAAATCATTTCCTTATAAATTGAATCCCTTATGTTTTCTAAATGCTGCAGGCACCAGATAGATTTGTGGCAGCTGCTGCAAGGAATCCTGTGTGTAACCTTGCTTTAATGGTCGGCACATCAGATATTCCTGATTGGTGTTATGTGGAATGTTATGGAAGGGAGGGAAAAAATTACTTCACGGAAGCACCATCTGCTGAGCACCTAATCCACTTATACAACATGTCTCCTATCCGACATGTCTCAAATGTACGTATGATCAAAAGCTAGCCATCTATAACTGTATTGATACGGCGATGTTTTAAAGTTCTCGCTAAGGTTGGAAGAAAATAGTACTCACAAAAGCTATGGTCAACAGTTTTATAATCACATTAAGTCGAGATAATCAAATGGTACATATGAATAAATATTTAAATTCTTACTAAAGTTGAACAAAATAAAACTCCTGTGGCTAGATTTTGCCCAACAGTTCAAATTGTACGTATCGCTAGATTTTGTTTATATATTATTGAAAAAGGAGAAATTGTAAGCTCTGAGGTCTTCATTGAAGAAGCCTCCTTCGTTGAAGGGCTTCACCCTGCATCAATATCAATTAAGGCTCTTCTAAGGTCAGGAGGATCCCTGTCTTGTGAGTGACTAATTTTTTTCTCTTTTTTCTAAATGTGGCGAGATTTGTTATAAACTAAACTTGGAAAAATCCTAATCAGAAGATAACTTTTCTTTAGTTAAAATACTTTTATCTGGAGAATTATTTTACCAACTACTCTGTTTTGGAATTTTCCTTTTCCTTTTTAAAACAATAGTTTGAAAGTTATCCTGTATATTTATACTCTTAGTCTCGCATATTTTCCGAGGATGTGTTACCAACTACATATTTTCCTTTATGTCTCATTTTGATTTTGCAGGTTAAAACACCTACCATTTTTCTTTTGGGTGCTAAGGATCTTCGTGTTCCATTTTCAAATGGATTGCAAGTAAGTTAGAACACATTCTACTAAATTCTACATCCTTTTGATTTATTTGTGTGGCTATAAAATGGATGCTGCGTTGCTCTTGTTTATAACCAAGAATGATTGCACAATGACATGAAATTTGCGTCCAATTTCTGGCTCTTTGAATTTCTGATAGTTACGTAAGAAAAGAAAAACTATATGATGGGCTATATATAATATGCAGTTTGCGCGAGCGTTGAAGGAGAAAGGAGTTGATACGAAGGTCATCATGTTTCCAGATGATAAGCATCCAATTGACAGGTCCTACATTTGCCTGCTTTCACATTCGCATATTCCGAACTCATTTTATGAATAGTTTCTGATTCCACATTTGTTTGGATCATTTGTTATAAGTTTAAGATTATAGTAACACTTCGACTGGTTTATGATTGTTAAGGAAAGAGCACTTTCAATTACAAGATTTGAAAAATAGGAAACTATTTTAGGCTTATTCATTCTCTCTCTGAATCAGGCCGCAATCGGATTTTGAAAGCTTCCTCAACATTTGTGTGTGGTTCAAGAAGTACCTCAAGTGAGTGGCATTCCCTTTCTCAGCATTTTAGCATCATTGTTCCCATGCTTTGTACTTTGTTTTGTCACTCTCAACTGTACAACTGGTTCTGTGCACTCCTGTTCATGTTATTAAGCCACTCATTCTCAATTAAATGACGCTTATTATTCCAACCTTTGAGCCTTACTTATTCCACACAATTTGATTGTTTGATTTTTGCAAACAAAAATGTAGAAGGAGAAATGATAAATACCAAATAATACTTGCAAGAGAATAACTGAGCACTAATGCCAACCATCGTGTGTAATAGTCCAAGCCCACTGTTAATAAATATTGTCTTTTTTTTTTCTTTTCTTTTCGAGCTTTCCCTCAAGCTACCTAAAACCCGTCTGCTAGGGAGAGGTTTTCACGCCCTTATAAAGAATGCTTTGTTTCTCTCTCCAACCGATATGAGATCTTACAATCCACCCCCTTTGGGGCCCAACATCTTCTTTGGCACTCGCTTTCCTCTCCAATCGATGTGGGATCTCACAATCCACACCCCTTCGAGGCCTAGCGTTCTCGATGACACTCATTCCTTTCTCAAGTCGACGTGGAATCTCACAATCCATATCCCTTCGAAGCTCAGCGTTCTCACTGACACTCATTTCTCTCTCTAGTCGATGTGAACTTGAATTACATCAATAATGATACCAAACTCCTTTTTTCCATTGCTAACATGTCTTAGTTTGGTAGGATCAAGACCAAATAGTTAGGAATGTGTGTCGGTTCTTTTGTTGATTGGTTGAAAGTGATTGATCTAGAGGTAAGTCTTTTACACTAGCAGAAGACGAATCCGTCCAAGCACACCAAGCCTGGTGGGTGACCAGCCATCACACTTAGATGAGCTGCAATACAAAACATTAAAAAGAGAATCTTAGTTTTGATAGCCAAAGCTATCAAAAGCGGTATGACTCTTGAAAACTCCAGAAAATTGTTTGGTTCCAGAGTTTGACCTTCTTCGATCCTGGAAGGAAAACCCACTGAACCTTCCTTTCTCTCATGGGCAACAACACTAGGAGGAAGACCGGGTCCATGTCGGAGATAGCAGGGCATCGTTACATCATTCGTGCAAGTCGCTGTTGCTACGTATGCGACAAAGTGTTTGGCCATAAAGCACTTTCCCTTTTATATGTATGAAACTAAGCATTTTGATATCCAATATTTACTAAAAGCATCTTAAATGGTATGACTTTAGGGCTGCATTAAATTTATTTATCACATCACCACTATGTCATTTTTGAGTATTTCTCTTTATTTCCTTTTTATATCTTTTGTACGTTAATTAAATTGGAGGGATGGAATGCAATTTTTGGGATAGATTCGCTTCTTTTTACTATTCAACCTTGAAAATAAAAAAGCTTGTTTTTTTTTTTTTTTTTTTTTTTTTTTTTTTTTTTTTTTTTTTTTTTTTTTTTTT
>NW_019272042.1:1018362-1060828 GCF_002738345.1 Cucurbita maxima
TTTTTTTTTTTTTTTTTTTTTTTTTTTTTTTTTTTTTTTTTTTTTTTTTTTTTTTTTTTTTTTTTTTGTTGTTAAAATAAGTTAAAAATTGATAAGACGAACTAAAGTGAATGTGTTTATAACTTGATAACTCGTGATATGTAAAATTGATTAGGTAAATAGTTTTAAAGTTTGAGATCAAATAAATGATAATATCTATCCTAATCTTTTATATAATTATAAATAATATATGGTATGTTTTTAATATTTTACGCACAAATTAGTAATATCAATTGCTACTTGATATTTTTATTTGGAAGAATTTCAAGGTAGACATTTTTTTAAACCAATTTTAAAGTTTATGAATATTTTTTGAAATAAAATTTAAAAGTTCAACGAAATTTAGTTAATTTTTTAGTCAATACGGTACGTTCTAACATATAATAGTTCCGAATCGAATCTTTTTAGAAAGAAGATCTTTTGTTTGTGTTATGGTAGTATGCTTCAGTTCTCTTACGAAACTTTCGTTAGAATCTCTTTAGAAAGAAGATCTTTTGTTTGTGTCATGGTAGCCTGCTCCCGTTCCCTTACGAAACTTTCGTTATTGGGTTAGCCATACAGTTCACATGTTTATAGCGATTCACATGGCATCATCAAATGATACAAGTCTTGGATAAGAATCTACAACGCACTAGAACGCCCTTATTAACGATCCTTTCCTCCGACAGCATCTAAAATCCTAGATACCACTCCAAGTATATCTTAAGTTGTTGAGCGTAAAAAAAAAAAATAATAATAATAATAAAAAGATATTTTTTTTTTGTCAAATTACTCATTCTGTAAAACCTTTGAAATAAAAAAATGACTCCTCAGTTCCCTCGCTATATCCTTTCTCTATGCATCTGATAATCACCACTGTTGCGCTTTGACCCGCATCATCCCGTCTCGATGAACCAATTCTTAAATCAACTCCACCAGCAATCCAAGAAGTTGAATTTCGCCGTTTCTGCTCTCTCCGAGTGACTTAATTTTCTTCTATTCATCTCGCAAAAATGTTCGTGAAGCTGCAGTATTTGGATACGCCCTGCTTCCCTGGCCTGAGTTCCACCCTCAGGTCATCCACCGTCGGAGTCTCAATTTCTCCCCCTGATAATCTCGTCCCCATTTCCAGGAAGCCCAAACACAGCTGGATTTCTGAATGTCCGAACAGAGACTCAAAGAACGTCGGTGGAGTTAAAAAATACACTAATGATAATGGTGGTCGCCGGCAGGAAACTCGCCTGAAAAAAGCGAGTAAAACGGAGGAACGAGAACCCCACATAAGAAATCGCCATTTGGGTAATAGGGTTGTGAAAAAGGATGAATGGGAAGATGGAAATGGGTCGGTGGAAAGAGTGCACCCCAAGTGTTCGACGAAATGCCTATCGTATGGTGGATGCATACCAGCGATTTTGCAAGCGTTGGATGAAGTCAGTGACTTGGATGAAGCACTGAAGCCTTGGAAAGATAAGCTCAATAGCAAGGAAAGGAGTATAATTCTGAAAGAGCAGACGAGTTGGGAGAGGGCTTTGGAGATTTTCGAGTGGTTTAAAATGACAGGTAGTTATGAAGTTAATGTGATTCACTATAATATTGTTCTTCGGATTCTTGGGAAGGCCCAGAAATGGAGACTAGTTGAGAGTTTGTGGGCAGAGATGAACAAAAGGGGTATTAATCCGATAAATTCGACTTATGGAACGTTGATCGATGTCTACGGGAAAGGAGGCTTTACAGAAGAGGCGTTGGCATGGCTTGAGAGGATGAACGAACAGAGAATGGAACCAGATGAGGTTACCATGGGAATCGTTGTTCAATTGTATAAGAAAGCCGGTGAGTTTCAGAAGGCTGAAAGTTTCTTCAAGAAGTGGTCATCAAGAAACTCAACAAAATGTGAGATTACCAACCAGAACAAGGTAGCTTCTGCTGAAGTTGAGAATTCTCTGCACCCTCATGTTAGTTTGAGTACCTATACATATAATACATTGATTGACACATATGGGAAGGCTGGACAGCTACAAGAAGCCTCAACGACTTTCGAAAACATGCTCAACGAAGGAGTTGCGCCGACGACTGTGACGTTCAATACTATGATTCACATTTGTGGCAACCATGGCAAGTTGAAAGAAGTGACATTGCTAATGCAGAAGATGGAGGAGCTTCAATGCCCACCAGATACAAGAACATACAATATCCTCATTTCTCTTCATGCTAAGCATGATAACATTGACTTGGCTTCAAATTATTTTGCAGAGATGAAGGAGGCTTGTCTTCAGCCGGATATAGTGAGCTACCGTACTCTTTTGTATGCTTATTCTATCAGGCAGATGGTTGTGGAGGCTGAACAACTCGTAGCCGAAATGGATGAAAGGGGACTTGAGATCGACGAATTCACCCAATCGGCACTGACCCGTATGTACATCGATGCAGGAATGCTCGAAAAGTCATGGTCGTGGTTCTGGAGATTTCATCTTACAGGGCGTATGAGCTCCGAGTGTTATTCGGCTAATATTGATGCATTTGGAGAGCGTGGATGCATTGTAGAAGCAGAGAGAGTTTTTATCAGCTGCCAAGAAGAGAAGAAGCTCACAGTCCTTGAGTATAATGTGATGATTAAAGCCTATGGTGTGGTAAAGGATTATGTCAAAGCACAAAAATCATTTGATAGTATGGAGAGTAATGGCGTCACTCCTGATAAATGTAGCTATAGTTCTCTGATACAGATATTGTGTGGTGCTGACATGCCGGCCATGGCACTCTCTTATCTGAGGAAGATGCAGTCAGCTGGATTGGTAAGTGATTGCATTCCATATTCGGTGGTTATATCGAGCTTTTCGAAACTCGGTTATTTGGAAAAGGCGGACGAACTTTATAGAGAGATGACCGAACATGGTATGCAGCCTGATATCGTTGTTTATGGTGTGCTGATAAATGCTTTTGCTGATGCTGGGAGTGTTAGAGAAGCTATTGGTTATGTCGACGCAATGAAACGGGCTGGTTTGCCTGGTAATACCGTTATATACAACTCGTTGCTAAAGCTCTACACCAAAGTTGACTACCTCAAAGAAGCACATGAAGCATACAAGATGCTTCAGCAAACGGATGATGGTCCAGCTATCTATTCTTCGAATTGTATGATCGATGTTTATAGCAAACGTTCGATGGATAAACAAGCGGAAGAGATATTCGAGAGGTTGAAGAGAAAAGGAGAAGCAAATGAGTTCACTTTTGCAATGATGTTGTGTATGTACAAGAAAAAAGGAAGATTACAGGAAGCCATTAGTATTGCAAGACAGATGAAGGAACAAGGACTTTTAACAGAATTGTTGAGCTTCAATAACATGATCAGTTTATACGCTATGGATGGTCGATTCAAGGAGGCGGTTAGTACATTCCAAGACATGATTAAAGCTTCCATTCAACCTGATGAATGTACGTATAAATCGCTCGGGGTCATTCTGTTAAAATGTGGCGTTTCGAAGCAGGCAATCAGAAAGCTAGAATTATCGGTAAAAAAGGACGCTCAGAGCGGAGTACAGGCGTGGGGTTCGGTTCTATCTTCTGTTATTGGAATGAGTATTAAGGATGACTATGTATAAGTCATTCAACTTAGATTCATGAGAGAGCTGCATTTGAGTGCCTTCTCATCTCGTGTGTAAAATAGTTGCTATAATCATCTAAGTAGTAAACAGTTTATCAGAGATTATGCAGGTAAGAGTAAATTAGGAAGTTATTTTATATAAATCAATAGAGAACCACCGCTCAGGGCAGTTAAAATTCTTACAGAGAACAGAATTACTTTTGAAGCTTCAAAAAGCAATTACAAACGAACCTGAAAGTGAAACATGAAGCTTTCGTTTGATCATGGAGGGAACTTACTTCATATCTCTGTTCATGTCATTTCTGAAATGAACTTTCCCAAATACAAGAGTGCAATCTCCGAATTGGATCATGTCTTCCCTCCCTCTCTCAGTAAGCTCGAAAATCCCTTTGCATATATGTCTATAAACATGTTTATAGACAACGAACCGTCCTCCGGCGGAGCCCCGCCGCGGTTTGGTCGGTGAAACAAGCCCAAGGAATCCTAATTCTCATTCACATTGCCTCATTTGAGTGCCAGGAACCAACAATGTCCTGCAACTTGGCTTTCAAATCCCCCCAATGCGTCCTCTCAAACTCCATCTTGGATTCAGCTGCCTTCACTTCCACCATTAACAGATTTGAGGTTATTTTCAAAGCCTCCACCACCAGAATCATCCTTCCTTTCCCCAACCCAATTGCCCCACTTTTCCCTTTCTCCACTCTGTAACCCAATTCTCCTCCAATCTCTGTTACCCTTTCTTCCACCTTCTCCATACTCACACCCGTCGTAAACCTCTTCTTCTTACAATCCGTTGTCTCGAACAATCCAGACAGATCCAACCCAGAAGACATCGATATTATATGAAACGCATTCAGTCCAGAAACCCCTAAATCAGATTTGTAATTACCCAATGATTCAAACAAGCTCTTGTTGTTAATTTGGGGCTTCGATCGCAGCGACTTCTTGAACCACGAATGTTGCATCAACGCCTCCATGCTCATCCTTGTATTCGGATCAGGATCGAGTAATTGGAAGATCAAATGTCTCGCTGGCTTCGAAATTGAATCGGGGAAGTGATATTCCCGTCGATAAACCTTCTTGTACATGGCGACCAGGTTGTTGTCGCTGAATGGAAGATGGCCGGAGAGTAAAACGAAGAGGATAACGCCGCAGGACCACGCGTCGGCTTTAGCGCCGTCGTAGCCTCGTCGGGAAACAACCTCCGGCGCGGTGTATGCTGGAGTTCCGCATGCGGTATGGAGCATTCCGTCTTTGATCTGCTCTGGTAAGGCCGAGAGACCGAAGTCGGAGACCTTAAGGTTACCGTTTTCATCGAGTAGAAGATTTTGGGGCTTGATGTCGCGATGAGCGACACCGTTTTGGTGACAGAAATGTAGAGCAGAGACCAGTTGTTGAAAGTACCGGCGGGCGGTTGATTCTGTCAGCCGTCCACGGCGTAGGAGTTTCGCGAATAGCTCACCGCCAGAGGCGTAATCGACAACGAGGTAGATCTTCGTCTTCGTCGCCATAACTTCATGGATTCTGAGGATGTTCGGATGGTGCTGAAGACGGCGCATGACGGCAATCTCACGGACAATGCACGGCTCCATAGCGGCATCGATGGTTTTGTTCTTGTCAATGATTTTAACGGCGACGATGGAGTTATCGGCAAGAGAACAGGCCTGGTACACCTTGGCAAAGCTTCCACGACCGAGGAAACGTCCCAATTGGTACTTGCCGAGGAGTATAGCGCCGGTAGGCAGAGGAGGGAGCGGCGGCGGCGTGGGCGGACCACCGGGCTCCATAAGATCGGAAATGGAAGCCGGAGATTACAGTGTACAGCTTTCAATTTAGGTAATACGGATTTTATATAGTCTCCATTCTCGAGATCATCGTGAGAGGTTCTTCTTCTCCGTAGATTCCAAGGGTTCAGGAGCTTTTTGTTATATTACCTAAACTGCCCTCCTCCTTATTACAATTATTGACCGTTTTGCAATATTTTTAGTCAGTACCGCAGGGTCAATTTGGAGAAAATGTGGGGACACGTTTTCTGTCTCTCTCTATATATATTTAAACCTATTTTCTATTTTTTCTTTTTATTATAGATTTTCTAAAATTTAAATTAATGATCAAATTTATTAAAATTTGAATTTAGTTAATGCGGCTAACCTAATTTTGAAAGGTTATTAGTTCTGAATTCTATTTTTTTTTCATATTTCCAATTTTGGAAAATTCAGTGTATTTTCTTTTTTAGAATTGGTATTTTAATTTATTTCGTATATCATCTCGTTTCATTTATATATCCTCAAATAGAACCTATATAATAAACAATATAATTTATAAATAATATATTTTAAAAAATCATTCAAAAAATAATAGGAGACATAGATGATGAGCGTGTATAATTAAATATAAAAAGTATAATTTGTTTTCATTAAAGTGGCCAAGTTTATTAAGCTTTTATATTAAATTATTCTCGTTACATCATTAAACTATAAGTGTCGATCTATTTGTTAAAAAAAAAAAAGAAAAAAAAAGTATTTAGCATATTAATTAATTGATAATCACCCACTAATTAATTGCTTTATTGTTGGTCTAAGATTCTAAATGAACCGTTGTGAAGCAACTTTGACCCACCACTCATATTTATAATATATATTTATCGTAATTATTTATGAATTAAAGGTGAGTTAGATTTTATAATTTTAATTAAATAAGAATTATATTTTTCTATACCTACCTTATTAAAAAATACGTTGATATATAATAATTTTTGTTGTCTGGCTAGTTAAGATAATCATAGTTCGTACTATGCTAATCTATTATGAATAAAAGACTTTATGGTATACATTCATTTCAAAATAATTTTGTTGTTTCATTAAATTTTTTACTTCCAACTGGTAGGTTACATATCTTTGTATTTTAATTATATTCATAAAGCAATATTGATGGATAGTGATATCCTCTCTGTCAACCGACTCAGACAAGCAAGACGGGGACATTTGTCATACGGCCATAGATAACATGCTTTGGACAAGCATGACCGTGACATCCTTATTTTAATTTCCAAGTGCGACGTTTTTTTTTTCATAAGAATTTAAAATATAATAGTAAATAGCACATTAATTAATATTATATATTTATATAACTTTTTTCACGTATAAAGAATTATATTTATATCGACCTTATTTTTTCACCTATAAAGAAGTATGAGACAAATAAGATGATTAGAATATCTATATACAAGCCTTAATTATTTTAAAAACAAAAAGTCAAAAGCCAACCGCACATTTCTAGATATTCCAACCTTCCTCCTAATTTCCGAGCTGTCACGGTTTTTTTTTTTTTAAAAGTATTTTTTTGACTATAATGTCCAAGTCAAAGCTCACGAGCACGGTGATTAGCAGTACTAAAAACTTTAACAAGGGCAAATTTGTAATTTTCTGGTGACAGGGCTTTTGTCGGCTGTCAGTTGAGTGATGATGTGGCGTAATCAATAGTATTATTTGAGCAATTTGGCGGTGGTGGAGATGACAGGTGGAGATACAGATCAACTATCTCGGAAATGTGGGGTCCAAACTACTAATTTATTATTTGTTGCCAATTTTGGTTGGTGTACTTTTTTTTTTTTTTAATTATTAAAATATGAATAAATATGCTCATCAAATATATTAGAATAAAACCACATGAATTATTTGGGTTCTTGGTGACCAATATTAATGTATACAATAAAACAATTATTTGAGTTAAAACCTATTTATAATATTAGTATATCCCAATTTTATAAGCTCATAAATAATCAACTAATAATCTCAAAATTTTCATTTTTTTAAAATACATAATCTGTATTTTATAATATAATTTTTTATTAAAAAATGAAAAAAAAAAAGTAATTTAATGTTTTACTAACCTAATATCTAAAAAAATAATTAAAATTTAATAGTTTTCAATATTGTAAAAAAAAATATAAAATAGTATTTAACTTAAATATTATAAAAATAATCTTAAAAATTTAAATATAGTAATATTTAAGTAAGGATATTTATACATGGCTCAAAATTAAAACTTAGTTCTTTTGACCCTAATTGCTCTCTTACTAATTGGGCTTCGATAAAGCAACACTGTAGGCCCATACATGCAGCAGCACTTCAGGCCCATAATTGCTCTCTTACTATTTGGGCTTCAATTTACCAGCACTGTAGGCCCATAAACGTAGCAGCACTTCAGGCCCATAATTTCTCTCTTACTAATTGGGCTTCGATTTAGTGACACTGTAGGCCCATAAATGTAGCAACACAGCAGGGCCATAATTGCTATCTTACTAATTGGGCATCGATTTAGCAAGACCGTAGGCCCATAATTGCTCTCTTACTAATTGGGCTTCGATAAAGCAATACTGTAGGCCCATAAATGTAGTAACACTTCAGGCCCATAATTGCTCTCTTACTAATTGGGCTTAGATTTAGCAACAATGCAGGCCCATAAATGTAGAAATTGGGCCTATTGGGCTTCCTTCTGGACGGATCATTAATACTCTCGGCTTCTTCTCCCCATTTACAAGGATACTCTAGGGTTCACGATTTCATCGGTGTTCTTCAACAATCTTTTTTCTGTAAAATGTCTTCAATTGGAACATCCAAGGGAATTCTGGAGATCGCCAAGTTCGGGATTTATGTTACTATACCGATCTTTTTAATGTACACCTTCGCTAACAATAGCAAAAATCTCCAGAAATTCATTGGCAAAGTAAGTGTCTTTCCCTTTCTTCCTTTCCTAAAATTACGTTTGTGGATCTGCACATAGTTATATATGGACTGGTTATTGACAAGTATTTTCCCTTGTCTCGAGGTGGAGGTATCCTGTAATTGGTGAGTGCTGTTAAGATTATCTGTGCGTCGTTTAATTTCATTTCTTTTAGAATTTATCGAGCTGTTAGGGATTTGCTATGGGAAATTCACTGGTTTTTCAAGGTATTGGAACTCGTTGATGGTTAATTCACCATCTTTTGTGAATGACAGAATAAAATATAACAGAGAGTAATTTATGGGAAAAAAAGTTTTCAATGATGCTCAAACTGAGAGTGGGGAGTTTGGATAAGTGAAGAACGTGTTTATATTTGGTTACAATTCATTAAACATAAAATTTAAATCCATTTCTGTAGATCAATTAATTTTTAGAGCCTCACACACTATTGAAAGTTAAGGCACTTCTAAAGATTGAAACTTTGGAGACCTATTAGACACTTTTTGAAGTTAGTAGACCAAATAAGCACAAATTTCAAAGTTTAGGAGCCTAACTCGTAATTGAACCTTTATATTTTCTTAATTGATTTAGCTCTAGCTTTGTTCATTTTATGCTTGTATCCTCCATGGGTTGATGAATCTATGAGCGTTCCAGGCAGTATTGAACCACAGAAGTTACTTAAAATACATTTTGTTAGCGAAGTCAAGCCTTTCATATGAATTGAGCAGTTCATTTGTCAGCATTTTCAGCTTCATTAGAAGTAAAAACTATCGATACAATATTATTGTTCTTATCTTCACAAGCATTAGTTCTTATGTTCTACTATATAATATCAAGGGTTTAATTGAATTACTTCCTCTTCTGATAGTCTTATATAGTGTATCCTCCTGAGGGACCGAGGCCTCCGTCTCCAGAAGAAGTAAGAGAGATGGCACGCGAATTGGCTCGAAAGAACAACATTCGCTGATGATATGTGGTCAGTGAGTAATGCAGAATTTAAGTCATATTTTCGGGGTTGTCATGTTGATTGTTTCACATGTATTTATCTGTTTATATAGTATTTGGTGACTATCAATATTTAGGAGCAACTATGAATCAGCCTTTGGTTAGTTCAGGTGGGATAAAGATGATAAGGGCCAAACTCAACTTGCTGAGATAAACAGCCCATCTGTACTATGGTCCTGCTACTGCTCTGACTGTGGTAATATGTCTGTGTAATAATGGGGGAAAAAGTCTTATTGAGATCAATGTGATGGGATTGATACACAGTGATGCTATTTTTCTTAATAAAGTAGAACTTTGGAGAATAATCTCTGAGAGATTGACATTCACCTAAGACCAATATGTTTCTATTTCCTTCTCTAAAACTCCCTCCAACTCTCTTCCCTGTATTTCACCTCTGACGACGACAATGCTCTCTTCCATGTCTTCTTCCTCTGGTGACAGCAATGGTGACAACGAGTAGAGTTGTTTCTTCTGTCTCTAGAGGTCGAACGAGCGAGAAAAGCAATAAATAATCCTGAGAAAGGGTTGGCGACACAGGTTAGAAAGCTTTGTTTTGAAAAACTCTGTCAAATTTCATTTTTAAGTCTGGAATGTGAATGGAGACATGTTTATGTGGAGATCAATGATTTTGAAGCATATTAGTTTGTTCTACGTGAGATCATACATCGGTTAGAAAGGGAAACAAAACATTCCTTATAAAGGTATGAAAACTTCTCTTTGGTAGGCGCGTTTTAAAACCATGAGGTTGAGACGATAGACTTGGGTTGGTACATTATAACCTTTGTTTCAGGTTGTAATTGGACTTGTAAGTTGTTTATAGGTCGAGTTGGCTGAAGCTTGTACATTGATCATCTTCAAGTCGTGATATTGCTTGTTATCAGCTGCCGAACCTTCGGCCTTCCATTGTATAGTAATGGGTCTTATGATTTGAAAAAAATGAAGCGTGTAGAAAACTTAAATATTGTCGGACGTGGAATCTAATAGGAAAGCTCCCCACTCGAAAAGTGGAGGAATAACTACGAACAATGGAGTGGATGACATTAATTTAATTTGGTTACTATGTCATTTATGTGGCTGTGGGTCCAAAATAATAGAAATAGTAAGTTGATCAATGATTCTCGAAGATTATAACATATTTAAAGAAATAAGAATTTGATATCTACAAGAAATAGACAACCTTGATTCACTTTTATTAAATTCAAAGAACGAAAGAATACAAAACTTTACCTAAAGGGCTTGTTTTTCAAACCCAACAAGAAATGCAAGAAATAGAAAAAAGTAATGATGGTTCACAAATAATTCAAAGAGAGTTTTGTTTGGATGTGGTTCATGTTTTGTTTGCTCTCAAAAACTTTATTTTAAATCAACCAACAAATTTACAACCTACCAAATAAATATTAATTAGACTTAATTATGAGACTTATTAGCTTTGACTTTTTAGTCGCTCTCTATTTGATTTCTTCGTTTTACAAATTTATATTTTTGTACTTAAATTTTGAGTTAGTACCCGATCTTAAGTTTGTTGGAGAGGGGACGAAATATTCTTTAAGGATGTGGAAACCTCTTTCTAATAAACGCGTTTTAAAATCGTGAGGCTGAGACATTACATAATAAGCCAAAATAGACAATATCTACTAGCGGTGTGTTTGAAGTGTTACACATGGTATTAGAGTTAAAACACTAGATAGTGTGCCAAGCGAGGACGCAAGACTCCCAAGAAGAGTGGATTGTCAGATCTCACATTGGTTGGAGAAGGGGATGAACGTCTAAGGGAAGAGAATTGTGAGATCCTACTTTAGTTGAAGAGAAGAATGAAACATTTATCACAAGGGTGGAGATTCATATAACCGGTATTCATTTATTTTTTTCGTTTAATATTAATATATTCAAATTTATAATAATTATTAATATATATATGGATTTACTTTTTTTTTTTAATTAATTTTATTTGGGTGCAATTTGTTGTTTTTTAGCTAATAATTTTGTTACGTAGTTAAAAACTAAAGGCAAAAAAAAGTTACATCTTTTAGTGAGTGGAAAAAAAAGATAAATATATCTTTATATGAGCACAAAATCTCTCTTTTTTATCCACATCTAATTCTATACGATTTTGCTTCTTATATATATATATATATATGTTTTTATTTATTGAAAATTGTATAACTAATATAATATTTTTAATTATTAACAAAAATTAATTACACTGACTAGTAAAGAAATGATAGAGCGAGGCAGATTATGGGTTTATAAGAAAGAAATACATCTCCACTCGCACGAGAGACCTTTTGAAAAAACCAAAACCAAATCCATGAGAGGTCATGCTCAAAGTTGACAGTATCGTAACATTGTGGAGATTGTAGCTCATTTCAAATCCGACATATTTGAGAACATTACCACGAACTTCAAGTGTAATCCAAACATACCTCCTACAAATGGTTGAGTTTGGAAATTTTTTTATACCAAAACGAAATTTTGAGTTAGTAAGGTTGGTACTCAAATTAACTGAATAGAGTTCACAACCCGATCTTCTTTTTTTAGTTGGGGTGCAAGAGTTGTTCATTTTTAAATTATTTTAAAAAGTTTTAATTAGCCATGATAGATGTGACATTAATAATTAAAATTCCACTCAAATATCAATCATTTACGAGTCATAAAGCGAACACTAATATATATTACGAATATCAAATGGTCATATTCTCCGTAATAATTTAAGAGTAAGGTCAGGTTGGATTGTGAACCGTATTTTCTGATTGGTTGAATTAACCCAACCATAAAAGTTATAACTCGTAAATCGAATTAAATATTTAATTATTTTAAAAAAAAATCTAACCACGATTGGATCATATGATTGAAGTTATTAAATAATACGAACACTCGATTTAAAAGAAATTAAATAAAGAGTAAGGGGATAATTTTGTCCATGAATCAAACAAAAACAACATTTAAAATAAAATAAAATAAATAAATAAACATTAAAAAAAAAACAAAATAAATAAATAAATAAATAAATAAAATAAAATAGAAGGGAAAACCCCCTTAAAACAATGGGTGGGGGAAATAGACAACTTTCTAGAAGCTGCATTTGAAATGGAACAATTTTCCTTTTCCTTTCTTTTTCTAACTTTGAAATCGTATCTATTTTTGTTTAGTAGAAAGAATCGACGCATTTTAAAATCGATAATACGTAGCGAATCAAAACGAACAATATCTGCTAGCGACGGACTGTTACAATATAGTATCAGAACCAAACATCAAGCAGTGTGTAAGTTTCATGAACAAAACATCTCTTATAAAAGTGTGAAAACTCTCCCTAACATGAAACGGGCTGAAGCAAACAATATCTGTCAACAGTGAACTGACGAAGATACGTAACGTGTTAAAACGAACAATATTTGCCAGAGGTGGCTGTTACATGAGAGGCAGACCCTTGACGATGTGCCAACGTCATGAACAATACGTCCACATTTCTTATAAAAGGGAGGAAACCTCTCCTTAACAAACGCATTTTAAAATTTTGAAGCTGACAACGATACATAACTAACTAAATTTATTGGCTGGGCTTGTGCTATTCCAAAATAATTTATACAATTGTAGACGAAAAATAAGCTCAAAATACCCAATTATTATATATATATATATATATATAGTTTTTTTTAAAATCAAAATTTGTAATTAAACAAAAAAAAAAACAAAAAAAAAAGTCACGCAATTCAACAAATTGATTTTTAATTGACTTGACTAAACTCTATCATCAAGCTTAATCCTAAAGTCAAGGAGAAGAAATATTCAACTCTATCATTTATTTGACCTTAATAAAAAAAAAAAAAAAATCAGAAAATGATATTTATTGATATTCTGATAAACCAAGGATTTAAATAATTAATGGGCATTTTGATGACCTAAGTTATAAATAATTAATTTGTAATTTATTATATTTTCTAAGGCTAACAACCTAAAATATATAATAATAAGAAAATAAATAGGGAATCATGAGAATATTAAATGGACCCATTCATATTAATTTTTAAATAGCGAAAATAATATATTCTCTATGAAAAAATTACTTTTTTTAATTAAACTGTTATATATAATTAAAACAACTTGGGTGTCACATACAATAATAACCAAAATTATATAATAATTCTAAATATTTATATATATTTGGGTGAGAAGTAATTTTTTTTTTCTATAAATAAATCAGATTTTGTCTTCTTCTGCTTCCGTCCTTCGAGATCCCACGAGTTCCACACTCCAAAACATAATTAATGAAATAAAATAAAATATAGAAAATAAGTAAATAAATAAAAGAAAAGGGAAAGGAAAGCTCTCAAAAGACGAGAAATGATTAATTTTTATGTATTTAAATTTTGCGAAAATAAGCTTTAAAGTCGTCCAGCTGCTCCCTTACAGGGAGCACCCACTCTTCAATTCAATTATATCCGTACAATTTTATAAATTATAAATTATAAATAAATAAAAAGAGTCTAATTATTATACGAATTAATTCAAAAGTTTAAAAAGTAATTTTCTTTTTTAAAAGTATATAATATATAACATTTTCTCTTAAAATAAAATTTAAAAATTATAAATTGCTGGGGTTAAATTCGGTAATATTTGATTTTTTTCTAATTTAATTTTACAAAAAGATTGGGTAAGCCAAATTTGCTGCCCATTACAGACTAGAATATCCCTACAACCAAAAAACCGGAAGGATTTTCCTTTCATTTTCTTTTTTTTTTCTTTTTTTTTCTCTCAATTAAACAAAAGCCCATACATTTCCGGATATTTACTATTTACCCCCACATAATTATTTTTTTTTTTATGATATTTCAAAAAAGAAAAAAAAAAAAAAAAACCCAAAATTTTTACGGATTCTCTTTCAGGATTGATGCCAATCCCGTAACGATCTTAGCTCCTCTATCGAGACTCTTCGGTTTGATCGCCGGAGGTTGCCAGGCCGTCCCTGCCACCGCAGCCTTCTCGCCGTCATTGAAACCTTTCTGCGGAGGAGACGATGAAGCGATCGATTCACTCTCAGGAGGTGATGTTGTCGTTTCGTCGCCGAATATCATTTCTAAGTCTCCGCAATCCGTTTCTGTCGGCGATTGCTCGTTGTTAGAGTTTTCGATTTCTTTTTGCGATGGAATCGGAGGTTTTGATCTGATGTGAGGGGAAAGCCATTTGGCTCTCATGTATTCGGCTTTCCTCCATGGCGGAAAGTGCATCCCCTTCTTTTTCAAGCTTTGTCTCGCAGCCTCCGATACGATCGAGACGATTTGACCTAGACGATCCGGTTTGCCGACGAAGATATTTGGAAGTAATTGGAGGATCGCCTTGTACATTCCGGTTGAACGAGCGATTTCAAACTCCGATCTGAAATCTATGTCGATCAGAAATCTCTCCCCCTCCACTATCACATCGATGTAATCATATTCCCCTACAGGCAGAATTTTCAGATTAATTAGAATCTAATGCAGATGTTTCTATGTTTTTTGTTTTGATTTTGTTTTTGTTTTTGTTTTTGTTCTTAGAGAAGCGCAATGGAGTACCTGCAGGATGTGAAGGGAATTTGTCCCATTTTGATTTACAGATTGAAGAATCGTAACCTAGAGATGAAAGGCCATCTGTGACAACTTTTCTCAAATCGTCTTTCTTCTTGTGAATCTTGTTGTTCTTCTCAACGATCTTCGCGGTGTCGGCTAAGAGGTTTCTCTCGGCTACGCTAGCAGAAAGAATCAGACTCTGATTCCAAAAAAATGGAGTACGATCAATTTCAGTTTCAGAAGCGGAGAACTAAATTTCCGGAGAAGAATGGAAGCGGCATTTACCTTGAGCAAGTCGGAAACATCGGCACCAGATGATCCGATTGGTACAGATTCACCAAGACCACCGCCGAAGTCATCGGACTCATCGTCGGAGCTGTCATTATTGTTCCCGTTGAAGCAATTGCAGCGGTTGCGACCATTTTTCACAGCAGTAGCCACCGATAACTGCTTTTCGTTACTCTCCTCTATAAAACTCTGCACCATTTTAGCCAAACAAATGGAACTTGGCTCGAACTCAGAGCCTCCATCTTTGTTGATGATGAACTGAGCAGCTTCCCCAGCGGCAATCGGCTTCTCCGCAGAAGAATTCTTCAGAACATTTGGGGGACGGTCAAATAGCTTTCTGAGACGCGATTTCAGCACCGGTTTGCCCGGATCAGCACGAATGGCAACTCTTCCAGTAGGAGGATCGATATCAATGGGTTGAATCTTCATCTGAAGACAACAAGAACAGATTCAAACAGGTATTTAGAACACGAATAGTCTAAATGAGGGGGGTTTTAAGCTTAATCTGAACTCTAAAACCCTCAAGCTCTCTGTTTGATGCAGTAATCAGTAATTAATTACGCACCCTCGTCATCTCTGCTCCATTCTCAGAACCAATTAATAAACATCGATTCATAATTAACTCACAGGCTCTGAGTGAACAAAATCGAAGTAGATGCGTCTAGTTTTCCTCTTAATACATTCATCCTCCATTCAGAAATGAAGATAGGAAAGGGAAAACGAAAGATTACACAAAATTAATGAACAATCAGAGAAATTAAAATCCAGAAATCAATGCCTGCAGTTCTTCAAAATTCATTCCTCTCCACCAACCACTCTCCTCATATTGAAAATTACAGACAAAAAACCTCCCGAAAAGTCAGAATATACCAAAAATTTCACCTAAGGAGGCTAGAAATGGATACCTTTCCCCGAATTTCCGTGGAGCTGGAGCGGATAACTTCGTGACTAAGCGAGCGAGAAATTTGGATTTCGGATCAGAGCTTTTCGTGAAACACATGACGGCGATGATCGGAGATTCGAAGAGTGTGTGCAGATTCGGAAGAGTCGGTTACCGGAATATTCATTTCACCGGCCTGATGGTCGTCGCCGGTGAAGATGAAGAAGATGATGATGAAGATAGAGAAATTAGCAGGGATTTTTGTGGCTCTCAAGTGTGGAGTGGGCAAAATTGGGGCTGGACTTCTTTATAGCAATTGCAGATTGCTGACTTGGACCGTTTAGACACGTCATTAACTACATGGCATGGGTTATATTCATATTTGATAATTGAGTTAATGACGTGGTGGATGAAGATATTATCCCGAGGGAGGCAACGTGGCGGGTTCTGATTCATGGTGAGTCAATTATACTGAATTTACGTTAATACCCCCCCTTAAGTTGTGTGGGACTGTTAGATGACCTTTATATCCCGGGAATCTGGAAAAGTCATCATAATCACTCGTGGCAAAATAGTAAATCTCTTGAAAGTCCAAACAAAGTAATGGGGATGCGTATTATTAATGTGCAGTCACTCAGTACGATTGGTCAGTACGTTACTGTAAATATGGGATAAAATACACGAATTCCACAAGATTATTTCCTTATCAACTTTTTAATAATTCTAAAATTTTCCATTTCAAATTTCTCAAAAACTTATTAAATAGTTTTGCAATTTGAAATGAATATGGATTCCACGCTTGATGACCTCGACATTCTTCAGTATCCCTTACGTTCCTTATTTCTTAAGAGTAAAACTATCTTCACAAGCCTCCTACATCCCTTACGACATAGTCCCGTCACCTAAGTTCTTCATTTTTTAAAAGTGAAGACTACCCTTCAAACCAACCCGACTCTTTCCAGTATGCTCTCAAGAGGTCACCCAACAAAAAATTACTTCAACCAAAGTACACTTAATCATGAAGTTCTTATCATTGACCTGTGTGTTTTATTAGTATTGGTAACAATTTTTATTTCGTAAATTTTTCTTAATCATTCTATTCTCGAAATGACTCTCATTCAGATATGATATTGATTCATTCTTGTACCTGTCCTTTACACCCAGTTATCACATATTTTTATTTAGCTTAAAAAAAAATTCAAAATTCAAAAGTTAAAAAATAAAATATGAAGTGTGATGGGTGCAAATTTGTACTAAGCTCAAATTTATACGAGTGGATCAACAAGTCAAGCAAAAAAAACTCACTCAATTTAAAGAATTTTACCCCAAAAACTAACCCACTTGATTGGCCTCGGAGGTTGACCCATAGGGTTGGCCTTAAGACCCACGACGGGATCAACTCAACCCACGAGACCAACCTTACGAGTTTAGTTATACCTATAAACTTTATTCGAATGAAAACTAATTCCTTTGAAGTTGGGATCGAGGCCTACTCGATTGATACAAACCATTCAAACAACTCATTACATAATGGTTCAATTCAGTGAATAACAACTCAATTAATGATCCAATAGTTTCTCGAGGTATTTAGTTACTAAATACCCGAGATTTCTAAAAAAAAATACAATACACTCAATGTATATAATAGAGAACAAAAATAATTATGATTAAAAATGGTACTAAAATGCTATAAAATGGAGACATAATCAAGGAGGTTCCATTAAAGGGGACACAATTCTGCTTTTTTATTATTTTTTCAAATGTAATTATTCTTTTTGTTTAGATAAAGATTATCTGTCAATTAGTCGTTGATTTTAATGAAGAAAATAACAAATGTGTTTTGTTGGATAATCATTATGATTCTTAGTTTTTCTTAAAAATGGTATATAATTAAACAAAAATACTTTTATATATATATATATATATATATATATATATATATATATATAGGTTCTTGAGGGGTATAATTGGGAGACAATTAGGTGTAATTATAAGACATAATGTTTAAGAAAAAGAGAGTACAATTAAAGAAAGTTTGGTTGGGACAACATAATTGATTCATAGTTTGCTTTTCTTTATGGGTTTTCCCTTACGATTTTTAAAACGCATCTGCTAAAGAGAAGTTTACATGTCATTATAAATAATGTTTCGTTCTCCTCTTCAATCGATGTGAGATATCATTGATACAAATTATATTCAGGCGGACCAAACCCTGATCTTATATTCTCTCTCGATCGAGTCAAGGTGAAGACTGATAAATTTGGATAGAGCCTTGCTTTGATGCTATCAAGATCTATAGATCTGTATGATAGAATTGAATGTTTATGATCCAAACTATGCAACTTAAAGTTCAGGGTCATTTTATTTTTCTTGTTACATTTTGTGACGCTCGGGCAAAAAAGAGAAATACAAATAAACAGAGACTACATTTAAATAACAATGGGGCTGAATTGAACCCGAAATTAATTAATACTAAAGGGATTTAACATCATTGAATGGTTTGAAATAATTGAACATTGTTTTGATGATTAAAAGTGAAAGAGGGATTAAGCTAATGATTATGGATGATAAAATAAGAAAGGCTTCACTAATACGTTTGTTTCATCTTTTTTAATGATACTTAGTTGAATTTATTGATTAAATTTTCTATCTTAATTAACCTCATCATTCCCAAACTTTTAAAACCTAATTTATATCAACTTTAAAATGTTTTATTAATATCTTTCAACTTTTTTAAAAATTTAAAAAATACTCATACACTTAGTACCGCGTTTAAAAAGTCCTTAACTTTTATAAATAAAAAATTCTTACCGTTAATACATGGACGGAAACCATGTACTGGAACTTCATAGATTATCTATTTTCTAATGACTTTTGAAAGTTCAGGAGTATTTTTGAAACGTGGTACTAGTTTTATTAATTTATTTTAATATAGATTCATTTCTTATGTTGACGTTCGACGCACGAATATATAAAATTTTCGATGGACTTTGGCCAATAAAAAAAATAAAAAAAAGAGAGGCCAAAAATGTCATTTTCCATCCCAATTGAAGTTGGTTTGAGGGAGTGAATGTTTGATAAAATGTATGTTCATCCACAATTTTTCTAAAGGGGTAGATGAGGGGTCAAATCTTATCTTTTGTCGCATTAAAAAAAATCTTCACATTCGTCTAATACATTAATAAATGTGGTTTCTTTTTATGATTATGATATTCTCGTACATGGCGCGTTATAGATGATATTAGAATGGAACCTCTTCCCGTAGGATATGGTTCAAGTACAAACCAAAATGGATGTTACTAGGCAAGTGATACCCGAGTAAATGAATGATATATGAATGAAACGATACTATATCCAAACGAGAGTGATATTGAGGATATAATTATTAAAAAAAATTAAAAGAATTGATAGTTACGATTTATAACCAAGTGAACTTTCTATTTCGATAGCTCAATCATAAAACCCCAAAGTTAAGTGTGTTTTATCTGAAACAATTTTACGTTAGGTGATTTCCGAGCAATTTTCTTAGGAAGCAAGGAATCACTTTAGTAAGGACAAAACTGTTAGGCTTGAAACAATTTTAAATTAGGTGGCCTCCTAGTAATTTTCCTAGGAGACAGGACAAAACATGTTTTGTTTGGAACAATCTTAGGTTACGTGACTTCCTAGTAATTTTTCTAGAAAGCATGTTAGGTAAGGATAAAACATGTTTCTTTTAGTTTGAGAACACTTTTACATTAGGTGACTTCAGTGTTATGTTCTTCAAGATCATGTTAGTGTATGGGGATTGTTGTCATATACTTCTCCTTTACTCGGACACCACATGCCCACCAGCTTTCATATGGGTTCCGCTCTAAAACTGGTATCGCTAATTTTATTACTAAAATGTTTGTGGGTTTTATGTAAATCAACCCAAAAATTATTATAGTACTATTTTGGGTTTTGTCATTTTGTTTTTGGAATTCTTTTGTCGTTTCAAAATTGTCCAAATAAAGACAAGAACAAGAAAAGGATTGAAAACTTACCCTAATATCCAACCAAACTCATGGGGATTCCAAACTAATCCACCAATCATAGTAATGAAGTTGATGAACATAACACTATTATTATTATTTTTTTTAAATTAGGGAAAAAAAATTAGGGTTTTGAAGATGTCATCCCTATGAAATGACCTATTTTGATGACCTACCTAGGGAAACCTAATTAATTAACCTTAATCAAATATTATTATATTCTAAATTATTTTCCCCTAAGTTATTAAAATTTAGTCAATACCTATATAATATGGGTAGCCGTAGCATAACGAATACCTATCAATTATATTATCGAACATCATAATTTTAAACTCTTATGTATTAAAATGTAAATTGTTTCCACTCTTTTAAGAAAATTTTCGTTCTCCTCTCTAATCGATATGGGATCTCACAATTCACGCACCCTCACTGACATTCTGCCCGATGTCTAGCTTTAATTTCATTTGTAACAATATAAGCCCACCACTAGTTCGCTTTGACCCGTTACGTATTGCCGTTAGCCTCATAGTTTTAAAACGTGTCTACTAAAGAAAGATAATCAATGTGAGTTCTCACACCTTAAAACTTAAATTAATAAAATTAAGAAAATAAGTTTTGAACACGACAATAATTTAAGTGCTTCTATATCTAAATATTAATAACATATATTATATCAGTGTGACGCTAAATAAATACAAATGTACTCAATACTCTTATATTATAAATATGTAAAAAGATAAGATAATGTTTCTTAGGTAGAAGAAAAGATTAGGGTGGGACACAATTTAACATTTTCTATGAATTATTTAGAAATAAAAATAAGGGATTGTGATTGATGACGACATAAAGGTTTAGAATTGGAGAGAAAATAATAACGTTGAATTATTGTTTTAAATTTAAATTGAGAAAATTAATTATAAATTAGTTTGAAGAGGTCATTTAGAATGTTAATAAATTAATTTCAATTTCCTCAAATAATTAAAAAAAATATACAATTTTAATTAGTTATATAAATGGTAACAATAATATTAATATTTAACCCTATTTTTCTTCCTCCTTAATAAATTTCTCATTTTTTTCACACTATCAATTTTCTAGCTAAGAATTTCCCCTCTAAAAAAAAATTAAATTCTCTTTTTAAAAAATTTATTTATTTATTACTTTTAAATTTTATTTAAATTTTAATATATGTCTATTTCTTTTCTCTCACGTTTAAATATTTATTCCATTTTTTTCTTTTTTTTTTTTTTTTTAATTTCTTTTAATATAATTTTAAACTAGAAAACTAACGTAGGTCATGGCTTGACATCTTTTTTGTTTTTTCTTTCTCGAACCAATTTTAATACTTGATATGATCTTAAAATATAAGGGGCGAAGATCGGCCAGTAAGATGATAGAGGATAAGCTTCATCGTCAAGAGAAAAACAACCCAGATCATTAGCTAAGACCTCTAAATGATCACTCATTGATGATAGAGGTAGGAGTGTTGTCTGGGCGATTCTTGGTTTGAGCATTTTTGTTCATAGGTCACTAATATGATAGCCACAAAAATGTTAGAGAATAAAAAGAAATAAAGCAAGTGAATCAGAGTTCCCATAGGTTTCCTAGCAACTAAATAACAGATCCAGAAGCTTTGTTCAAGTTAAATAGTTCAAAGGAATGAAAACATTAGCAGAAACATAGAGAGGCACCTTAATTCTTATGGAACATTCATAACTTGGATAGACTGCAACATGTCTGAGACAGCAATGACAAGGTCACCTGATTTGATCAAGTTTCTGGCTTTGAGCAGCAAAAATATTTTGTTGAGGTTGTTTTCCATGTCGTCTGAGAAGCTCATCCGGAAGGGTATCAAACCCCATTGCAGGTTGAGACGTCTCCTCACTGATGTCGTTTCTGTAAATGCAAAGATCGGGCAATCGGGTCGACATCGGGACAGGAGAGATGCCATGTGGCCTGTCTTTGTGTAGACGAAAATTGCATCCACCTCCAAATTATTGGCTACACAGGAATAAGCAACAGGAGCAGCATTATAAGGAAGTGAGGGATAGATGATAGTAGCATATGAAGAAGGGCTCTTCAAGTAACATGTTGTATGTTGGAATTGAGTAATGACATGAGGTAGTATTTGTGTTCTTTCCTTCTCCCCGTAAGAATCCAAGTCCAACTCCAGCGCTAATAGATATGGTCATTTTTGGGCTTTCCCTTTCGGACTTGGGCTTGAGGTGAACTTGGGCTTTCCCTTTTGAACCCAAATCCAAATCAAAAAGAACAATATCTGCTAGTGGTGGACTTGGGCTTGGGCTTGAGCGGTTACCGTACCAAAGCATAGATCTAAACTACAGTATAGTTGGAGAATATGATAAAGCTTACCCATTTTAGCAGCGGAATTGCAGATCTCTTCTAAGATGCTATCTGAGGATGAAGATCCAACTTCAGGGAGTTCCATAGGTTCATGGCGTTTCTCTTCCCTCCACCATTTCTCAATTCTTAAGCTGACATTTCTCAAAACAGCTAATGCCTTGTCAGGGTACTGGCCCATGGCGGACTCACCAGAAAGCATTAGAGCATCTGATCGCTGCCTAACCGCCTCGGAAATATCAGCAACTTCCGCTCTGGTGGGTGTAGGATATTCGATCATCGACTCGAGAAGCTGTGAAGCAACAATAACTGGTTTATTTAACTGCCTGCATAGTTGGACCACCTTTTGCTGGACTAATGGCACCTGTTCCAGTGGTATTTGTGCTCCTAAATCTCCTCTAGCTACCATGGCTCCATCTGATGCTAAAATAATTTCTTCCAAGTTATTCAATGAGTCCAGACTCTCTATCTTCGCGAGGATGGAAATGTCACTGCATATCGAATTTAAAAACAAAAAAATTATTTAGAAGGCGCCCATATACTAACACATAGTTAAAGATATATATGGTCCACTAAATCTGTGAAAACCAACCATGAGTGTGAGATCTCACATCGATTAGGGAGGAGAACGAAACAATCTTTACCAGGGTGAGAAAACCTCTCCCTAGCAGACACGTTTTAAAAACTTTGAGGGAACTCCGAAAAGGAAAGCCCAAAGAAGACAATATTTGTTACCAGTGGACTTGAGCCGTTACAAATGGTATCAAAGCCAGACACCGAGCGATGTGCTAGCGAGGAGGCTGAGTCCTGAAGGGGGTGGACATGAGGTAGTGTGCCAGCAATGACACTAGGTCCTAAAAGGGGGTGGATTGGGAAGTCCCAAATCGATTAGAGAAGGGAACGAGTGCCAGCAAGAACACTGGGCTCGAAGGGAGTGGATTGTGAGATCCCACATCGGTTGGGGAATTGAACGAAGCATTATTTGTAAGGATGTGGAAACCTCTCTCTAGCAAATGCGTTTTAAAAACCTTAAGCGGAAGCTCGAAAGGGAAAACCCAAAGAGGACAACATCTGCTAGTGGTGGGCTTGGGCCATTACAAATGGTACCAGAACAAGACACCGGGCGATGTGTCAGCGAGAAGGTTGAGCCTCGAAGGGGAGATGGACACGAGGCGGTGTGCCAGCAAAGACGCTGGGTCCTGAAGGGGGTGGATTGGGGAGTCCCACATTGATTAGAGAAGGAAACAAGTGTCAGCGAGGACGCTAGGTCTCGAAGGGGGTGAATTGTGAGATCCCATACATTGGTTAGGGAGGAGAATGAAGTTTTTTATTTTTTTTTTATCAAATCTTGAGGGGAAAGCTCAAAAAGGACAATATCTGTTAGCGGTGCGCTTGGACTATTAGACTGAGAGGTCCTGGCTTCAGACCCAGACTAAAAGAACAATCAGCACACCACCATAATTATGCTTACCTGCCACGAGAACGTGCAGCAATATAGCTTTTGAGATGTTTAATCACTTCAGCAGACTTGACAAACGATATGGCAAGAAAATCAACACCTTCAGCAATTCCAAAATCAATATCCAACCAATCCTGGATTCATAAAACTTGCATTAGACTGGGAATACCGCACTATATCAGGGCAATTTGCACTACTAGGCTGCACAAAAGGTTAACCTCAAACATATGGAGACCACGATCCAGAAGCAGATGCAATTAACTAAGGAAATGACAGTTTAAGGAAGAGGGAGGCGCCTACCTTAGAAGAAATTGTAGGGAGCATGGCATTACGTTCTCGAACTAGATGTCCATCCCTCCAAAACGTTAAATTAGCCCGTGGCAACAACAATCCCGGGTCGGTACACAGGCACTTAACATCAGGACCGATCTTTTCGATCACCTCAAACCTCACCATTCCACCATCAACAAGGAGGTCATCACCCACTCTCACATCTACACAATATCAATTATAATTCAAGATTGATACCAATATCATGGAACTTACTACAATAATGAACGCACATACATCCAATTCTGGGGCTATATTAGATAGTGCATGCATTCAGTAAAAGCCAGAGAGAACTTTAGATTTAGGATAGAACCAGTAACCTTCTGCAAACCCTTCATAGTTAACATTAATAGTGCGTTCTGGGAGTGTTGAATCAAAAGCTCGGACACTGAATGTCCAGATTTCACCGTCCTACATAGAAAAGAGCAAGCAGTTAAACATGACCCACCAACTTCTTGAAGTGATTCTTACCCGTTATTATTTTCTTTGGACTTTTCCTCAAAGTTTTAAAACACATATGTTAGAGAGAGGTTCCACACCCTTGTAAAAAATGATTTGTTCCCTCTCCAACCGATGTGGGATCTCACAATCCATCTCCTTCAATCCACCCCCTTCAAGGCCTAGCATTCTCCGGGCACTTGTTCCTCTCTCCAATAAATGTGGGATCTCACAATTCATCCCTTTTTGGGGCCCAATGTCCTCACTGACACTCGTTCTCTTCTCCATAGACGGTGCGAGACACTGGTTGGAGTAAGGCTATACTCTCTCCATAGACGCGTTTTAGAAACTCATTTTCATTAATGGAAGATAAAGTTTTTAGTTTCAGACAAGATTTCGTGACAAGTAGCTTATGATAAAAGTATATTTAGAAGCCTCGACACAAGTTCGCAACACACTATATGATGAAAGGACCCATCTTAGTTTCAAAACATAAAATGTGTAATAGCTTTAGTGGATTTTAGAGTTCCAGGCAGAAGAAACTTGAAATCTAAACGTTTCTCAGTGACTGAATCAACAACATAATCATGATCGCCTGTTGGGTAAGCTAGGCAAATCCCAGTATTCGAATGCAGTCGGAAATTTTTAAATCTTGGGCAAAAATTAGAATGAATTCGACTGATTATCACACAATAAGATGAAAAACGATAAAGAACCGAAGAACTTACTTCCGCTTTAGCCGAAGAAGCTCCACCAAGATCACCCATGTGAATTTCACTCCCTTCAGTATCCATCATGATAGCGACCGCATAGCCCTTCTCCTCATTGAGCCTCCGTACGCGTTCAATTACCATCCGATGCCAGTCTCGAGTTCCATGGCACATATTGATCCTTGCGACATTCATCCCGCCAACAGCGAGCGCCTCGAGCTGCTCGAATCCGCAGGTAACAGGGCCAATGGTGCACACGAGCTTCGTCCTCCTGGTGCTCCTGAAGCCATTCTCCTTCAATTCAGCCTCCGTCACAGTATCGACCTCAATCGCGGTGGAATCAGACATAACAGGCACAAACTCCCTAGTAACAGAAGAGGACAGAGCTCCACCTCCGCCGGTGGAGCCATTTTCAGAAACCAAGACTTGGGAAGTGAAAGCAGATGACAGAGGATTGGAATCCGGAGAGGAAGAGGCTCTGATTGACGATTTTGTGAAGGAGAGAGGGAAGCGGAAAGCGGCGGTGGACGGAGAGGGTTTTGAGAGGGAGTGTTTGGAGAGAGAAATGCCGGGAGAGCGGGTGGCGGAGGTGAAAATTTGCAGAGATTGTGTCATTGTGAGGGGAAAAGTGGGAAGTTCAGAGCTTCAGAAATGGCTGCCGGAAGATCCAGGGCCCAAAACGGCTTCAAGCTTTGGGACTGAATGGATCAGATGAGGTTTATTGGGTTTTAAAGAACGACGTGGACGGTGCCGATTGGTTTCTCTAATTTCCTGCTTCAATGTGTGAGACAAATATGTCAGACAATACGAGAACGAAATTGGAACTTCTCATATTTGGGTCGGGTCGAGGAGTTATGTTTTGCCCGTGAGATGTTTGATCAAGTCCAATAACGAGCGAAACTCTCGTTTTGCGTTGCTGAGACATGCTCCTAAGGATCAAGTTTTTACAATCGAAGATCACCGAGGACCCGAGTGACGTGCCAGCATGATTAATTGAGTGCCAGCTTGTAGCAATGCTATCAACAATCAGGGAGCTTGATCCTTTCGAACGAAACACTTTCGAGTTTGTGCTTTAGTTTAATTGCTGCTAGCGTACTTTGTTGCGTTCATTTCCTCTTGCTCTCACTCTCACACTCTCTCTCTCTTTCTCTCTCGTTTATTCTCATTTTCATTTTTTTTATTTTTTTTTAATGTACATTCAACTCAAACATTTTCTCTTCGCACCATCATCAAATCAATGTTTTAAAAAATATGTCAATCTCTTCAAACAATTAAGAATCGTAATTTTGATCATGTTCTTCGACATTTGGTGGACTACAAAATAGAAGGGTAGACGAACAGTGTTTCCTTATTGACAAGGTATAATTGAATATCAAAAGCGTAATCACATTACTAGAACAAAAAATTAAAGACGTATTGAAGTTAGAGACCTTTAAATAAGTCGTGTGCGGGAGTTATGAATAGAGGGCTAGAGAAGGAGTGATATCGAGATGAGCTATAAGTAGGAACTAGCTTGGTACCATGGCTAAAACGAAAGCCATGATTAGGGGCATAGAGCTAAAGCTAGCACTCGAGACAAAGCTATTATAAATATCAACAGGAAATGTTCAAAACAGTCATATTTTGCACAAAAACTCGATATCGTTTCGAATAAGAACATTAAAAAAAATGAATCGGGTTATCAAAGTTCCACTTTAATTCGCTTAAATGATCCCGAATATTGCAGAAAAGAATGTGCAAAGTGAAAGGGAAGAGCTTTATGGGAGGTGTTTTCATAAATGAATACAACATTTGCTTTAGAAAAACTATTCACAATGTACCTAAGTTGAATGAAGAAACTCTTCAAAGCAGCCATGATCATCACAACATAACAATCTCCCAATCTGTATAAAAATTCAAAGAGAAATCAAAAACACCATCACAATACCCAGCATCTGCAACCTTTAGAATCCGGCGGACCTTCGAACCATCGATCCCATAGCGGGTTTAGAGGGCCACGGGTTCTGCAGCCGACCAAAAACGAGATCAAGGAAGATTTTAAAGGTCTGTTGTTGAAGACAAAGCACTGAATTTAAAAAGAAAGAGCAGAGATCTTACTGTGGGAGAAGGGGGTCTGGTCTTGTTTCCACGTTGATCAGCATTCTGAAAGGTTCAAAACACAGCAATTTCACAAATGAATTGGACATATTTTCTATGGATACTCAATCAACAGATCCCTAATGAATTATATCATGCTTACTCTTTGCATTTTGTTGATGCCTTGTCCAGTTTATCAAGCTGTTCCAGTTCTTCCTGCATTCGAATTCATAATCGTAACAAAATTAATCCCCCTTGGAGCATATCCATGCTAATAATCATAATCAAAAAGCCCGTTATAATTTGAACTTTTGAATCTAGTGGTGATTTAATAGGAGTTCTAAGTTTATATCTATGGAATGCTATTCATATTGCTGCATATTAGTAGTCATTGAACAAGGACATAGTAGAGATCGCTTAGATATATATGAGTAGATTAAAAAAGTTAAGGGCGTGTTTGGAGAGGGATTTTAAATTGAAGACATGTTTTGGATTCATTTCGAAAATGATATAAAATTCCTCTCGATCGGTTCTAACTTTGATTTACTCTAGTAGTGTAAGCTTTGAAGATTGAAGGTGATTCTTGGGAAGAGATGTACCAGTCCCAAGTCCAAGCCCACTACTAGCATATATTGTCATCTTTAGGCTTTCACTTCCGAGCTTCCCCTCAAGGTTTCCACACCCTTATAAGGAATGCTTCATTCTCCTCTCCAACCGATGTGGGATCTCACAATCCACCCCCTTGGGGGCCCAACGTCCTCGCTGGGACACTGTCCGGTGTCTGGCTCTGATACCATTTGTAACAGCCTGACCCCACCACTAGCAGATATTGTCCTCTTTGGACTTTCCTTTTCGAGCTTCCCCTCAAGATTTTAAAATATGTCCACTAAGGAGATGTTTCCACACCCTTATAAGGAATGTTTTGTTTCCCTCTCCAATAGATGTAGGATCTCACAATCCCGCCCAGTGTCTAGCTCTGATATCATTTGTAATAGCCCAAGCCCACCGCTAACAGATATTATCCTCTTTGGGCTTTCCCTTCCGGGATTCCCCTCAAGGTTTTAAAATATGTCCACTAGAGAGAGCTTTCTATACTCTTATAAGGAATGCTTCGTTCCCCTCTCTAATTAATGTGAGATCTCACAATCCACCTCCTTGGGTGTCAGCGTCCTCGCTGGCACACCGCTCGGTGTCTGGCTCTAACAACATTTGTAACAGTCCAATCCCACCACTAGTAGATATTATTCTTTTTGGGTTTTCCCTTCTAGGCTTCCCCTCAAGGTTTTAAAGCGCATCTCTCAGGAAGAGGTTTTTACACCCTTATAAGGAATGCTTCATATCCCTCTCCAACTTACATGGGACCCCACAAGTCAGACATTCATGAGAGGAGTACAGGTACATATTTGGCTTCTTATGGTCACAAGAAGAACAGGAAAAACAAGGAACAACATCCTTCAGTTTGTTCTTTACGATTGAAACAGAAGATTTCTCTTGAGCCAACACTTCTCCTTTAACCACCATAATTCTCAAGCTATGATAACAAAGATAATCTATTCGTCTTTGAATGTTGCTTCTGAGCATCAACATTTTCATCCAATCTACAACTATGGAGTGGGAATCAACATCCACAACAGTGACATTCACAGTTTCCCTTCAGAACTATCAGAACAGAATCAAAGTAAACAAGAACACCAGCACAAAAAAGGCAGAAAAACAGTTCAGAAACATTTGAAATGGAAGAACAGAGCTCATTCAACAACAGTTCCAGCTCCAATCCAAATTTCTCGAGTACCCAATTTCAGAAATGGCGTTTTAAACATTTAGGAAGTGATAATTTAACACTAATCATTCAAAGTCACACACAATCAGAACCCTCAAACGAAAGAGAAAAAAGGGACTAACCTCCAGAATCCTCGCTTCTTGCTCGAGCCGCTTCACTTCAGCCTGTATCCTATGTTTTCCTCTGGTATCAATCGAAGAAGAAGAAGAAGACGAAGAAGACTGAACCCGTTGGGCTATCGGGCTCGTCGATTCGGACATACCCGATCGCTCCTCCAATTCCAAGAACCAAAAATTCAAACCCTAAAGTTGGATTCTACTAATAATAAGTCAAAAAACGATCAAAGAGACGCCATTAGAGACGAAAAGAATGAAGACCCACAAGCGATTATGGCTATTCCTCGAACCCCTTTTGCTGTAATTTGATGGATCTGACCAGAGAGAGAAGACAAGTTAGCAGCCGCTAAGGGTCAGTTCTTTTGGTGGGCCGCTTTATTCAGCCTTGTTTTGACCCTTTCAGGCGAGTGGAGAAGAAAGAAATATAAAAAAAATTCCAACTATGTGTAGTTTTTTTTGTCTGTTTTTGTCCCTTTTTTCTTCAATTTTGTCCATTCATTAAACTATGCAGAGCAAGTACGCAGCACAGTAGAATGGGGACGGCAATGACTGAAATTCGAGGCTAAAATTAGGGTTCTAAGATTTTGAACAGGTTTTTGCAGGTGCTTTGTTTTGGAAGTACTTCGGAATATCAAATCTTCATAACACTTTGAATTATTCAGAAACTTTGGCATGTTCATCTTTAATTCAATAAATTTCACTTGCTTTATTCACATGTTTATCAACAAAATTTGTTAGTATAAGTACTAATTATTAGACATTGTCTTAATTCATTCATGTACCCTCATTTACTCATGTTTTAGAAAGATTATGAGCCTCTAACTCAAAAGAACAATGTTTGAGATCCCTCGATTGGAGAGTGTCTTGTAAGGATGTAGAAACTTCTCCCTAACAGACTTGTTTAAAAACCGTGAGACTAACAATGATATATGATGGATCAAAGGAAAAATATCGACAAACAATTGTTGTCTTAATTTAATGACATACCTACATTAGAATAATTTTATTTAAGTAATTTTGAGCTAATTTAAATTAGAAATCTTAATGATAATCATTAATAGGATTTCTAATTTAAATTAACTCAAAATCACTTAAATAAAATTATTATTGTAAAAAATTCTATAAAGTTTTAAACATAATTAAAAAAAATGGCTAAATTAATGAAAATTTGTTAGTATTTATTTAATTCCTGAATATCTAAATTAAATTGACATAATAATTAGTTTGAGATTTAAATTAATTACAAAATACCACAATTAATCCAAAACAAATACGATCCTAATTTAAATTTTTTAAAAAAAAATCTCTTATTCCCAAAAAGGAAAATGTTTTTACACTTATAAAAGAAGAACCCTCCGGCGTGACAGTACGCTGAGGGTCCGAAATGTGACCAATAAAGATTAAAGAAGCATTTATTTGAAAGAAAGGTGACGGTGGGGAACGGTATCGTAGCCTTTTTTCCAATTCAAGAAACCTCTCTTCCATCTCCGGAGGGCTAGGAGTGTACTCTGGGGAAGAAAAATGGCGTTCACAGATCAAATCACTAACTGAAATTGACTGAGAGCTTATTCTATTACAATTCCATCACTTCAGTTCCGGATTAATGGCGTTCCGATTTGGAGTTTGTCCACGCGCCACCGCCATCTCCAACTTTCCCCAACTCAATGACAAGAACTTTCTCATTCTCCCTCACGAACGAGAGGTTGAGATTCGGCGGGCGAGAGGCACGAGGAGATTGAGAATTAGGGTTTCGGATGGAGAAGAATCGTATCTCGGGATGTGGAAGAACGCGGTGGAGCGCCAGAGGAAAGCTATTGAGTTTCGGAAAGTTGTGGAGAATACTGTGGGAAATGACGATCGCAATGACGGTGATCGAAGTGATGATCAGTTGGCGGAGAAGAGCGAGGAGTTTAGTAAGATTCTTCAGGTCCCGACGAAGGAAAGGGATAAGATTCAGCGGATGCAGGTCATACATCGAGCCACTGCCGCCATTGCAGCTGCTCGTGCACTTGTTGGTGAGACTAGAATTGTAGCTGATTCGAATACTTCTTTGAATTTGAATAGTAGGAATGACGGTGGACTGCTCGATCGTGAAGAAGGTATTATTAACATTATTGGATCTTGAAGAACTGATCTATTTGTTGATTATATGAGTTGAAGTCAAGTTACACATTTATATAAATTCTAGGCTATTTTCTCTTCTGTATTTGACCTTCTTTCAAGTTGAACTTTGAATATTACAAGTAGTTGGTACATTTCCGTTTGGCTTGTTAGCGAATGAATAAACTTTCATGTTTGACCAGGCATATCTTCTCTGAGTTTCAAGCTTAGAAAATTGATTGGTTAATATAGATCTGCAATCAACATCCTAATACAGAAAATAATGACAGTGTTTCTAGTGTTACAATCACAATTTTCTTGATAGCGAACTTTTGTGATGTGCAGCACTCACTCCCAATACTGAGTGAGTCAAGCCAATTTGGATTCTTGTCGCCTACGGCCAGGCAATATATGCTCAAGTCTCTAGCCCCGTTTGAGAAGAAGGTTTTAGAAACGAGGGCAGAGTGATTTTTGAAAGAGAGTTTGAAAGCAAAGTTGAAAGAAGGTTCGAAAGTCGTTATATGATTATATGCAAAGAAAGAAACACCATAACTTTAATATCATATAACTCAGGTGGGAAGAATTGACAATTAGTCACATTCTCCTATAGAACATTTTGAGGTGATTCAGGTCTGCTAGGCCTAGACGTGTTTTCGCCGAACGGTCATACAAAATCTAGGTGGGAGGAGTTAACGACTAGTCACATCCCCTATAGTATATTTTGGGGCAATTTAGGTCTGACAGGCCTAGACATGATTTTACCGAATAGTCATACAAACAGAAAATACAATATTAAGACAATACAACATGAAATCCAATAAAGGGTTCGGTGTGGTGTGAGAAACACGCCCTGGAGAACATGACCATGACAACTAGCACGCCTAGAAAAGAATAGAGAACTAGTGTTATTGTGGTTTAGTAATTTGAAGGAGACAATTTAATGGTTTATGTATTTAGACTTGTTAACTTCTTATGTGGTTGTTTAGGCTCTCTTACTAACTCTTTATTTTTCTATACTGTTTTTGATTCATCTAGCATCATCTGAATTTCAAAGCGAGAACACCCTGCTACCCAAGTCTGAAACTTCACCAACTGCGACCCCTGGTCCAGATTTCTGGTCTTGGACACCCCCTCCAGATAATGATGGGAATGGTAATGCTTTCAGTGAGTTGCGACCAATTGAAAAATCACAGGCATATCCAATGCTATCCAATTTTGTTAAGGAGAAAGAGCCTCCGGTGGGATTTCTCTCAATTCCTTTTCAGAGTGAACTTCCTGAAAGCGTCAAACCTCTTCTACCACCTTTTCAATCATTGATGGACATTGAAAAGTTAGAATCATTGGAAACCAGTACAGAAACTCATTCCTTGGAAGAAGATGAAAATGTTGGGATGGAGTTTTCAGTACTTGCAGCAGAAGCATCTCAGGCGCTTAGTAGCATAGATAAAGAATCAACAAAAGGAATAGATTCAGATGGGTCACGATGGTGGAAGGAGATGGGAGTTGAGCAGAGACCGGATGGAGTGATTTGCAAGTGGACACTAACAAGGGGAGTTAGCGCAGACCTCGCCACTGAGTGGCAGAACAAGTATTGGGAAGCTGCTGATGAGTTTGGTTATAAGGAACTTGGTTCAGAGAAATCTGGCCGCGATGCCTATGGAAGTGTTTGGCGTGAATATTGGAGAGAATCTATGCGGCAGGTCAGTTTAAATTGTTAATGATTTGCTTGCTTCTGTTGCATTATCCTTGTAAAATATTTGCTTTATGCAATCAGTTAAAGTCTCAATAGTCTTTGTTTTATGCACTCACATAAAGTGCTTAATGGTTAGTTCGAATCCATATGCTAGTTTGCCAAATTTGAAAACGAAGTTAAATCATTTCATTGGATATTGCGAGAAGATGGAAATGCCTTTATGAGTGTGTAATGTACAATCTGTCTGTTGATATATAACAAATTCTTTGGTGTCTCTCTCTCTGATACTTGAGAAGGATTCGCTGATGTTTCGATGTTGGGAAATGATCTCTAATGTGGATCCTGGAAATTGCTTCATGTGGTTCCTAATTTCAACCATGGCAGCAAGCAGTCCTTATTATGACCATAACTGAACTTTCTTTCTTCCAGGAGCAAGGCCTTGTTCACCTTGAAAAAACTGCAGACAAATGGGGGAAAAATGGAAGTGGCACCGAGTGGCAAGAGAAATGGTGGGAATATTATAATACCTCTGGTCAAGTTGAAAAAAATGCTCATAAATGGTGTAAAATTGACCCGAACACGTATGTCGATCCTGGTCATGCTCATATCTGGCATGAAAGGTATCAAAATTTTTCAAATGTTGGAGATGCTAATCACCTGTTGTTCTTGTTGTCCTCTTGACTTGGTCTTTTGTGATGCATTCTCAATCCTCTGAATTCCTTTTTCGAGATTTCGTACGTTTAATCTGGTGACATGCTTCTTAAGAAATTGTCTATTTGAGTTTGCTTTAGCATGTAACTTTCTTCTTGCAGATGGGGTGAAAAGTATGATGGACAAGGTGGCAGCATCAAGTACACAGATAAATGGGCTGAAGGATGTGAAGGTGATGGTTGGACGAAGTGGGGCGACAAATGGGACGAAAACTTCGACTCGAATGGTCATGGCATCAAACAGGGGGAAACATGGTGGGAAGGTAAACATGGAGAACGGTGGAACCGTACGTGGGGCGAGGGCCACAGTGGTTCAGGCTGGGTTCACAAGTATGGCAAGAGCAGCAGTGGGGAGCATTGGGACACACATGTTCAGCAGGAAACCTGGTATGAGAGATTCCCACACTTCGGCTTTTATCACTGCTTCAACAATTCAGTCCAGCTCCGGGAAGTTCAGAAGCCATCTGAGACGTCTTTGTAAGTCTTCTTTTCGTACTGCTTAGTGAATATAAAAACTTGCAGTATTATAGCTCATTTTGAAGAAAATTGAATGCTTTATCGGAGTGGATACCGTTTTTCTGTCATTGTACATAAAATAAAAGCTTTAAACTTTGCTGAGATGATTTTGGATGGCTGCAATTTAAAGAATCACGACTCTTGATAATGGTATGATATTGTCCTTAAAAGACCTCGTATATATGAAAATGAATTCCTTACTTATAAATCCATGATCAACCTCTTATTTAGCCTATGTGGAATTCCTCTCCCAACAATCCTCAATAGTCCTCCTCTCGAACAAAGTACACCATAATAAAGCCTCCCTTGAGACCTATGGAACCTTTGAATAGTCTCCCCTTAATCGAGGCTCAACTCTTTATCTAGAGTCATCGAACAAAGTACACCATTTGTTTGATACTTGAGTCACTTTTGACTACACCTTCGAGACTTTCAACTTCTTTGTTCGGCATTTGAGGATTATATTGATATGGCTAAATTAAGAACATAGCTCTGGTACCATGTTAGGAAACCAGATGATATGATATTGTCTACTTTAAGCATAAGTTTTCATGGATTTGCTTTTGATTTTTTCCAAAAGTCTCGTACTAATGGAAATGTATTCCTTACTTATAAGTCCATTATAAATAAAAAAAAAAAAAAAAAAAATTGATAGTGATTATGAAAAAATATACCATTGAAGATCATGGAAGAGCGAAAACTGCGTACATTTTGTCTTTATCTCCAATTTTCAAACTTGTTGGCCCCCCAACTTATATGTCATAACTATGAAACTTTCCATATCGATTTTATTTTATTGCACTAAGAGAACAACATTCATACATGCATCCATACAAACATGTTCGAGCATGCCTACATCCATGCGTGCATGCATACTTCAAAAAAAAACTTACAAACATGCATGCATGCATGCCTACATCCATACATACATGTATGCATACATAATTGAAAAGAAACGTGCCTTCATCCATGCCTGAAAGCATAATTAAAAATAAGATTTTTACTAAAATTTATGTGGTCCATTTTTCCTATTAAATTATAAATTTGGTTTTTGTAATTTCAATTTAATTTCAATTTAACTCTATATGTCCAATAAATTTTAAATTTAATTATTCAAAATTTATTAATATTTCCAAAATTTATACAATTAAAGATGAAAATACAAGATTAAATTTATACATTAAAAATATACAACTTGGTATATTGCTACGTAAGTTCCATTAAATAACGATCTAAATACAATGTTTGAAATAAATAAGAATCGAGTTTTTTTTTTTTATAATTTGTTTCTACAGATAATCAAATAAATTCTCTTGAAAAAGGAAAATAAAAACCACCATATAATTAAGATTTTTCATGGAACTCTACAAAAGTTGAATGCCATTATTTTTCTTCTAAACTTGAACTTCTAAGAAATTGTCCAAAACTTTGACCCGAGTGAAATTCGGCTTACAATATATAATTTTTATAATTTAAATTCTCCTAAAAATTAATATTGAAATCTACTTCAAACCATAACCTCCCAACACATGGGTATCATTCTCATATTCATGGAGTATAGGGTTGTTATAATATCTTTTTATTCGCTATCAAAATTTAGTAAACTTTTTAAAAAAATTAATAAAAATTTGAATCTATGAGCTTTTGATTGATTGGGCGTGGCCTTTATATATACTCGTATAACCCATAAGGACTCTCCTCTCTCTCTCTCTCTCTCTCTCTCTCTCTCTCTCTTCTGAAGGAGATGTGTTAGTTCCCTTTCTAAGGTTTCCATGGAGATGGGGGAAGCTCTAACTAAAGAACAAATGGATGAGCTTAGAGAAGCTTTTCTTTTGTTTGATAAAAACAGAGATGGTGGGTCATCTTCTTCTTTCGTTTTCTGTAACATCATGATTGAATTCTGTTTGAACAGTTCAATTTACGTCTGTTTATGTTGGGAATTGAACGAGCAGGTTGCATCACTCTTGATGAACTTAGAACAGAGATAAAAAAATTGGGTCAAAATCCCACGGAGGAAGAGCTGAAGGACATGATTAGAGAAGTCGATGCCGATGGCAATGGAACCATCGAGTTCTGGGAGATTCAGATATTGATGTCCAACATCATGAAGGTCCGCCATTTCCAGAGAGGCTGATTTGAATGGTGATGGCCAAGTCGATTACCCTGAGTTCGTCAAGATCATGACTGAACATGCCTCAGAAATCCTATCAAAACGAGGCCTTTTCTAATGATAATATGATAACCAAAGAAAGAAAGATGAGCCTGGTTTGATTTGTATATTAGTATTTGAGTTCATGTCAATTTGGAAGCTATAGGAGTTTATGGTTTAAATGCAAAGAAATGATATTGATGTATGGTTTGGAAGCTAAAGAAAGCAAAAAGAGCTTATATTATGATGTGCTGAATTAGCTGAGCATTCTTGGTTGAATTTAGAAGACAGGTGATGAGAATTTTGAGGTATTTTTAGAAATTTCTTCGATGTCGATGTCGATGTCGATATCGATGTTAATAAGTGTCTTTTTGCTACTCGAGCTCGAGAGCGGGTTGTCTGTGTGGTTGGTGTGTAATCATTCTTCCAAACAAAACCAGAAAGCTTGACCAAATCTATCTAACTTCATTTCACTTTCTTGGTAGTTACCTGTTTTCTTTGTAAAGGCAAAAGTTCAAGTTTCTTTCACAGATTATGATGCTAAGTTCTGAAGACTAGCAGCTCCCATTTGAGGTTTGTTACGATGAGGTAAAGTTGAAATTCGGTTTGTTTGAAATTCAACATCGGGTGGAGAGCGGAACGAGACATTAAGAATGTGAAAACCTATCCTTAGTAAATACGTTTTTAAAATTATGAGGCTGACGACGATATGTAACGGACTAAAGTTTAGTGTTGGGCTTGGACGGTTACAAATGGTTTTAGAGCCCGACATCAGGCGGTGTGCTAATGAAGACGCTGGCCCTCAAAGGGGTGGATTGTGAAATCTCACATCGATTTGAGAGGGGAACGAAAAATGTAAACTTTTTCCTGACAGACACATAATGAACTAAAACCGACATTATCTGCTAGCGGTAGACTTAGTTTTATTCTTCTGTTTCCTGCTTCAATATGAACACGGAAGTCAATGCCTGAAGGTTAATACACAGCCACAAATGAAACTCCTATCTTTTTACACAATAAGATCAGCGAAAGACAAATACTTCCATAAAAAAGTTAGCCTATAAGAGAACTTTTGGTCCCATCCTCTAGAGTAAAGCCTTCTAACCAATTCATCTGCTTACCGCTAGTAGATATTATCCGCTTTAATCCTCGTAAAACACGTCTTCCAGGGAGAGGTTTCCACATTTTTGTAAGGAATGTTTAGTTCCCCTCTCCAACCAATGTGCGATCTCATAATCCACCCCTCTTGGAGCCCAACGTCCTCACTGGCACACCACCTCGATGACTGACTCTGATATCGTTTGTAAACAACCAAGCCCACTGCTAGCAGATATTGTTCGTTTTGACCCAACCTCACGATTTTGAAATGTGTGTTTTAGGAAAAAAATTCCACACTTTTATAAGACTCCAACCGTAGGATCTCACAGTATTCCAGTTCGGAAAGAGACAACCAGTCCAGAAAGAGAAATTCAAACTTACCATGCTATGCTAGAATCACACTTATATTACATAAAAATGAAAATCGAAATGCATCACACTTAAATTTTACATGCCCGTGAGCATATATGTTACAGGGCTAGGCCAATGCCCAAATGACTTTATTCAGCTCAAGACACCTAACAGAATGTCAAGTTTATATCACAAACAGGAGCATAAAGTGTTGTGCTGAAATCCTGTGATGTACTATGATCTACAGGATTTAAGCTGTGCTACAGCTTCAGGTTTGGGGATACTCCCAATGTTTGCTGGAACTAAGCTTTCGTAGTATTCGACCAATACGCTCCAGCCACCGGGACACATAAACCCATCTGGAGGGTTCTCCTTATTCCTTGCAAGAGTTCGCATCTAACAAATACCAAGAAGAGACCCCGACTCAGAATGTTTCAGTTTGTTCCTTCTAGGCCTAGCCTAGATTCTTGTAAGGAATGAAAAAGATTTTCTGTAATATTCCAAGCTCACCTCTATTAGATACTGTCATCTTTGAATTTTCTCTTCTAGGTTTTCCCTCAAGGTTTTAAAACATATTTGCTAGGGAGAGATTTCCACACCCTTATAAGGAATGCTTCATTCTCCTCTCCAACCGATGTGGGACATCACAATCCACCCTCTTGGGAGCCCAGCGTTCTCACTGGCACAACACTCGTGCCTAGCTCTAATACCATTTGTAACAGCCCAAGCCCACCGCTAGCAGATATTATCCTCTTTGGGCTTTCCTTTCCCTTCTGGTTTCCCCTCAAAATTTTAAAACGCGTCGGCTAGGAAGAGATTTCTACACCCTTTTAAGGAATGTTTCGTTCTCTTCTCCAACCGATGTGGGATCTCAAAATCCACCCCCCTTGGGAGCTAGCATCCTCGCTGGCACACCGTTTGGTGCCTAACTCTGATGTCATTTGTAACAGCCCAAGCCTACCGCTAGCAAATATTGTCATTTTTGGGCTTCCCCTCGAGGTTTTAAAACGCGGCTGCTAGGGAGTGGTTTCTACACCCTTATAAGAAATGTTTCGTTCTTCTCTCCAACCAATGTAGGATCTCACACCCCTCTTTTGTTTTTTAGTTTTAGAGACAAAAGACAGTAATTTCCTGTTGGAAAAGCTATGAAACGACATCGATTCTCTCGACTTGCAGAGATTGGTATGAAGAAGTACCTTGGTGCCTGATATGAAGAGGAAATCCTGAGGTCTTGAAGGATCAAAAAAGGCCATTTTGCCTCGAGTTTTGTCATATGCAGCAACCTGCATTATAATTGGAAGTTGGAACTAAAGGATATGTAGAAATATGAAGTGATTGTGGCAGAAAAGTTGCAAGTTCATATGATACCTTGAAAGGAAGGATATTTAGGCGCTCTAAACCAGGAGCCATGCTCAATACTTTCTTCCCATGGTCAGGATCATAAAGGTCCCTCTTCTCAGTAGGATGGCCCATACCAGCAGGATCTCGACCAACAATGTAAAAGTTAGCCCCTGCATTGATCCTTGCCTTTGCGTGCCACTGCACCTCGGTTGGACCGGCGTAGTGCATCGGCGATGGGAAAATGGAAACAACGGTCGTCTCGGGATCAAGAACACCATCTTCAAGAACCTAATGAAGTGAGTTTCAAGAGTGAGTTGGTAGCATTGTGGAAATATGATATGAAAGGAGGGGTGTGGTACCTTTTGATGTTGTTTGATCCTCCAATGAAGAGGAACATCATCAGCCTTGGTGTAGCCACCCAATGGATTAAGCAAAAGGATAGGGTTGGTGTAGCCCATATCAAGAAGGCGTCGACGAGTATCGGTCATGAGCAGAGCATGACCGTTATGCACCGGATTGCGAAGCTGGAAAGCGAACACTGCATCGGCATTGCGGCTGATGAACTCGTTGCGAAGTTGTGCAGGCGATAATCGAAACGAGTCGAGGCCATCGTGGTACTTGATTGGTTCAATGACCTCTAGATCACCTCCTATCAACCAATTTCCAGCATTCTTAATAGCCTCATCAACATAAGGAAGACCTGGAGCTGTTGTTCCCCATGTTCTTGCAATCCTTTCTTCCTTCGGTTGCTTGTATATCTCAATACTGCTCGAAAAAAAAATTATAACTCGAACAATTAAATTGAGTTTAAAAATGTTCAATCTTCTCGAAAATGGAAGTTCAAATTCTCTTACCCACTTGTACTAAGAAAAACCTTCGAACACTCCTAGCTACAATAATTCCAAACTAAGTCTTAAAATGTCAATATCTATAATAGTAAATAACGTATCAATTATTATTATAAAAAAAATTAAAAAAATCGAACTCTTTCATAAAAATTACAATTTTTTAGTTTAATCACTCTTGATCGAGAAATTCTATTTTTATCTAATCAAGTAAAAAAAATATATATATATGAACTTGGTTCGTGTTAGCTGCCGTTCTAATCCTATACTGATAAAGAGAATATTGTCCCGGCTTTGTTTAAAAAAATTCGACAATAAACTAACGTGTAGATTAAATATAAAATTTATCGATACGTACATCAATTAATTAAAACAAATGTTTACGAGCTTACGATAGGTTTAAAAAAAATATATGAGTAGCATGCGAATTGGAAAATTATAAAATTTTAATATAATGTTTTTATATGAAAAATTAAATACAAGGCATATTTATAAAAGCCCAAAAAATTTACTCTTTGTTTAAAAAAATAAAATATAAAATGAGAAAAAAAAAAAAAGACGGTTAAAACAAAAGGCGTGATCTTACTCATTGAGAATTGCAACCGGGCGATCATCGGAGCCGAAGAGCGCAACCTTAGAGGAGGCGCCGATTCGGGTCTTGACGGCATCGTCGATGGCCAAAACGATGGGCACCGACATGTTAACAACCGATCCATCATGAAGACGGAGCGAATTGAAATGAAGCGTTTGGAGGAACTCGGATTCTCTCATGAACCCGGAAAGAGGGCTAGCCCAGCCCTCGCTCAGAATGTGCACCCATTGCAGATCGATTCGCGACAGCTTGACTCGGGGCAGACTCAGAGCCTCCCGATTCTTGAAAGCCCTCATGGATTCGTCCACAATAAGGTCCATAAGCTTGCCTCCATCCGGGTCGATCAACCCGCACGAGACCCGGATCCGACGGCGAGCGTTGTTTCTAATCCTGAGAGAAATTGGGAGTTGAATCGACGGTGAGATGGTTTTGACGAAGGTTATTGGAGACTGGGGGAAGGCGTTTGTGGGTTTGATGAAGGCGGCAGCCATGGACGCCATTGGAGGTGAAGACCCAAGCTCAGGCCCCGCTTCGGTTCTGTTCTTCTCTGTTTCTTTGTTGAACGGTTTTAATAATTAATGGCATGATAAATTCGGTTTATTATGCGCCAAAACTAAAAGGTACTTTTTTTTTTCTTTTTTCTTTTTTAATTTGAATTATTATTATTTTTCTAATAATCCATAGTTTTTAAAAGAAATAAAATTCTTTTTCGCAATAATTGAAAAAAATATGGTAAATTGATTTTATTCAATAGTAATGTAATAATATTATTTTATAATATAAGCAAAATTCAATAAAAATTAAAATTTTAGATGAGATGTGGAAGAATTTAATCATTTTAATCATTAAATTATTAAAACCTTTAATTATTAGTTGAGAAAAACAATAGTAAAATTTCTTTGGAGGCCGCTCACGATCTTATACGTTATGTTCATAAACATTCTTGGATGTTCAACTCTAAAAAAACGCTACACCATCAAAGTTTTAATTTCTCCCGACCCATTTGATTATGGGAAGTAAATTTAATTTTTTGATTTAAAAAAACACCTTTTTGTGGGATTAAAAGATTAGGCATGAAAGATACTATATCCGAAGTGGATTCCTATGGTAAAAAAGAAAAAAAAAATTAATTAGAAAATTTTTAATTAATTAATTAAGATTAGTGGAGTTTGATTAAGGCTAATGGATGAAGACTTTGTTAGCTTTTAAATTTTCATAGCTTTCTATTAAGGCTAAGCTCAACTTTTGAGCAGCCATAATAATAGTTTAAAATAATTGCATTATTGGCCTTTTAAAAAGTCATTACATTAAAATTCTTAAAAAAAAAAAAAAAAAAACTTTTATCGGTCTAATCTGAAGTCGGATCACTCTAAATTTATTTTTATTCATACCATTATTTAATATACTTCTATTTTATAATAATAAAAAAAATACAAAAATATTTTTAAACAATCTATAAAAAAAAATTATACAATTTTGTTTCTTTTAAACCAATCGAAAGAATTTAAAACTTTTTTGGTTGACTTTTAAGATAGTTTTTTACATGATTTTTAAAAATAAAGAAAATAAAAATAATTATTTTGTTCGCGATAATATAATCATTTTCAACCCATCCCTTATATCACCAATTTTTTAAAAATCAATTTTTGTAAATTATAGAAAGTAAAATAAAGAAATTTAGATAATTTATTTAAATTAGTTTTAAAATGTTTTTTTTTTTTTTTTTTTTTT